>NC_135660.1:66622345-66933367 GCF_964188315.1 Podarcis muralis | reverse complement strand
AAGTGATAAAACAAGAAAAACATATTTTCTTTTTTAAAAATTCCAATGCAGATGCAGATTTGGAAACATCTCAGATTAAAAAGCTTGTTGAGAGAGGAAGATCTTCAGTAGGTGCTGAAGTGACAACAGGGACAGTCTTAGTGTGTTCAAACAATTAGGAATGCTGTTTGGGTAAGCACAACTGAGACAGTGCTTGTCCTACTGTGTGAGAGAGTATTCATATCATTATTTTATGATGATATTTTATTATCATTGTGTGAGTAAAGTTTGGCCAATTTAGGCATTCTGAAATATGAAATGCTTTGAAGATTCCATTACATATAAATTCATTATATGAATAGTTTTAAAAACTGACCTACTTTTCTCTTTGTTTTCAATCTGAATGGAGGGAAATGCAATTGAAGTGAAAGCTTACTGGAGATTGCTGGTTTTGATTTTCTATCTGGTGATATAATTTTGATAAATTATGTATCCTCTCTTCTGCAGTAATCTAGGACAGGAAGTGGCAAACTATGCCAGGTATTAAAGCCCATGAGGAGTGTGCACAAGCTGGGTACAAAGCTTTCTGTAGCATGAACCATTAAAAATAATCAAGTGAGGCATTTTGGGACTATAAACAAGCTCACATAGGATTTCAAAGGTCATTCAGAGGGTCATCTGATTTGGCTGAACAAGACTCCCCCAAACATACAAAGGAAGTATTGATAAAAGTATCTAGGTTTCTCCACCCTCATCTCTGATATCCACATGTTGTTCTTTGACAGAATTGTTGATTAGGAAAGGCATACAATACATTTGAATTGAATTACCCATAACTTGATTGACTGGTCTTATGGAAAGTAATGGGCACATTGGAGAAGTGTGACCTCCCTGCTTGCTCCTTCCTTTTGCTTTGGTTAGAAGGTGTGGAACTGGGCTTCTCCTGCTGTGCCTCTGACCCTTTCAAACTCCATCTTGGGCAAATCAGATTGTTCCAATCCTTATACTTCTTTCAATATAACATAACAATTTCATCTGCTGAGGCATTTTATCAACATGTGATGACTGTGCTAGTCTTTGTGTATATAAACTGATGCATTAAAAAATAAATTGTGAAGACTTTTGGAAAGCTTTATTTCATTTAAGGGGCCATCTCAAGGTACCATTTCAAACACTTTGTTGATTAGAAGAGTGACAAAAACAGCATAAAAAGTAATAAAATTAATTAACATTACTCCCAATATTCTTGTGTGACTCCCTATTACTATAAACCCCCTTCATGGATCACTGCCTTGCCGTGGCGAAGGGGCTTGAATAACTCAGAGAAGCTATGAGCTATGCTGTGCAGGGCCACCCAAGATGGACAGGTCATAATGGAGAGTTTTGACCAAACATGATCCACCTGGAAGAGGAACTGGCAAGCCACTCCAGTATCCCTGCCAAGAAAACTCCATGGACAAAGACAACAGGCATATAAAAGTTATGACGCTGGAAGATGAGCCCCTCAGGTCGGAAGGCATCCAACATGCTACTGAGGAAGAGCAGAGGACAAGTAGATTCAGAGCTGATAAAGCGGTTGGGCCAAAGCCGAAAGGTTGCTCAGTTGCGGATATGCCTGGAAGCAAAAGGAAAGTCCAATGCTGTAAAGAAAAATATTGCATAGGAACCTGGAATGTAAGAACCATGAACCTTGGTAAGTTGGATGTGGTAAAAAATGAGATGCCAAGAATAAATATTGACATCCTGGGCATCGGTGAACTAAAATGGACGGGAATGGGCGAATTCAGTTCAGATGACCATCATATCTACTACTGTGGGCAAGAATCCCGTAAAAGAAATGGAGTGGCCCTCATAGTCAACAAAAGAGTGGCGAAAGCTGTACTGGGATGGAATCTCAAAAATGATAGAATGATCTTGATACGAATCCAAGGCAGACCTTTTAACATCACAGTAATCCAAGTTTATGCACAAACTACTGGTGCTGAAGAAACTGAAATTGACCAATTCTATGAAGACTTACAACACCTTATAGAAATGACACCAAAGAAGGATGTTCTTCTCATTATAGGGGATTGGAATGCTAAAGTAGGGAATCAAGAGATAAAAGAGATAAAACAAGCTGGTAATCACAAGCACTCTTTTCCAACAACACAAGAGACAATTCTACACATGGACATCACCGGATGGGCAACATCGAAATCAGATTGATTATATTCTCTGCAGCCAAAGATGGAGAAGCTCTATACAGTCAGCCAAAACAAGACCTGGAGGTGACTGTGGCTCAGATCATTAGCTTCTTATAGCAAAATTCAAGCTTAAACTGAAGAAAGTAGGAAAACCCCACTGGGCCGGTAAGATACAATCTAAATCAAATCCCTTATGAATACACAGTGGAAGTGAGGGACAGGTTTAAGGATTTAGATTTGGTGGACAGAGTGCCTGAAGAACTATGAATGGAGGCTCACAACATTATACAGGAGGCAGCAACGAAAACCATCCCAATGAAAAGGAAATGCAAGAAAGCAAAGTGGCTGTCCAACAAGGCTTTACAAATAGCGGGGGAGAGAAGGCAAGCAAAATGCGAGGGAGATAGTGAAAGTTTCAGGAAATTGAATGCAGATTTCAAAAAAATAGCAAGGAGAGACAAGAAGGCCTTCTTAAACGAGCAATGCAAAGAAATAGAGGAAAACAACAGAATGGGAAGAACCAGAGATCTGTTCAAGAAAATTGGAGATATGAAAGGAAGATTTCATACAAAGATTACCATAATAAAGGACAAAAGTGGCAAGGACCTAACAGAAGCAGAAGACATCAAGAAGAGGTGGCAAGAATACAGAGAGGAATTATACCAGAAAGATATGGATGTCTCGTACACCCCAGGTAGTGTGGTTGATGACCTTGAGCCAGACATTCTGGAGAGTGAAGTCAAATGGGCCTTAGAAAGCATTGCTAATAACAAGGCCAGTGGAAGTGATGATATTCCAGCTGAACTATTTAAAATTTTAAAAGATGATGCTGTTAAGGTGCTACACTCAATATGCCAGCAAGTGTGGAAAACTCAGCAGTGGCCAGAGGATTGGAGAAGATCAGTCTACATCCCAGTCCCAAAGAACGGCAGTGCCAAAGAATGCTCCAACTACCACACAATTGCACTCATTTCACACTCTAGCAAGGTTATGCTTAAAATTCTACAAGGAAGGCTCAAGCAGTATGTGGACCAAGAACTCCCAGAAGAGCAAGCTGGATTTCGAAGGGGCAGAGGAACCAGAGACCAAATTGCAAACATGCGCTGGATTATGGAGAAAGCTAGAGTTTCCAAAAGACATCTACTTCTGCTTCATTGACTATGCAAAAGCCTTTGACTGTGTCGACCACAGCAAACTATGGCAAGTTCTTAATGAAATGGGAGTGCCTGATCACCTCATCTGTCTCCTGAGAAATCTCTATGTGGGACAAGAAGCTACAGTTAGAACTGGATATGGAACAACTGATTGGTTCAAAATTGGGAAAGGAGTACGACAAGGCTGTATATTGTCTCCCTGCTTATTTAACTTATATGCAGAATTCATCATGCGAAAAGCTGGGCTGGATGAATCCCAAGCCAGAATTAAGATTGCCAGAAGAAATATCAACAACCTCAGATATGCAGATGACACAACCTTGATGGCAGAAAGTGAGAAGGAATTAAAGAACCTTTTAATGAGGGTGAAAGAGGAGAGCACAAAATATGATCTGAAGCTCAACATCAAAAAAACTGTATCTGAAGAAGTGTGTATGCACACAAAAGCTCATACCAAGAACTAACTTAGTTGGTCTTTAAGGTGCTACTGGAAGGATTTTTGTTTTTTGTTTTGACTATGGCAGACCAACACGGCTACCTATCTGTATCAAAAAAACTAAGATCATGGCCACTGGGCCCATCACCTCCTGGCAAATAGAAGGGGAAGAAATGGAGGCAGTGAGAGATTTTACATTCTTGGGCTCCATGATCACTGCAGATGGTGACAGCAGTCACGAAATTAAAAGACGCCTGCTTCTTGGGAGAAAAGCAATGACAAACCTAGACAGCATCTTAAAAAGCAGAGACATCACCTTGGCAAAAGCCAGCTCCAGATGGCTGGAATGCAAACCAGGATGTTGTGGTTTGCAGATGTACTGTTGGAGAAAAGGTGGAGCCTATTCTCTGTACTGAGCACCGGATGTTAGCTCAGTGTGTCATCTGACCTGTACTGGAAGTGCAGGGGCGGAGTGTGACTCTTCTAATGGAGTCTGAAGGGAGCAGTCACATTTCTATGTACTGTTGAGTGACAGGAATAAAACATGTAAAAAGGACTCCTGTCTGTCTCATTTCCCCTCCCTGGGAGAATGCAGGGAGGGAGAGAAGAAGAGGAAAGCAGAGGGTGTGTTTTTCTCACGACTAATGAGAAGAATCGCCGGGTTTGTTTACCTAGCCTGCTGGCAGTCGCAGACGGATGGTAAACACAGTATCTCGCTCAATTGCCTCGGGGGAGGCCAGGTACCTCTGCCTGTGAGCCAAGATACTAACAAAAGGTCCGTATAGTAAAAGCTATGGTTTCCCCAGTAGTGATGTATGGAAGTCAGAGCTGGACCATAAAGAAGGCTGATCGCCAAAGAATTGATACTTTTGAATTATGGTGCTGGAGGAGACTCTTGAGAGTCCCATGGACTGCAAGAAGATCAAACCTATCCATTCTGGTGCCCTGAGTGCTCACTGGAAGGACAGATCGTGAAGCTGAGGCTCCAATACTTTGGCCACCTCATGAGAAAAGAAGACTCCCTGGAAAAGACCCTGATGTTGGGAAAGATGGAGGGCACAAGGAGAAGGGGACGGCAGAGGATGAGATGGTTGGGCAGTGTTCTTGAAGCTACCAGCATGCGTTTGACCAACCTGCGGGAGGCAGTGGAAGAAAGGAGTGCCTGGTGTGCTCTGGTCCATGGGATCACGAAGGGTCGGACACGACTAAACGACTAAACAAGAACAACAACAACAACAACAACATTATCATAAACTGAGATGAAACATAGGTGCCATAGCAGTTCATGTTCCAAAACCACATTCCATTTTACAAAGTTCCCATTGATTTCACTGACTGTGTCATACAGAAAAGATAGATGTTTTTCCCTAAATATATTGCGGGTGTACGATGAGGTCATCAGATTTGACCTCACAATGCCTTTTAAGTTGTAAACGTTAGCAGAAAATACATAATTCAGGGATCTACAACTGTCTGACGGTGTTCTACTACATTATTTATATAAAGATCTAATGCCCATTAATCCTTATCGTGCACAATGACTGTACATCTATCTCCTTAGTGCAAAGTTGTGTTCAGCACTTCCACAGTGAAGTAATCGGTTTAGAATGTATATTTACAGGCTGAATATGCCAATTAACAAGCAGGAAACTTAACATTTATATGCTTTTACATCTCATTCTTCTTGAAGGGCATTCTGATTTAAGCTAATGAAGATAAAGTACTTCCCTCTCTCGTCTGTTTCACAATCAGTTTTGTTTGTTAAAGCAGAAATTGGAAGTTAGAAAAAGTGTAAAGGATTAAAGTTTATTGCTTTAGCTTCAATGAGAATGTTATCAGAGCATAAAACAGGCAGATAATATTGTCTTCCCCCCACAGTTTCAATAAAGCAAATTTAGTGTTTTAAGTTGAGTTTTTTAACTTCAGAAGGTCCTTATTTCACAGAGTTGACCAAAACTAGAGTACCATGTTGAGCTATTACAGACAAAAAAATTTCCAGGGTTAGTAAAATAATCAGGTCAAATAAGTGTTTACAGTGCAGGTTTTGAGATTTCAAATTACACAGTAATATCCTATGACTGGATAGTCAAGAACAGTTTTTAAAAGGAAAAAATGTGGGGGGTTTTTTGGGGGGGGCTGCAGAAGCATGGTACTATGTCACATTTGTCTCTGTCTGCAGATTGCTTCAATCATAAGGGAGTGGAGAAAGCAATTGCAAACTTAATTAGGTTCAAGCTTTGCTGTATGAAAGTGTATTGAAATACTTAGACATGCTAGAATGAAGAAGCAATGGGCTTTATTCCATCTTAACAGATAATGCCTGTGATTTCTAAGACTTTGACTCAGTGCAGGCAGAAAACTGGATCCCTAGAACTGAAGTTTATAAAATGGGCCCCAGCTTCCAGAATATCCTTCCCTCTTCATCAGTCCTCCCCTCTCTGTACAAATTCCCCTTTCCCTTCCTTTGTTAGCCTTAACCATGGTGTCTCATTGTGCTTGAACCAATCCTAATAATGATTAGGGCTAAACAGAATTTCCATCTGAATCAAGGATTGTAAGCTCACACCAAACCCTGGCCTTCTTTCCTGGCTAAATGGATGCAATTCTTGCTAAGCCTTATCCATCGTTAGCCTTGGTGCACATACAACACTGGGCATGGCTAATGCACACAAGGCAATGATGGAATTTGCACAAGATTGGAGAAGAGACGGGTGAAGGATCTTTGCTTTATTGAGACAATTTAAAATGACTGGTTTGCAGGGAACCAGCATTATGTTTGCATGGGACACATACTTCCAGTCCTGGCAGTCTTCAGCATCATTGCTCCACTCCAGATACATAATCCGAGACCTGCTCTGCAAGAGATATCTGAAAAGCTTTGAGCATTCATTAATTTGATTGTCATTTACAGGTAAGAGTTAGTGATGGGCATGTTCTCAGAAGCTCCTCTTGGATTAATCTGGAAATTACCCAAGATCTTCACATCATAATAATAAAAAAATCAGGTTTGAGAAGCCAAACAAGCAGCAACAATTGGAGGAGTGCCTTGGCTTCCACTGTGTTTGGCAAGAGCCGAGGTGTTCCTGTGCACCAGTTTCCCATGGCATGGGGAAAAGCCAATTGGCAACACTTGGAGGAGTACTGGAGCATGGCAGGCCAGGCCAGAAGGCGATGATTCCCTTTTGGACAGGGGTGAATGTTGGGATTCGCAGGATACTGAGTAAGTCTGCAGGCTTCAACAGGATGATGCAATACTCTGTGAAGTGCTGGGTCAGAGTGACTCAGCAGGAGTGTGATTAATGTGATTGGCTATCACCTGTTTTAAAAAGGAAAGCTTGTTCAACAGTGGTTGTGGTGGTTGTGCTGTAGTGTGGTGGTGCTGTGGTGGAGAGTATTCGTTTGCCTTAAGGAGCAGGTACTCTGTATGGACTGTTTTTGTAAATACTTGTATATAGCTCACATTAAAAAGACTGCACTGAAAAACCTGGGACTCTTAGCGTTTTGCTGAAAGCGCCGCGAGGAATTCACGACAGTGAAAAAAATGGAACAGGCCTTGCCTGCCTTTTCGGTGTGAGTGGTTGGAAGTCTAACATTAAAATCACTTTTATTTATATCATTGATATGTCATAATGATCATGTTTCGTTTGACCTCCAGCAACCATTCAGTGTTGTGTTAAATTCATGGAAAGAACCATATCTCAGACTGTTTCTTGCCATCCCATGAAAGATAGACCATTGAGGTCTTTCTGTGGGAGGCAATCTCTAAACAGGCAGCAGTGAACAGCATGGCAGTTAAGCCCTTATGTCTAAATGGAGAGTCTGGATTGGCATCTAGTGAAAGAAGGGCCAGAGCAGGGTTTGGGTTCAGTGGTTAATCAATAACATTAAAAACTATTAAAAATGCTTTGCCCAAGCCCACTAAGCTCCCACCATCGATGTATGAGGTCCCCTCCTATTGCCACCAGCATTGGGATGTTGCAGAGGTGGCACAAGAGAGCTTGACTGGATTCCAGTGCCAGTGAAACACTTCCTTCATAAGATGTTTCACCCATAATTTAATCAGACGTCTTCATCTGTTGTTATGCCTAGGTCATTTCCCCATGCCTTGTGCATGCCATTTGCATTTCCTACCTTGTAGTCCAACCCCTCTTTACACTGATTCTAACCAGTGGCTCTTCAGGATTTCTGAAAGTGGACTTTCCTGGTGGGACATTCCTAGCCCTAACTGCAGATGCTGGGGCTTGAACCTGGGACATTCTGCATGCAAAGCAGATGCTATGTCACTGAGCTACAGCTGAGGGTTGTTGGTTTTCCTTGCTGAGGACCAATAAGGGATAAGCCCATCTCCTACCTACACCTTGAATTCAGCCCTTGAATGGGGCTAAAGGTGCTTCCGTAGGGAGAACAAAAATAGAAGGGTTCAATCTAAGGAAACTTTTCTTCTATGCAATGTAAGAGTGCTCTGTTCCTCCATTTCTTTGCATAGGAAAAATAGGCAATTCATCACCTACTTTGATTTTAATATGAGCTGGAAAATAATTCAGGTATTTCTAAGCCTCACCTCTCTTTGGAAGCAGGCTTTAGCGAGTTCCCAAAGTTCTTTTCCAAATGTGGCTCGGGAGAACTTCTCTGGCAGACTCAGTAAGAATATTTGGGGCCTAAAGGATATTTTCTGCAGAGGTGGTTTTTTTTTTGTTTTTAGGCTGGCCTGACATTACAGCAAACCATTTACCTCAGAAGCATTTGCAGAGGGCAAGGTGCCATACTCAGTTTTAAAATTGCACTTTAGTTTGTTCCAGCCAAGCTAAATATACCTTCACCATGACATTATGGGCAAGATGTGCATTTCAAGTAGGGAAACAAGTATATCGTAGATAATAATAAAAAAATATCCATGTAATGGCCATTTATTTTTTCCATTACTCTTTCCACACCTGTCCTACCTCTTATATCCAATGGCAGTCAGAATCTGAGAAATACTAAGATGAATATATTATAACGCAAGAAACATGCATTATTACAGGGGCGAATTTATGGCAGTGCCAGTTTGCCGGCACAGGAACGAAATGGAGGGGAGGAGAGGGGAGTGGTGAGATCGGTTCCCTCACTCAGTAGGTGGACTGAGAGGTAGGACTATCCCCATCCCATGTCCCTCTCTTATGCATGGTAACAGTAAGGCAGGTAGTGAGACTGGAAGCCAATGGTGAATGATTTTCGGTAGGAGTTGACAGCTTTCTCTCTTTTTTGGAGAAAAGAGGAGGCAATTTCTAAACTTTGAATTTTTCTTTATGCTTGAGAAAGATGGATAGAAAATCCAAAGAGCTCCCTCTGACTTTCTTTGTGATTTTTTTTTTTCCTGGGAGGGAGAATCAAGCTGGGGGGAAGGAGAGGAAAAATGGAGAGGAGAGGCTAGGATAGGAGAAGACATGGGGAGAAGAAGGGAGTGCCAGCCTCCTGTTGCACCATCTGGGGGAGGGGCATAAAATTTTTGCCTCTCACGGGATGCCATATTACCAAATTCCACCCCTGCTTATTATAATCTTCCTGTGACTAAATGTAAATAATGTTGACCAGATCATAGCTCTCAGATTCTTAAGGAAGAATTTGTTCTATGCAGAATTTGTTTTCTGAAATTTAAGAGATTAAGAAGGGATAATGTATTGTTACAGCAAAATGTTCTCCATAGGGGTTGTTTAGCAGATTATTTCTGAGTAACAACACTATAGATTTCAGCTACAAGAGCCATCAAAACACAACTGTAAAAACCTGCCTGAAGGGCAGCTTTCTATAGTTACCACAGGGAAAAAAGAATTGCTTTACGTAGATCAATTTAGTGTCTTCTAAACACTGTATGTTGAATCTTGGGTCTCTTCTGATGATTCCAGTTACAGAGTCTAGAGTATAATTGTGCCTGAGGTCTCGTCATCATTGAGATGGTAGTCCATTTTCTGGGCTCCTGAGAATGCTGGTGGATACTCATGTGATTGAATGCTAGTTTGTTCAAAAATTACCTCTAGCATTCTCCCTCACATTTGGTTTTCTGTCTGCAGGGATTTAGATGAACCAATTGGCTGTCTCGATTTAAGGCAGCTTCATGTATTGGTTCTAATTAGTAGATCTGGCAAGAGTAAGAAGAAGGGAAAAAAAACATTGACTTGGGATAGATGGGATCGGTGTCATATGACAATTGGAAAAAAACTTCCTACAAATGTAATTTTCTTTGCGGTGCTATATCATATGATCAGGCTTTACTAATGCAGATTACATCAACTGGCACAGCAGGATCTTTCCTTTTGTTTCTTTGTTTGAACATCTGGCAGACTCAGGTTCTTGCAACCAGCAATTTATACATAGTTTGTTCAAAACAGGTTAAATACATAATACATTTACAGATATTTTCTTCTTCATAGACTCTGGAATTTCATGTAGTAACATTATTTCACTGGCACATTGTGCTGTGGCATATTTGAGAAATGTCCTCATAATAATTCACCAGGAAGTGGTGAAAAATCACAGAGATCCTGAAGAGACAAGTAAAGAAAATAAGTCAGCAATTTGATGCTTGCTTGCTTGAGAATACGTCCCAATGCACACAGTATGACTTATTTCTAAGGAAACATTCATTGGACTTGGCTGTACAAATGTTATGCCAGAGCAAGCCTTATATAACTCATTAAAGCAAAACTGGACAGTTTGGAGTCAATGAAAATTGTATTCTTGAATAACTAGAAAACATAATATGATTATAATTAAAATAGTCTTTCAAAGAAAGTTTGTGAAAATGCTAGCTGATGAATGCCTTTTGTTGTGCCTAATATTATCTACAACAAGTATGCAGGGAAATAGAAGGGTGTTGCAATCAATGACAGACATAAGACCAATCAGCAAAACCTGTTCCATTTCAAACAGTGGAATAAAGAATTAGAGATGCGGAACAAATCTGACAGTACAGGATGATATATGAGATTGTGCTCCGTAGAAAACTTAATTTGTTTTATCTCTTTTGATCTTTTCTTACTTTTTTTGCATAGTGTAAATATTGTAAAAAATAATGAAATTTTAGTTTTACTAATGAGTTTTTTCCTGACCACTTCACAGGTAAATTATCCAGAGTGACGAGCAGCACATGAAATACAGAGCTATAATATATTCCAAGATCAAATGATTTTTGGCTTAAGAAAAGGCCCTTAGAAACACCAAAGAGCATGAAAATTGTACATTAATGCCCCTCTCTTAACTTCTAGGCTATGTAATATGTATATATATTAAATAGCTTCATATATTATGATTGTTCGCAACTTAGATTCCATGTGTTAGGAAACATTTTGCCGTCCTCTTCCAATCCCTGTCTGTTCCTGTTAAACAGTGAGCTATAATGCAACGAAATCAATCATGGCTCTGTGTCTCTTCTTGCTTCCTG
Source organism: Podarcis muralis (assembly GCF_964188315.1). Taxonomy (NCBI): domain Eukaryota; kingdom Metazoa; phylum Chordata; class Lepidosauria; order Squamata; family Lacertidae; genus Podarcis; species Podarcis muralis. Next base: position 66,922,192 of record NC_135660.1, on the reverse strand, counting down.
CTTCTAGCCCAGCTCTCTCACATGACTCTGGCTACTGCCCTTCTCACTACCAGCCATGTGATGAAGGGGGCCTACCCATTTCCCCTCTGGCACAGAGAAACCTCCTTTAATATACTAATAACTATACTTGTGCTGGTACTTAGGTGGCAAGTAGACCCTTCCCTGGCTAATTCAACAATGGGATCCTCCATTAGATTTTAACACTTGCTGTTTCCAGGGAATTAGAAGCAACCTCAGGCATCATACAGACTGACCCCCGCTCCCAAACTCACAACAATATATTCTTTTTCTTCTGGATGGATGACTGTAAAAGTAGTGCCTGCCTATTCTTTTAAAATTAACAGGTGAGGCTCTTCTCTGCATCCTGACAGTGGTGAAGGTGTGACTGGCTGGGATGCAGAATCGGGCCTTCTCTGTGGCCATGGCTAAATTTAAAACTCTCTGCCTTGTGCTTTCAACTGCCTAGTCAATACAAGTTCTGGCAAGCAGCGTTGGTGCATCTTTAGCAGACTGACCTCTTGTTTTAGGTTGTTTTTATATATTGCTCCTGCCTCTAGCAATTAATGGTTTGCTGTCTTGCTAATGTTTTGTGAATGGATTTTTGTAGTTGTCTTTTGCGTTGTTTGCTGCCCTGAGAATCGTGAGAAGGGCAGGATATAAATCTGCTGAAATATATTGATAAACAACCATTGCATTTCCGGGCTTGAGGGGTTAGTAGAAATGAGATTCAATCCCCTGAATCTAAGACTGTAAACACATTTGCTGGTTTAAAGCACAGCAAGGTTATTCTTCTTCTCAATTCAGATCAAAGCTGATTTGGGATAAATGTATCAAAATGCAGTGTTTTGTAAGATAGGCAGGATAGATCCAGGTTAGATATGAGTTGTGGCTAATATGGGTGGATCATTTCCCAAGTCAGTGGTGGGAGTTCACTGGATGCAGAGTGAACAGGAATCTGCACACAGCCCAAGACACTGTCAGTCAACTTAAATCTTGCTTTCTGTCCTGCTAATGAAGCACCACTCTGTTTTGAATTATTCAGCTGAGAGAGTGATAGCTTTGTTGGTTTTAGTATACCAGATATGCCGGTTTGGATCTTGAAGGCATCTTCTGATGCCCTTCTCCAGATGTCTACATCAAATTAGATATGATGAGTAGTTGTAAGAAAGAAGAACTTTTATGTTTGTGTAAAGTCTCCCTAGAGAAGCTAGCCTGATAACCATGTTATGAACCATTAAGCAAAAGTTGGAGACCTTGGCATTTCTCAGAGTTTTCAATATTAAACCCTTTGAGTAGTTTTCATATCCTTTGGATAGTCTTGTACTTTTAAAATCCATGACAATTAGGTGCTGCTCTGAGCTCTGTTAAATTGGTTTTATTTTCTGCTACTAGTTTTCTGCTGTATTAGTTTTGATGGTTTTATAGTCTTGTTTTAATTTTTATTGGATACTACCCAGAAAACCTATGTTGTCATAATATCATTGAAGGATAGGAAGACAGCTAAATATGCTCAATAAAAACGTATTTTAATTTACCATTTGCTATCCACAAATGCACCTGAGCTATTCCCACCTGTACTTCATAAAATTTATATATCAGTTGATTGTAGAAAAAGAACTTCAAAGCTGGGTGAACATTTTCAGTTGGGTTGGTATTTGGACTTTTATGAAACACATTCTGATAGGTTTCACAACTTTTTCCTTGAGTAGCTCCATTACATAAGTTGGGTTGTTTTTTTTTGCTTGAATGGCCATAAAGTTGCATTACTGATCTAATTTCATTCTACCATGTAATTGTTTTACTGAGTGATGTTCTGGGGTTACTTTAGAGTTCAGTTACTAAATTAAATCAATTTAGTTATTAATTACCATTATAATAGAATACAATTAATATAAAAATAAATGTTTTAAACTGTTACTACAATGAAGAACTTCAAAATTTAATGGAGTAATATTAAGTCACAGCATAATGAGAACCAGCACTAATGGGAATGATTACAAATGTGAAGAACAGTTATGTCTAAACTAATCATAGAAGCTAGAATATATGATATTCTTTTGCTGATTTTCTTTTGCAGAGTCTTGAATACTAAAAATTCCCATAACTTACATAATTGATTACGAATCCTCCACCCCTATTTGCATTTTGTTTCCTTTGCAATGAAGTGAATGTGTTAGAATAACATAATGACAATGTAATTTATGTAATTAATTATGTAAGTTACGTAAATTATGTAATTTAGCTACAGAAAGATAAATAGTGTAGTTGTTGGCAGGAGAGAGACTGTTGTGAAATTGACACATTACTGCATGTAACAAACACAGGGTGAAATGCAAACAGTGCTTTCTTACATCCCTAAAAGTAACATATATAATTCTAAAACTATCAGCTCTGTCTTTGCAAGATCATTTATCTCTGCAACAAAGGTATAAAATAACATTTTCTCTCTTTTAGGAGGTGGGATACTTTAAGTGAAATACACAAAACTCAATTTAAATACACCCCCAAATCCTGTGAACCAATTTTAGCTTAAATGTTTGTTTCTGGAGTATGGACACTTTCAGAATCTGCTACTGTTAAGCAGAGTGTCACAACTGTGATTGGATGCATATTGAACCTAGAAAATAGGAGAGTCTCTAAGGTAATAGATTTTTAAAGGTAAAGGTAAAGGGACCCCTGACCATTAGGTCCAGTCGTGGCCGACTCTGGGGTTGCGGCGCTCATCTCGCTTTACTGGCCGAGGGAGCCGGCATACAGCTTCCGGGTCATGTGGCCAGCATGACTAAGCCGCTTCTGATGAACCAGAGAAGCGCACAGAAACACTGTTTACCTTCCCGCTGGAGTGATACCTATTTATCTACTTGCACTTTGACGCGCTTTCAAACCGCCGACCTTCTGATCGGCAAGTCCTAGGCTCTGTGGTTTAACCCAGAGCACCACCCATGTCCAATAGATCTTTAGACACATGCAAAACTAGGGAACCCGTCAAAATTCACCCATACAGCCAAGACTGAATATTGCACAGGCACAGGCAGAATGAATTATGCCAGGGGTTGAGCAGCAGTTAGGTGTAAATAATGGCTTTTCAGACTGGAGAGCTGAAAAACCAGCTGTGGGTCTAGAGATTAGCTGATTCAGCCCTTTGCAATAGCTGGGAAACTGCAGTATAGTTTTTATTTATCATGTTCCTTAGTGGATAATAAATTGGCATGGGGGTGGGAATTGTTTTGGTGCTTATTGTGATCAAATAATTATCTTAATACTTTTGGACCTTTGGTCAAGAAGCTTATCTTCCTCACCCATCATTCCATTGCAGTTTTTACCCTCAGCTATTGTGTTATGTAAAAATATATCCATGTAATACTGCTACTATGGAAACTTTATTATTATTTATTCATAAGGTTTATAGATGGATAAACGTTAGATAATATCATTGCAATATACAACAATAAAAATGAAATTATAAAGACAGATGAAAACAGTTTCCAAAAGAAATATGATTCTGCCCATGGGTCAACTCATCCTTTTGGGAAAGCCTGTAGGTTGGTTGGTTGGTTGGTTTGTATCTAATGAAATGTGTTTTATGTTGGAGCCTGGAACTTCAGTGGGTAGTGTGATCCCCAAGGCAAGTGCCATGAAATGCTCAAAGAACACATGTCAGGAAGCTAGACAAGAAGTTCATTATAAAACCAAAACAAGAGACTCCTGGCTCCACCCAAATACAGTGAGGTCCATTGCCACCTAGTGACTAAACTAGATGACACTGCCTCTGCAATAGAGTTCCAATCAGCCACATTGATTGATTAAAAACCTTTGATTAACTAAAAAGTTGGCTTTTTGTTGAGCATTCACCAAATGTATACGATTACTCACCAAGCGTTATTTAACTGGGTGACAGCTCAAGTAAAATGAAATAGTAAAAGTGCTTTGCTTTAGGATTTTGGAACTTATGCCACAGTTTTATGGTTACAGGAATATATTTCAGTGGAGAGGGAGAAAGAACACTTGGTTTCTCCTTAATCCTTCCTTTGAGCATGTAATTATCTGCTGCTGTTTACAGCATAGGGAAAGAAATGGTTAATTTCATGTCATATAGCAAAATACAGTGTCAGTTCATTCAAAATAGTTGTTTCTGTTTTTAAAGCAGAAAATTAGTCTGTCAATTTAACAAGCTGCAATCAGTTTTAATCTAGCAAAATCAAAGGCACAATCAAGAAAATTTACGCACTAATCTAGGGCAAAACACTTTTGGCTAGGAAGTCGTTGTTTACTTCAGTTGAAAATAATGTATAAATAAATATTTTGATGACTTAGACAAAATTATTCATCTTATTTTCAAAACTATCAAAAATCTAGAACATTTGTTGATGTTGAAATAGCTATATTTGCTGGGCTGGATATATCCAGACATCTATATCTACAAACACTTAAGTAAAGGTTTAGAAGAAGGCTAAACTCAGATATGGTGTGTATAATTTCAGATTAGTCTATAAAATCCAAATGTAGAAATATATCCAATAAGCAGTAAATTTTAATGTGCTTCGACAGTTCCTATTTTGTAATTTAATATTGATTGGTCATTAAATGAATGCTTAGGAAAAAAATTAATAGGCATGTAAGATATTAATGTACTTGTCAGCTACCATGGTTAATTCAATATTTCTTCAGTGATATATACATCATCTAGAGTCATAATGAGACATCAGTTTTGTTAGAGGTTTTTGGTCAGTTGCTACTGAACAGTTTTACAGTATATCAGCTGAGACATTTGCTGTGTTAAATGTATTATACATTGCTATCTAATAGAGCCATTCAAGCTCCTTTTGACATACGTGGTGAGGTGGATTGGGTGTCCAGATCTGATGTACCTCCAGCTGCAGAGTGAGAGACCCATGTAACAACAGTACTGTAGAGCAGTGTTTCCCAACCTTGTGCCTCCAGCTGTTTTTGGCCTACAATTCCCACCATCCCTTGCCACTGGTCTTGCTAGTCAGGGATGATGGGAGTTGTAGGCCAAAAACATCTGGAGGCACAAGGTTGGGAAACACTGCTGTAGAGCTCTCTTTTCCACCTGCTGAAAATGCAGGTGGTAATGCCGCGAGTGGGATCACCATCACTAGGAGCCAGCAGAAATGGACTTTTCTAGGGCTGATTGTATCAGGCTCAGTAGGGCAGATGACTGCATTGGACTCCAAAAGAAAGGTGATCACTGTTCCAGTTTCAGTCTTGCACAGCAATCTGCCTGCCTCCACCTTCCATCCCAGTTGCCATTCACTGGGCTTGCAGGCGGGTTGAGAGTAGGATTGCTCCCTAAAATTCCTACATTTGATAATGCACTACTCTCTTTTTGTAACTTGACCAGTTATTCACTCATTTAGATGTTTTCTGCTTGCCCTGCAAGCCAAAGTCCTTGGATAAAAATTGAATCAAACGAGTGCAACAAAGGCAGAGGTGGACTTTGGGCTCTCTCAGTACCCTGTGTGACGCTACAAGTCGGCATCCCCTGTCTCTTGCACTCTCTTCTACCGCATTGTTGTGGCATCCAATGTGGCCAAACCAGTCGCACTTCTCTAAAGCCGCCTCTGACACAGGGTTCAGCTTGCAGCTTGCATCTACTAAGAGAGCAAAATGCTCTATCATGGGAAGAACAATCTGCAACCATCACCCATGCCTGCTATTCTAAACTCAATCAAAATCTTCCACTTTGATGGACTTGTGGGTTGGGGCTCTGTGACTAAACTCTACATCATGTACTTTCAGACAAGATGAGCCTCCACTGTGCCCTGCTGCCCGGGCTTGATAAAGCTCCTTAGAAATGAAGAATGTGCAGCAAGTTACATGGTTTTACAAGTTTTATATGCACAAATATTCAGTTAAAAAGGTTTAAACCCAGCCACACTTGAAAAATGCAGGCTTTTCACAGGCTTTCCCATCGTTCAAAACAAAAGCATCTCAGAGGCATTGATGTTAAATTTCTTTAATAAAAGCAGGTTACATGCTGTCTTCAAAATTAAAACAAAGGCAAAAATACTGCCGCGTTTTCCCACTTTCTTTGGTCTGTTTTATATTTCCTTGTCTTTGTCTCCTGAAACATGGTGTGCTTCACTTATGTGAATACATTTTATAGTTGGAGAGAGAACTTATATTACAGGGTTGTCAGTTCAAATTCTGAAAAATATATCAGGGGTAACAAATATAAGCATGCATGACTTTAGGGAAGAGAGTTTTTCCACAGTTTCTTTTTTCCATAGGGTGCCTTTCATTATAATGAAACTAATATTTTTATTACATCTCCTGTCTCTAGTATTGATGATACTAGAGTTAAACCTAAAAGGACTCTGAAGACGAATAGCTTGCTCCTGTGATATTGCACTCTACAACTGGAGCACATGGCACAGGGCTTCAGGCTTCCAAACTCTATAGACCAATGCTTAAAAACAGGAAAGCAATGCACACTAGAGGCTTTGAGACTAGAGCGATTCAGGAGAGGGCTCCCAGTAGCTAGTGTGGAGAGCTATTTAAACCTGCTATAGCTTACTCTCCCTTCCTATGGGTCCTTGTCCTAACACCCTGCGTCTAGCATGAAAGCCATTATCCATAAGAGTGCTGCTGGATAGGAACAAAGGTCCATTTAGGCCAGTATCTTATTATCAGAGTGACAAATAATGTGCCCGAGGAAAGCTTGCAAGTAGACCCTGAGCGCCACAGCAATCTCCCTAGCAATTGTGCTCCCTCTGAAACTGGAGGTGGTACACAGCTACCCCTTTTCTCTGAATTGAGCATCATATTGCAGTTGGGATAATTACCCAGTTATCTTTAATAGTACTGCCCTACTGAATGTTTGGTTTTAGATTAAGCAACAACTTTTGCCTAATTTAGGGATATAATCCAATTGGACCCTTTCACTCACCAAGGGCTATTCGTTCAGGGGATGCATCCAAGAACTGGAGAGTAGGAGGTGATATTTTTACTGATGTCACCTTCTACTCCATTCTGTAGGGAGCCTCAAGTCTCTGGAGCTGATCTTCATGGTGTGCTGGGGAGACAGAGAACTGGCAAAAATGGCATCCCCTTCTCTGATCTGCAGGATCAGAAGCCCTCCTGTGAGGACAAGGGCACCCATTGCATTTCAACCAATATTTATAATGTATCCTGTGCTTTTCAGGGTGTTTAGTGTTTGCCAGCTTTAGGTGTCCTGGAAGAAAGAAGCTACTGTGGATTATCATTGCTAACTGGTTAAATTTCAAGCCTCACACCATCAGAAATGCATGCTCAGAAATTGACATTTACTTCAATTGTCTTGTTTTGACAATGCTGAAATTTGCTTAATTAGATTGACTTCACTTAATTCATTTAGCTAGTTTCCTGGAGTCAATGCAGCCTAAACAAATTAAGCAAAGTCTAATTAAACTATCTGAACCTAGATTCTTTTTTTGTTCAACGTCTTTGGTATGTTTGTTGTTTTTCTTTGCTTCTGTTTTGTATTTTGCTGATTGCAGCTTGTTGTCGCACATGGCAGCAACGAGAACCTGGCAACATACCAAATGTAAGAATATCTACAAATTGTTTGAGAAATTTTGAAAACATATTGACTAGAAATAGCATATATTCAATGCAAACTGTCAAAATAATGAGAACATGTTCAAGAACAATTTGCCAGAATTAAGAAGTACTCCTTTATATCTCTAGTTAAAAATTCATAATTTTTGGGTTTGGGCACTCCGGTTTGGGGAAATGTAATGTTTGTTTGTTTGTTTACTTATTCATATTCCACTGGTAGTAAATATGGCCTACTCTGAAATAGAAAATTTCATCCCGTCTCCGGGTGTGTTTTCCTCCATAGCTTGCTGAGAACAAGCTGGTACCTTAGTTTTGTTTGTGTAACAAGTCCTAGCTGCTATGCTGAGCTGTTGTTCTGTTGTTCACCAACAAATACAACTGTTGAAGTTATCCTCACTCCTGCTGCTTCCTGGTATTAGAGTAGGCTTTCCCCACACAGTGAGTACTCTTTCCAAACCTATGGGTTACCACACCACCCTTCCCTAAAGGAGCTCAGTGCAGTGTGCAAGGTTCTCTCTCCACCCTATTTTATATTCACACAAAAACCCCTGAGGTAAATTATGCCGAGTTTCACAGCAGAGTGGGGATTTTGACCTGGGCTAAACATTCCAAGTATTAAGGACTCTTGCTTGCTATTGTTAAGAATGAAGATACATTTTATACATTTTTATTTTCTACTGTGGGATAAAATATTTGGGAGAAAAATGTAAGTGAAATATTCAGTAAAACCAAAGCTAGGATGAAGTCTTATATAGTCCATTTTAGTAAAACTGAATTAACAACTGCAGCCGTTCTGGGATGTGTGTGTGTGTGTGTGTGTGTGTGTGTGTGTGTATCTCAATATATATCAGCATTTAAGAAAAAGAAATACATTTTTCCCCTTGGTGCCTGTAACGGCTGAGTTGTTTGCTTTGGATTTTTTATCTTTCAAACTGATTACCAGAAATGTCAACATCCTTCAGGAACGAAAACAGTTATTTCCCACAATTCATTTTCTGAGAGCTGGTCTACCATTTGGGAAGAGCCACTCAGGTAATCATATATTAGTAAGACTAATCACTTCGTTAGTCTATTTTGTTCTATATCTGTGTTTTGTCCATTTTTGTTTTTTTTGAAAAACGCAACTTATTTTATTGGTGTGGGGCTTGTTGCATCATTCTAGGTGAACAATCTGACAATGGAGGGCATAGGTTAAACCCAATCACAACGTCCTCCAGCTTACTCATTTCATGGTGTTAATAAGATATTGTATTTACGGTACTTATTTTAAGTAATTCTAAATCACCCTTAATTCAGGCTTGTGAACCACCCTGTGATCTAAAAAGTTCCAAAATTGAGTACAGTGCCTGCAAATATAGCTCATTTGAAAATGAATTTATACCTGAGCACAAAACCACACTGAACACAGTGTAAACAGAAAATCTGGAGTCTCCTGAGTGTCAGAGTTGACACTGCCATAAAAAGTAGTTTTAGTTGAAATGGCTGGTTAACCAATTATCACTAAGTGATTCTGTAGAGCAGTTTTCTCTTTGTTGCAATCGATGTGAAAGAATCTATATGATATTGTACCTGTAGCTTAATGACAGTAATGTTTGACTGAATGGATTGCATAATGCAATAAATGACTCCAGTGACTCCAATTAAAAGCCATGACTGTGACGGCCTTGTCATTTTGTTGGCAAGATAGGAGTAACAAATCAATTCATACCTACCTCACATGAGCATCAGAATTATTCAATTAATTTCAATGCACAAGCACTGAAAAGAATTGTAAAAATTCAGTCCAATCAGGACAGAACGTTTTCAAAATAAAGTATCTGTTGCAATAACCTTCAAACTTCCCAGACCTGGGAACCAACTTTAACTGAAGCAAGCACTGGGGACCCATTTCTCACATTATTTTAATCAAATGTTTGTATAGTTGTAGTTGAAGCCCACACTAGATCAGACCATGACCCATTAGTGGGTTGTGACCCACCAGGTGAAGACAAATGAGTTACCTTCTAAACAGCAAGAGGGGTACTAAGGTGGTATCTTGACATCATTGAATAGCTCTGTTTAGTGTTGTTCACTCTCATGTGACACCAGAACACGAGGCAGAAACTTGGACAGTCAGTAGCAAGTGTGTCTGGAACTCTGTATGGTAGCATATATGTGCACATAGACTTCCTATGCGCTAAACACAATTCTTAATTGTGTGTACATTTGTTCTGTTGAGAGCTTCTGCAAATGTGTGGCAGGAGAGCTGCATTCAATGAGCACATGTTGCAAGCGGGAATGCCTTTATTCTTTAAGAGTCATTTGAAAATGCTGCAGTGGTTCCATCCTTCCAGCATCCCAAGACTTTGTCAATTATGTAAATACTGTTAATTTGTTTGGAGGGATTGTAATGTTTCTAATCATATTCTGTGGTAGTGTAAGAAGATTCCTGCTGTATCAGACTAAAGGCCCATCTAGTACCTCTGCTTATGTTGACCTCCAGTTACGTATCCTACGGGATATGCAGGCAGCAAACCTGGAAGTATTTTTCCGGGTTTCTCCCCGTGCGCATGCGCAGCAACACTAAACCGTGCTGTGCGCATGCACCTAAACGGCACCTCCAAATACACCCACCTCGGGATCCGAATGGAGCTCCGGAACGAATCCTGTGCACAACCAGAGGTACCACTGTATAGAATTTTGTTCAGTTAAGGATTCTCTTACCACATTTTGAAGATAGTGATCATATAAAAGGCCATCCTTCTCATAAGGTCCAGAGTCTAAAATACCCAACATGAACACTGTGGCCTTTGTGACGTCCTCGTTGAATGATGAAAACAGCAATTGCAGAGCACACATCACAAGCAGAACTCTTGCATCACTTCAGACACAATACTTTTCAGAGGAGATATTTCATACATGTGCATACAAATGTGAATTAGTCTTGAATGCTATCAGGAATTAGCTGTATTATTGGCATTCTCCAGGGTGTTTTTTTGTAATGGGATGAAGGAAGAGACAAATTCAATCTGGATGTAAATTCTCTTTTTTAATATGACTAAACAATATTGAAGAAATGCAAATGTATGAACTGCAGATGTGAATACATTTTGTCCTAAGAGATTTGTAAGGAAGTAAAAGCCCTGAAGGGCTGAAACTGCTTCTGAGTTTTATGCATGTTGTGTATATCTTTGTGTCTGATGCATTAATCTTGCATTAGTTGTCTGGAGCCTTAATTGACAAATGCTTGCTTAGAATATGCAGACTGTCTGAAGGAATGCCTCGAGCATCATCTCCATATTATTTATCTTATTAAAGCATCCACTAGGTGGGTGTAAAATATCTTCCAAGACATTATATTTATTTATTTATTTATTTATTTATTTTGCAAACCAATTCTGGCCCTAGGAGACAGCGTAAAACTTTACTGTAATAAACTGTAAACAGCGGTAGCAATAAGCAGATTTATATATATTTTAGCTAGTACATAAAAATGTAAACAAAAGACTTAAAAACACATGTATTTCTTGTTTTCAGGCCATCAGAGCTCTGGTGAAGAAATGCAAATAAGGTACAGTTTATTTTCTTTTAATATAGAAATGCTATAGGCAAAGTTAAATTTTACAATATGTTTTCCCAATTTCCCCAAATTAATCATTTTATGGGTTTTTTAATGGCACAGTGTAGAAATAACTATTGTATGCTCATTGTACCACATTTTCTTGGCTGATTCCTGCACTGTCCCTAATGGTCCATTTTCTATACATGTTTGACCTTTATATGTCACATTTTTATTTAACTTGCATGTATGTAGATTCAAGGGATTTGTAAGGATTGTAGTACAGATGAATGCTGAATATGAATCTTTAGATGAATGATAAAACCTACATTATTTAAAAACACAGCCTTTCGTTGCGGTGGAGTGCAGGGAAGTTCAGGTCCTGAAAGGATTTTAAAAATTCAGTGAGTGAAATGGATATGGACACCTCAAGGGGAACTTCAGTTCAGTGTTCTTACTTCTACCTGTTTAGTTACTTTGGCTGTGTCTACACATAACACTAAGCCAAACCATGACTTAGTATGGATGTGTGCACCTCCGGACCCAAGGCTATCCAGAGCTAGGAATGAAGAGCTGGTGAAAGAGCCATTTTTGCGAAAGAGTATTTTTCTATAATATTTGTTTAGTTAGTTTTACTGCCCTTCATCCAAAGATATCAGAGCGGTTCACAGCATAAAAATACAAAATAAAAACTCAAAATACATAATAAAACAAGAACAAAACCAGTAATCCCCTCTCCCATAATTTATGTTGATGAACAAGAAAGCAAATCTGTGAGAGAACTTAGACATTTTGCACCACACAAACGTTGGTGTTAGACACAGTTTACGCTAAAGAAAAGCAGTGCCTTTTACTAGCCTTGTCGGATTTGCCACTGTAGTCAACACTTTGATAACTCCAAGGCTGGATTACTGCAGTGTGAGACTGCCTTGGGCCTGGTTCAGAAACTCCAGCTGATGCAGAATGACCGCTCCCCGCATAAAACGGGGGACGACCTTTGTGTGGACGCACGCAGCCCCTGGATCTGGAGCGGCTCCATTCAGCATAGGCTTGGCTTTGCCTTCCCTCAGGTGGGATACCTGGAGGTCTCCGCCTACCCCAGTCAGTTGTCCAATCCCACCTGGGGGAAGCATTGCCAAGGAGATCAGGCCAGGTGGGGGAGGGATTACCTGCCCACACAGTAGAGGGAGGATCTTACCTGGGAATCCTCACATGTTCTCCAGAGCCAGCCCATCCCCCCCACAAACACTGGATAACCCTGATGCTCCCTAGATCCCCGGCTGGGGACTGGGGAGGGAGAACGCCCAATGCCTGAGCCAAGGTCTACCCACATTTGAAATTTAATAAAGTTGTGGCCAATTTAATCCCATAGCACGTTGTCTTGAGTCGTTATTCCACATGACAGGGGGGGGACCACTCGGGATCTGGGGACTCCGCCTATCCACGCAATGTGGCAGCCAGACTGCTGATCGCCAACAATATTTGACACCATTATTAAAACATCTGTACTGGCTTTCCAATTACTACTGAGCCATGATCAATGTCCTATTTTAATTTACAAACCCCTGAAGACGTTAGGTCCAGCGTGTCTTAGGTTGCCTAAAGCCTTGTATCCCAGCTTGATCACTGAGATTGTCTGCAGGCGTGTTGCTAATCATTTTCTCAGTTGGTTAGGCTCATTTATCCGCAACAAGACAACAAGCCTTTAGTGACATTGGCATGTCTTGTGGAATTCTCTGCCAATAAAGAATCAGCAGGTGCCTCCTGTTTCAACCTTTAAACACCTGCTGAAAATGCTTCCAATCCATCAGGGTTATACAAGCAATTAAGAATACACCAAATTAAGAATACATGTTTTTAACTGAGCTCTGCTTTTAAATATTTGGATGGTATTTTTAATAATATGTATAACTGTTGTAAACCACTCTTTCCTTTGGATGAAGTGATTGCTAGATACTTTGTAATATTTGAGTTTATTTACGAGCATACAAATTGGCCACAGATTGAAGCAGACTGCTTAACCAAGCCAGTCCAACTTTTCATACTAAGTGGGCCACAAGAATACTTTGACATGGAACCTTGTTGTGTGGGAGGTCAGAGGTTGCTGAGGGCTGCCAAAAAGGCATCAAGGGCTGCATGTGGCCCTCGGGCTGTGTGCTGAACTGGCTTAAACACACCAATAGAAAAATCCACTACCCCAGATCTGATTTCCAGAGAGTCAGCTGCAAAAACACAGGGTGTGTGTCCTACTTCCAGCAGAAGAATGACACAGTTAAGATTGTGCTGTTGTGCAGTCTTGCCTTTTGCCCAATCAGTCAGTTATATTATCCTTTCCCCATTCACTCAGAAAGCTCGTGGTTTCTGGGCAATGGTAACACTAGGATTCTCTGAGCCTCTCTCTTGTTGTAAAGGCTGCATAAGGGAATCACACTGTTTGCTTCCTCCCTTAAGATGACATCATTGATCATACCATGGCAAGGGGGCAGTGTCAATGCTACAGGTAGTCTCTGCACAGAGTGATGGATGCACTCAGCATGGTTATTTAATTTCTCTTAATACCCCATTAGGGACGCGGGTGGCGCTGTGGGTAAAACCTCAGCGCCTAGGACTTGCCGATCGTCAGGTCGGCGGTTCGAATCCCCGCGGCGGGGTGCGCTCCCGTTGCTCGGTCCCAGCGCCTGCCAACCTAGCAGTTCGAAAGCACCCCCGGGTGCAAGTAGATAAATAGGGACCGCTTACTAGTGGGAAGGTAAACGGCGTTCCGTGTGCTGCGCTGGCTCGCCAGATGCAGCTTGTCACGCTGGCCATGTGACCCGGAAGTGTCTGCAGACAGCGCTGGCCCCCGGCCTCTTAAGTGAGATGGGCACACAACCCTAGAGTCGGACACGACTGGCCCGTACGGGCAGGGGTACCTTTACCTTTACCTTTAATACCCCATTATTTGGAGATCACTGTTGGGAATGGGCTTGGATGTAGGAAATCTCAGCTCACTTCTCCAGTTCACTAGGAAGCATATTGGATAGCCTTGAGCTAGTCACTATCCCTTAGCTTAACCAGCTCACAGAATGGGTAGGAGACTAAGATGTTACTCTGACTTCACTGAAGGATAAATGGACTTTGAATGCAAGAAATAAAAAAGGTTGAAGGAAGAGATAAAAAGAGGCAGCTAAAGCCAATACCAAATGCTGTGTCCTTTAAAGATTAGCACTTTTAAACAACACTTTCTAAAAATCAATTTAACAACAACACAGACAATGCATTATTCAAACCCATAAACAAACACACTTATAAGTCCATTGCATTTGGCAGGGAAGCCTTTATGTAAACTTTACTAAGTGGGAATTAAAGTAATCCAGTCTGTGGGGTATTTTAAAGTTTAGTGCCATGACTTCAGTAAATGCTTTACCCTTTGGTTCTCATACCTCTTTAAGAAATGACTTGTTCTATTCTGCTTTAATTTGAACAATTGTTTCCTTTCCCATTTTTAATTTTATTCTCACTGTAGAATGCAGAGACTTATCTCTCCTTCATAAATGGTCATAGCTCAAACTATTAGTACAGGAGAAAAGTGTGGAATTATATATATAAAAATCCACTTTAAGACAAAAAAAGATTAATCCCATAAGCTGTTCAATCAAGTATTAATGAAATATTTCCATTATTTCCAAATGAGTTCATTTTAACCACATATTTCAGAGGTTCCTGGCAATCTCTTGCCTTGTTCTGTTGGTTTAATGCCAACATTGCTGACGTAGGGATGCCAGAAAGAAGACAGAAAAAACTGGATGTGATAATGACATAATGCACCCTTTCCTGACATAGAATCATAGAATTGTAGAGTGGGAAGAGACCACGAGAGTCATCTAGTCCAACCCCTTGCAGTACAGGAATCTTTTTGCTCAATGTGGGGCTCAAACCCCTGACCCTAAGATTAAGAGTCTTATGGTCTACCAACTGAGCTATCAGTCCAAGTCCTAGATGTTGTCTGCTCAACATATGAAACGTACATATATTCACATACTTCACTATTGTTTCACTTGAAGGATCTAATTTGCAGGCACCTCTATTTGACTGCTCCCACATGTAAAAAATCTTGTGCTTGCTTAAATACCAACAAGCATACAAAACACTTGTGCATCAAGAGCTATGCTATGCTAGATCCCGCTAAAGAAAGAGGTGAAACAACACAGCCTACCAAACAACCTATCAGAAGAACAATTTATTTTGCAATCACTTCTTTTAATAAAATAAAAATTTATGTACTAATAGAAAACTCAAATGCTATATAGTAAAGGGGAGCGTACTGTGAAACAAGAGGGAGGTACCAGCATGTACCACAAAAAAATATCCAATGAAGACTTTGCATTCTCAGTAGCCACAAAATGAAGGATTCCTTAGATAGGGATTGCTTGTTAGTTCAACCTCCACAGATTGTGCATTGTTTATATTACCAATCTTCATGAACCCTCTATCTGCCATTACTTTCTGCCATTGTTTTCACTCATCCTTAGATAGCTTCTAGATTTTTTTTTACTTCATAGAAAGAGTGATTTGTACCTACACATTACATTGCTTTGATGCCGACTTTTAATTTAGCAGACTTCAAATTTCATTTAAGAAAACGTAGAAGAGGCAGTGACACACTGCTTCGCAAATGTGTTAGGAAGACATAATATTTTAGAACGATCAGAGCACTGTTTATTTAGAGACCTCTTTGCTCTCTTAAACAGGTTGTTTAAGGAATGTTACTGTGCATTTATATGTGTTACTTCAGAGACAAGGAAGCTATAATAGGTGTTAAGATGAAGCCAATATGCTGTATTAAAAAACAGAGAGTGAAATCAGCTCACATCTGGGCAGTGTGAAATCATTTGCTGCTTTGGCTTCCTATTACAGAGTCACAGAATTAGAAGGGACCTTGAAGGTCATTTAGTACAGCACCCTACAATGCAGGAATCTCAACCAAAGCATCCCTGACAGATGGCCATCCAACCTCTGCTTAAAAACCTCCAAGGAAGGAGACGCCACCACCTTCCAGGGGAGTCCATTCCACTGTTTAATAGCTCTTCCCATCAGAAAGTTCTTACTGAAATTTAGTTGGAATCTCCTTTCATGGAACTTGAATCCATTGATTCTGGTCTTAGCCTCAGGAGCAGGAGAAAACAAGCTTGCTCCATCTTCCATGTGACAGCCTTTTAGATATTCAAAGATGGCTATCAAATCTCCTCTCAGTTTTCGCTTTACCAGGCTAAACATACCCATTTCCCTCAACCATTCCTCGTACATCCTGGTTTCCAAAACCTTGATCATCTCAGTCGTCTTCCTGTGCACATGTTCCAGCTTGTTAATTTCCTTCTTAAATTGTGGTGCCCAGAAGTGGGCACAGTACTCCAGGTCTGAACTGACCAAGGTAGAATAAAATATTACTTCCCATGACCTGAACACTACAGTGGTACCTCAGGTTATGAACTTACCATATTTTTCGCT
This sequence comes from Podarcis muralis, assembly GCF_964188315.1. Taxonomy (NCBI): domain Eukaryota; kingdom Metazoa; phylum Chordata; class Lepidosauria; order Squamata; family Lacertidae; genus Podarcis; species Podarcis muralis. The sequence continues at coordinate 66,905,607 of NC_135660.1, read as the reverse complement.
CCATAAGACACACTTTTTTCCTCCTAAAAAGTAAGGGGAAATTTCTGTGCGTCTTATGGAGCGAATGCCTATGGATGGCGGGGAGGTCGTGAGCAGAGGATCCATGGTTCCCCTTCCTTCCCTCCTCCGTGGCTCGCTTTGAAGCAGCAAAGCAGGAGAGGAGCTGTTTACATGGGTGTACGCGGCTCCTGTCCAGTTGGCTGCTTTAAAGGAACTGTGCTCTCTTTCCCTCCCTCCCTCCGCCCCACTCAGCTTGCTGAAAAGCAACAAAACTTTTCAGCGAGCTGAGCCGGGGAGGAGGGAGAGAACGAGAGCCTGCTTGCTTTAACGGAGCAAAGCGGGAGAGGAGAGGAGCTGCTTACACGGGTGTAAGTGGCTCCTGTCCAGTTGGCTGCTTTAAAGCGAGCGTGCTCTCTTTCCCTCCCTCCTCCCCAGCTCAGCTTGGTGAAAAGCTCCTTCTCCACACACCCCACGCGTGCTCCTTGTCCCTTCAGTGTTTTTCCTTCCTTCTCCACTTAAAACGTGGTTACAAAGCACGGATCCACATGGATCCTCAGGATTTTTGCATTGGGCTACCCCAAACTCACCGTCAAATCACATGTCTGTGGCCACAGCACGAACCACAAAAATTATACATCCACTGTTTTGTTCAGAATATTTTTTCTTGTTTTCCTCCTCTAAAAACTAGGTGCGTCTTATGGAGTGAAAAATATGGTAATTTGTTCCAGAGGTCCGTTCTTAACCCAAAACCATTCTTAACCTGAGGCATGCTTTCACTAATGGGGGCCTCCTGCTGCCACTGCGCCACCTGCACACAATTTCCGTTCTCATCCTGGGGCAAAGTTCACAACCTGAGGTACTACTTCCGGGTTAGCGGAATTTGTAACCTGAAGCATTTGTAACCCAAGTTACCACTGTACCTCTGTTGATGCAGCCTAGAATAGCATTAGCTTTTTTTTGTTTTGTTAAACTGCTGCATCACACTGTTGACTCATGTTAAGCTTGAGGTCTATTAAGACCCCTAGATCCTTTTCACATCTACCACTGGCAAGTGTTTCTTACATCTATCATATTTTTAGTCCAAATAGCATTTTTATATTAATATCAACCAGGCTAATGTACAGTCGTACCTTGGACCCTGAACACCATGGTACTCGAACGTTTTGGCACCCAAACGCCGTAAACCCAGAAGTCACGCTTTGGTTTCTGAATGTTTTGGAAGTCAAAGGGACTTCCGGAATGGATTCCGTTCGACTTCCAAGATATGGCTGTACATCCATTATGATCATCTCAAGACAGACAAAGCTGATGCAACTGTACACAACCAGGAGCCTTCCTGTATGGGGCAAGGAATAGGAAAATATTGTCTATTGTGGAGCTTGTTTAGGGAGGAAATTATGGCGTAGAAGGCAGTCCTATTATTTGAGTTCTTTCATCAAATCATGTTTTCCAAATGCCAACCTTCCTTAAAATGGCATATTATCCAGATAATTATATTGATTCTGGAACAACTGAGATCATTACAGGCTCTGAGGTTTAGCAGATTTACATCAGGGAAGAATAATGTCAGAATAGGAATTTGTTTTGATCATTTTGTTTTAAAGTGATAATAATTAAAAAGCAAGTCATGCTCTAATTCCCTTGTCTTAAATTGCACTCTCTGAAATTGTTTAATTTTTTTATATGAGCATAGCTGCTCCTTGTCTATTCTTGATCACCGTTGTTAATGAGAATAAAAGATCAAGAGCATGAACTGTGTATTGTTTCACGTGAGCATTTTCCCAAACAAGCTGGCTTAAATATGTTTGAGTGTTCTCATTAGCTTCCTGATAATGATGGTAGCCTTATGGATACTTCCAGAGTGCTGGTGATTGCACATCATTTTTAAAAAACTCTATGTTGATCTTGTGACTTTCACCCAGCATGGGGGAAACAAAATAAAAATTCAACTGCTGGAGCCGTTCTTCCTGCTGTGATTATTTTAGGAGGAAGAACTGAATCCACATTGAAGTTTACATTTTCATGGATCTAATATTACTTCATCTGAATGCTGCAACCTCAACCTCTTTGAATATGTTGGCTATTCAAGTGGTTCAATGTGCTATTTGAATATAAACAAACTTGATGATAATGATGATGGGAAGCACTTACAATTTATTTCAGTGGGATTTGCTTACAACTAAAAAAAAAAAAAAGAATTACTGTGTAATATTTGGAGAATAGCTCCAGTTTCAAAATGTAGGATGCAAGGTGTTCTCATTAACCAACATCTAGCACCTTTGCCAATGCCTTAGGTTTAGTTCTGTGTGGAATGCATGCGACAACAGGGAATATTTGACAACGAAGAATTTCACATTGTACAAATCAGTTTAATAATACTGCTTTCTGGGATTTCATACCAGAGTACTTCCCAGCCCTACCTGGAGATTCCAGGGATTGAACCTGAGATCCTTGGACCCAGTAGGCCCTGGGGCAGAACATTGTACAGTTGTGGTGCCATGATAATGAATGCCATATGTCACACCCATTGCTAATATGGAGAAGGAACTCATGAAGATCTTTATGAATGCATAGAAAGATTCATATTGGAACAGGTGGTAGAGTAGCATCCTTTACTGACTGGGCAGATCACAAACTACAGCCCCAGAATCCTATCCTTTCAGAACTCTGCATGCAATGAAGATGCATTTAACATGCAATGAGTGTAAGAAGGGGAAGAGTTCTTCATACTCTGCACAATTAGCCTGTATAAAATATTTTCACAGAGTAGCATCTTATGTGCCAGGTCCCTGGGACTGGATTCCTTTTTTTTTCAGGGGGTGAGAATAAGACCTCTGAATAAGAAAGGACATTGCATGTAGCTCCACACCCAGAAGCATGTCCCCAAGAGAAGCCCAATTGTTACTAGGGCACCTCTGCCCCAAATATGTTGCATTGTCATCTTGTGACTTGGAATGCAACAAGGGACTCCCTTGCTGTGCTGGAGTAAAAGATTGCTGGAGCAGCTGCACTTTACAAGTAATTGGAGGCACATTTTCCCCCCTTAGTAAAGGCAGACCTTACAACTGAGCTACTGATTCCAAATGAGGCTCACCCTAAAGCTGACTGTGGCTGAAGGGCATTTTTCTGCTGAGCCCTACATAAGGACTTGCCTCATAAGGGCCAGCCCTGCCATGATCTGAGGCTAGCCTGTTGGCTCAGACACCAGATTGGTGGGGTGGTGAATTGTGCCCCCTCCCCACCTGCTCACTGCTGCCTCCACTGAATATTTGCCCTGAAACCATTTGCCACTTGTGTTCATCCCCTGGCTACTTACCTACCGAATACTGCAGGCTGCCCTAGCTACAAGGATGCTGGCTCCCTATGGAGCAATGTGAACAAAACCTGTGTTATCCAGGTACACATGAAAGGATTGGTGTTGTCATCTTAGGAGTTGCCCTGGGCATCTGGTTAGTCATGGTTAGATAAAAAAAGCATTGGACTTTCCTTTCGCTTCCAGGCATATCCGCAACTGAGCGTCCTTTCGGCTTTGGCCCAGCCGCTTCATCAGCTCTGGATCTACTTGTACTTGCCCTCCGCTCTTCCCCAGTAGCATGTTGGACGCCTTCCGACCTGAGGGGCTCATCTTCCAGCGTCATAACTTTTATATGCCTGTTGTCTTTGTCCATGGAGTTTTCTTGGCAAGGATACTGGAGTGGCTCCTAAACCCTTAGGCATTTTTAATGTCTTAAAGGGAACATGAGTAATGTCATGCCACATTAGACCAATAGTACATGGAGCTCAACTTTTTTTTTTTTTTATCTAACCATGACTAACCAGATGCCCAGGGCAACTCCTAAGATGACAACACCAATCCTTTCATGTGTACCTGGATAACACAAAACCTGTGTTATCCAGGTACACATGAAAGGATTGGTGTTGTCATCTTAGGAGTTGCCCTGGGCATCTGGTTAGTCATGGTTAGATAAAAAAAAAAAAAAAAGTTGAGCTCCATGTACTATTGGTCTAATGTGGCATGACATTACTCATGTTCCCTTTAAGACATTAAAAATGCCTAAGGGTTTAGGAGCCACTCCAGTATCCTTGCCAAGAAAACTCCATGGACAAAGACAACAGGCATATAAAAGTTATGACGCTGGAAGATGAGCCCCTCAGGTCGGAAGGCGTCCAACATGCTACTGGGGAAGAGCGGAGGGCAAGTACAAGTAGATCCAGAGCTGATGAAGCGGCTGGGCCAAAGCCGAAAGGACGCTCAGTTGCGGATATGCCTGGAAGCGAAAGGAAAGTCCAATGCTGTAAAGAAAAATATTGCATAGGAACCTGGAATGTAAGAACCATGAACCTGGGTAAGTTGGAGGTGGTCAAAAATGAGATGGCAAGAATAAATATTGACATCCTGGGCATCAGTGAACTAAAATGGACGGGAATGGGCGAATTCAGTTCGGATGACCATCACATCTACTACTGTGGGCAAGAAACCCGTAAAAGAAATGGAGTGGCCCTCATAGTCAACAAAAGAGTGGCGAAAGCTGTACTGGGATGCAATCTCAAAAATGATAGAATGATCTCGATACGAATCCAAGGCAGACCTTTTAACATCACAGTAATCCAAGTTTATGCACCAACTACTGGTGCTGAAGAAACTGAAATTGACCAATTCTATGAAGACTTACAACACCTTATAGAAGTGACACCAAAGAAGGATGTTCTTCTCATTATAGGGGATTGGAATGCTAAAGTAGGGAGGCAAGAGATAAAAGGAACAACTGGCAAGTTTGGCCTTGGAGATCAAAACGAAGCAGGGCAAAGGCTAATAGAGTTCTGTCAAGAGAACAAGCTGGTCATCACAAACACGCTTTTCCAACAACACAAGAGACGACTCTACACATGGACATCACCAGATGGGCAGCATCGAAATCAGATTGATTATATTCTCTGCAGCCAAAGATGGAGAAGCTCTATACAGTCAGCAAAAACAAGACCTGGAGCTGACTGTGGCTCAGATCATCAGCTTCTTATAGCAAAATTCAAGCTTAAACTGAAGAAAGTAGGAAAAACCACTGGGCCGGTAAGATACAATCTAAGTCAAATCCCTTATGAATACACAGTGGAAGTGAGGAACAGGTTTAAGGATTTAGATTTGGTGGACAGAGTGCCTGAAGAACTATGGATGGAGGCTCGTAACATTGTACAGGAGGCAGCAACGAAAACCATCCCAATGAAAAGGAAATGCAAGAAAGCAAAGTGGCTGTCCAACGAGGCCTTACAAATAGCGGAGGAGAGAAGGCAAGCAAAATGCGAGGGAGATAGTGAAAGATACAGGAAATTGAATGCAGATTTCCAAAGAATAGCAAGGAGAGACAAGAAGACCTTCTTAAACGAGCAATGCAAACAAATAGAGGAAAACAACAGAATGGGAAGAACCAGAGATCTGTTCAAGAAAATTGGAGATATGAAAGGAACATTTCGTACAAAGATTACCATAATAAAGGACAAAAGTGGTAAGGACCTAACAGAAGCAGAAGACATCAAGAAGAGGTGGCAAGAATACACAGAAGAATTATACCAGAAAGATATGGATGTCTCATACACCCCAGGTAGTGTGGTTGCTGACCTTGAGCCAGACATCCTGGAGAGTGAAGTCAAATGGGCCTTAGAAAGCACTGCAAATAACAAGGCCAGTGGAAGTGATGGTATTCCAGCTGAACTATTTAAAATTTTAAAATATGATGCTGTTAAGGTGCTACACTCAATATGCCAGCAAATTTGGAAAACTCAGCAGTGGCCAGAAGATTGGAGAAGATCAGTCTACATCCCAGTCCCAAAGAAGGGTAGTGCCAAAGAATGCTCCAACTACCGCACAATTGCACTCATTTCACACGCTAGCAAGGTTATGCTTAAAATTCTACAAGGAAGGCTTAAGCAGTATGTGGATCGAGAACTCCCAGAAGTGCAAGCTGGATTTAGAAGAGGCAGAGGAACCAGAGACCAAATTGCAAACATGCGCTGGATTATGGAGAAAGCTAGAGAGTTCCAGAAAGACATCTACTTCTGCTTCATTGACTATGCAAAAGCCTTTGACTGTGTCGACCACAGCAAACTATGGCAAGTTCTTAAAGAAATGGGAGTGCCTGATCACCTCATCTGTCTCCTGAGAAATCTCTATGTGGGACAAGAAGCTACAGTTAGAACTGGATATGGAACAACTGATTGGTTCAAAATTGGGAAAGGAGTACGACAAGGCTGTATTTTGTCTCCCTGCTTATTTAATTTATATGCAGAATACATCATGCGAAAGGCTGGGCTGGATGAATCCCAAGCTGGAATTAAGATTGCCGGAAGAAATATCAACAACCTCAGATATGCAGATGACACAACCTTGATGGCAGAAAGTGAGGAGGAATTAAAGAACCTTTTAATGAGGGTGAAAGAGGAGAGCGCAAAATATGGTCTGAAGCTCAACATCAAAAAAACGAAGATCATGGCCACTGGTCCCATCACCTCCTGGCAAATAGAAGGGGAAGAAATGGAGGCAGTGAGAGATTTTACTTTCTTGGGCTCCATGATCACTGCAGATGGTGACAGCAGCCACGAAATTAAAAGACGCCTTCTTCTTGGGAGAAGGGCAATGACAGGCCTAGACAGCATCTTGAGAAGTAGAGACGTCACCTTGCCAACAAAGGTCCGTATAGTTAAAGCCATGGTTTTCCCAGTAGTGATGTATGGAAGTGAGAGCTGGACCATCAAGAAGGCTGATCGCCGAAGAATTGATGCTTTTGAATTATGGTGCTGGAGAAGACTCTTGAGAGTCCCATGGACTGCAAGAAGATCAAACGCATCCATTCTTAAGGAAATCAGCCCTGAGTGCTCACTGGAAGGACAGATCGTGAAGCTGAGGCTCCAGTACTTTGGCCACCTCATGAGAAGAGAAGACTCCCTGGAGAAGACACTGATGCTGGGAAAGATGGAGGGCACAAGGAGAAGGGGGCGACAGAGGACGAGATGGTTGGATAGTGTTTTCGAGGTTACCAGCATGAGTCTGACCAAACTGCGGGAAGTAGTGGAGGACAGAGGTGCCTGGCGTGCTCTGGTCCATGGGGTCACGAAGAGTCGGACACGACTAAACGACTAAACAACAACAACAACAACAAGGGTTTAGGATTAAAAAGTGGATTCCCCCGCCACCCACCTTATAAATTTTGAAACTCCTCACAGTTTCAGAATGTAATTGCCATGGTATCTCGGAAGCTGTTGTATGATAAAAACAAGACCTTGTGGAGTGAGTTAGTTGTTTTTAAGATCTAGGCCATGGTAGATAAAATCATTTGTTAGCATTTTGCAGCCTCCCTATATAATTTGCATTCATTATGGTCCCTAAAGAATTGCAGGTCCTCAAAAAAGGATACCTTTCAAAAGTAATGTGCTGATGTTTACATAGGCCATGTATATAACATTTCACAAAGTAACATAAATACAGAAGACAGCTTCCCCCTCCCTGCAAGAGATGGAAGCCTGCAATATAACAATGATTGGGGGTGCGGGTGGCATTTATGTGCAAATGCAGTTAGATGCCCTTAGGCTATGTTTTGTTTGGGGGGTATTTCAAATTTCCAAAGAGGAAAATAACTTAGATGTCATTGAGTGTCTTCAATAATTTCCATACAGATGCTTCTTTTAAAATTGGTTTCTGCATCCATAAGAGCATAGAACATATGATATTGATGTGGTACAAGAAAAGATTGGGGAGAAATCAAATTAGAAATGATACACATACCATTGGGAAATATGCAATCAATAAAGCTTTGCACGTAAAACTATGATGTAATATTTTATTTGCATCTGCACTCAGAATGAATGGAAGTGTCTTTTTATGTTCTATTCTGTTTTAAAGAATAAAAAAGAACTTTTTTTCCACTAGTTTCAGGATGATTTGCCTCAGAGTATGTGAAATGGCAGGGACGCGGGTGGCGCTGTGGGTAAAAGCCACAGCGCCTAGGGCTTGCCGATCGAAAGGTTGGCGGTTTGAATCCCCGTGGTGGGGTGCGCTCCCGTTGTTTGGTCCCAGCGCCTGCCAACCTAGCAGTTCGAAAGCACTCCCGGGTGCAAGTAGATAAATAGGGACCGCTTACTAGCGGGAAGGTACAGTAAACAGCGTTTCCGTGTGCGGCTCTGGCTCGCCAGAGCAGCGATGTCACGCTGGCCACGTGACTCCAGACAGCGCTGGCCCCCGGCCTCTTGAGTGAGATGGGCGCACAACCCTAGAGTCTGTCAAGACTGGCCCGTACGGGCAGGGGTACCTTTACCTTTACCTATGTGAAATGACTCCCAAAGAAGAAAAATCAAAGCAGCACACACACATTTGTTTTCTTCATTTTATAATAAATTTTGTGTTTTTTCCAGTGAAAACTATAATAGGCCATATTCTTTGTAATCAAATTATCCTTTCTCTGAAATACAGCCCAATTCTATTTATGCCTACTCAGAAATAGATAACAGTGATGTTCTCTTGAGTGAGCCTTGACAGGAACTTTGAGGACTCATTAAAGCCTGCTGCAAAGAAAGAAAGACAAGTTTCAAATGCCCCCTCATTTTTCTCCAACATAGACTGAAACCTTATCTAGAGAGAAATCCAGAGTTTTGCACCTGTAGAATTTCCCCTATAACCCATACAGGTTTAATGTATTTTAGTAGCTCTATTAGTCTGCCCTCAGCAGGGATAGTCAAAGTCACCCTGTAGGTCTTCATGGAGGAGGATGACCTCCTCCCCACTCTAGGCTTTTAGCTGTAAAGCATCTTTTTCATAGGGATTTATGAAGCCTCAGATTGGTTGGGGAATATTATCTAATCTTTTCCAATTCTTTCTTTGGGGGAAGAACTCAACTCAAGTTATTTCCAGGTTAAGTTGAGGGTTCCTTTTGAAGCATAACCATCTGTACTCAGAAGTGTTCCTTTAATTTAATAGGATTATTTATTCCTAAGTAACTGACGCTGGTGTTGGGAAAGATTGAGGGCACAAGGAGAAGGGGACGACAGAGGACGAGATGGTTGGACAGTGTTCTCGAAGCTACCAACATGAGTTTGACTAAACTGCGGGAGGCAGCGGAAGACAGGAGTGCCTGGAGTGCTCTGGTCCATGGGGTCACGAAGAGTCGGACACGACTAAACGACTAAACAACAACAACAACTGTGCATAGTATTGCAACCTTAATCTACCCAAAAGGGGAATGATATTACTCACATGGAAGCCTTCATCTACTTAGTCTACAGCATGTATTGTTATTAGATAATGAACTTATCTTATTAGTGCAACTAGAAAGTATGTGCCTAAGTAATATTGTAACCAGTTCAGACTAGGATCAGCAAAGATCATATAGAGGCTACACATTAACTTGGGGCAGGGGGGAGGGAGGATGCAGCCTAATCCTTTTCAGAAATATTTCACTATCTGTTGATGGGAAGAATTATGTTTAGTTTCATTTATCTTTTTTTTCATTTATGCTTTTTTTTCTTCCAGAATGCATCCAGTTGCAATGAAACAACATACTCTTCTGGGAAATGAAGTGACCCTAAAGAGTTCAGGTACATTCCTTTTCTTACCAAAAACACATAATTCAAAAACAAAACCAATGTTTGCTACATAAAACATAACCCGAAATGCAGGTAGCATACAATTTGTTTGTTTGTTTATTTTTAAATATTTATATTTTATTGAAAATTTTCAGTATAGAAATGCAGTGAAGGGAATGAATAGAAAATCCCAAAAACAAAACAATGCTTAAAACTACAATACAATAAATACATACACACACACATTGTATGTATTATTATAATACAATATATGTATATTGGGTATAAAAGTAATACAGCTATTTTGACAACAGTACTCTGGTTTCTCTTCAGATTATATAAATCTTTCACCTTTTACAATTTACTTATTATTTTTTAAGAAAACTGGAGAAATAAAAAGCCGGTTTGAATATTTGAATAAAATGAAATATTTTACACGCTAGGGCTGTAATCCTGTACACACTCACAGTGGTGAAAATCCCACTGAACGCAGTCGGACATGTGGGTAAACATTCACAATATTGCAATTTTATGCAATATTGCAAATTATGCAATATTGCATATCGGTTCAAGGGCAGTATTCAGCCTATAGAAGGAGTAAAAATGTGTGCGCGCCTGTAAGTAAGTTACTGATCTGATTGATTGGGTGCCCAGGTGCCACCACCCCACACTGTGTATGAGATTGAATGACCACTTGTGACAAAATCCCTTTTAGTTCAAATTGGTCATCTCAGTACCTGAGGTTCGTTTTGATAATGCCAGATTGGTGAATGCATGATTGCCCACTATATCTTTTGTTCTGGATTTTCTGTTATAACTCAAAGTGTCCTTTCTGATATCCACACCATGGAGTTAGTCTTGTGCAACTATTTTTGAAGTAGTGAAATGGCTATTTCTAGTATTAAATTAGGGGCTAACTATACATTACTGTAAACGTGTCACTTAAAGCAACATCAGGTTTTTTTGTAAAAAAAAAATATTAAAAACAAGTTTAGGAAGCAACTGGGTTTTGGGGGGGGGGTTGTTTTCAAATTTCGATTTTCCATGCAGAAAAGCTCCCCCCCCCCTTCAGGATTGTAGTGGAAAGGCTTAAATCCCCTTTTCCTGACCCTCTTCAGGAGACCTGAACTTGGTTGATTCTAATCACACATTTAAAGTAAGGATAAGTTATACCTTAGGGGTTTTTTGGCATGTGACACTTGAAACATCACAGGGAAGCATGGTTGTTGTTTTTTAATTCATAGCCAATGTAGGGCTGATATTTGAATTACAGACTAGCAAATTCAAAAACCAGTTTAAATCTTATATGGATGTTTTAAACAACACATGTTGCTGCTAAATAAAATAAAATATCTTTTCCCCATTCTCAGGCAAATCTGTTGATCCATCTTCCTTCCTTTCACTAAGCTTTCACTTGTCCCTCCCCCTGAAAAAAATGCATATGAGGAATATTTCATTCTAACTTAAATGTTCAAATAAGCTGTAACAAGCTTATTCATTATTAGCACTGACAAACTTCAGCTGGTTTCAAACAGGATAAAATACTATTTAAATGCAGCCAGCCAGTCACCAACATCTCTTTGCTTCAGGTTGCTGACAGGTCCCTGTGTTATAGTTCAAATTTAGTTGGGAGGAAACAGGTTGAAGGAAAGCAAAGCCAAAGATATTATGATGAGTAATCCACTGTAGTTTCATATATATAGTAGTCTTAATTTCCTTTGGGACAAGGACAAAAGGGGCTATAGGGTGAAGAAGCAAAATAATAAAACATGTTAACATGAGAAATGCAGGCTAGCTTTTGGATGTGAGGTTGTTCACTGTGTATTAAAACTGCACTGTGATTTGTGTGCCATGGCTGGCTTCTTGGTGTTCTATTTTCTTTTATTCACTGCCCTCTAGAGGTACTAACAATATAACAACAACTGCCAGCTGCCATTTGCTGTTTGCTATTATTTAGCAGGTAGATCTTTGCTCTATGCACCTCCCCACCACCCAAAAAAATGAACTTTTCAGTCATTTTAATCCCTGTCCCTCCTTTCAAATAAATTCACAATTCCCGGATAAAATGGATACCATCCATTTTAAACAGCCGTGTGCACTAAAGTGCTTATTCCTATAACTGTGTGTTCATAAGCAATTTATGTGCTGGCTTTGCTGAAAAGGTCCATTACTCATCACACTTGAGGGATGTAAAAATGTTGGAGTTATCAGCTTCTCTCGGCCCCACTCCCCGCTCCCCCTTGCCATTTAAACCCAGCTATTATGTCTCCATACCATTGTGATTTGACTCATTTGCAGAGTGTAGAAAAAGAGGTCAAACTCTCAGTGTCGTCTTTCTAGAGAGAACTGAGTAGGAAGCAGCATGCAGTTTCCCCCCACTCTTTTTCTTTAATTTCATTCTGTGCTTCAGTTAACTCTCGACTTCATCTAACTCTGCCAGATAATGCTGTATGACTATCAGCCTCTCAGCTTCTCTGCTGCTCCTTTCTCTGACCCCGGAAAAGTATCAAAGGATGGGGGTTCACCCCTTGAATTCTGGCTCTGGTTTCCAGCACTTGTTGAAAGCGTGTGTATGCACAGCCTTTCAGCTTTCCTTACCTGACACAACCTGGGGAAAAAAGCTTCCTTGATGGCATTTCCCTGGAAATAAGCAGCCTGGTGTTGAAACCACAATGTATGCTCTGCATACTTATTAGGGGATTCCAGTGTTTTTTCCTCACCTACATGTGCAGCATGAAGTGTGTATTATCCTTGGATGAGATAGCAAGTTTTTTTTAAGAAGAAGAAGAAGAAGAAGAAGAAGAAGAAGAAGAAGAAGAAGAAGAAGAAGAAGAATTCAATAAGCCTATCCTTGTCAGAAGATGTGCCATATTTTCTAGTCAAATCTAAATGGTGCAAACAATTCTGCTTGAACAGTAAATTTCTCAGTGGTAATCACGTAATGTTCCATATCAGTATATTTTAGCTACAGCATATTCCTTGAAATGTTGCTTTATAGCTTTCAACATCATTTTTCATTTTGGCCATGGCTGTTAACACAAGATGGGTCATTGCATGCTGCTGCTTCTGCTACCCAAGCAGGGTAAAAATCAGGGCACTCTTCACAGAATGAGTTTCTATTATAGGTATGGACATTGGGGCTTTGTGTTATCTTTGCAACTATATGTTAATTTAGCACAGCCTAAGCTGATCTAAGGGACGCGGGTGGCGCTGTGGATTAAACCACAGAGCCTAGGACTTGCTGATCAGAAGGTTGGCGGTTCGAATCCCCGCAACAGGCTGAGCTCCCATTGCTTGGTCCCTGCTCCTGCCAACTTAGCAGTTCGAAAGCACGTCAAAGTGCAAGTAGATAAATATGTACCACTCTGGTGGGAAGGTAAATAGCGTTTGCGTGCACTGCTCTGGTTCGCCAGAAGTGGCTTAGTCATGTTGGCCACATGACCCAGAAGCTGTACGCCGGCTCCCTCAGCCAATAAAGCGAGATGTGCACCGCAACCCCAGAGTCGGTCACAACTGGACCTAATGGTCAGGGGTCCCTTTACCTTTACCTTTTTAAGCTGATCTTATGGGGCCAGAGGAGAGATTGTAGTACCAGTAAACAGCGTTTCCTTGCGCTCTGGCTTCTGTCACGGTGTCCCGTTGCGCCAGAAGCGGTTTAGTCATGCTGGCCACATGACCTGGAAAGCTGTCTGTGGACAAATGCCTGAAAGCGAGATGAGTGCCGCAACCCCATAGTCGCCTTTGACTGAACTTAACCATCCGGGGTGCTTTACCTTTTTTTTACCTGTAGTACCAGACTCACAGCTATCAAAGTTCAGTCCCTTCAGAACCTAAACTGTTTTTTGTCACCTAGCTCCAAACTCTGGTTGCTCAGCAATCCTTTAGCATATTCAGAGCCTGTTTAGTATTTCAGAGATTAAACTTCATCACATTAAGACTGTGGTGGGCTGGAAGGGGGGATAGATTTAACATGCTGGTACTTCACATAGTATTAATATTTGTGAAAAGTCTGGCATCCGATTGCCAAGTAGGTGTCATGGACTGGCTGAATATGGTAGGAGGTACCAGCTGGGAAACCCCCATAGGAACCCTCAGGGGGAGAAGGCTGGGAGCCAGGGGATGGATAGTGGGACAACAATGAGTGACCAGAGGGAGAAGACTGGGGGGAGGAGGTGTCGGAATCTGGAGGGGCAACAGGGTTTAGTGAGCAGGAAGAGTCTGGCAGAGTGCAGAGTTGCAACCAGCTCACCTCCCTGTCTTGGTCTCTGAGAATAAAGAGAGCAGAACAGAGATTAGTTGTGCACAGATGCACATCAGTTGTGCACAGATGCAGTTTGAGACTACGTAGAAAAAATAAAATTGGATTTACAACTGAGCACAAAATTAATGGTTGGCAATATTGGGGGGGGAGGAGAGGCAATTTTGCAAATTAGTCTCTGGGAAAAGACTGAAATTCTGAGATATTATAAAGGAACTCAAAAAGAAAGAGAAAAGCTTCAAACATTTGTCAATAAATTATTTTCTGTGAAATTTCAACTTAGCCCTATTTTGTTGTCAAGTTATTTGGGTGTGATCCTTGTTTGACATCTGATACTGTTTCTAGGAAATGACCACCCGCTATGTTTGCAGGAAAACCAATAATCCCAAGGAATGACAAGGCTTTAGATGCTTAAATACCAATGAACTGGTATTTCCTGAGTCAATTGACTCTTTCTTGTCAAGAACAAAAGTGAATAGTACTGAAATAGATATACTACTCAGGATCATTTAGAGAACCCCTTCTCTACAGGAACAGATGTTACACACACATAAATAGAAATTAAAGTAAATTGTTGGCCCTTATGGGAGAGATCAGCAAATCCACTTGTATGTCTTTCCTAGCAGCCATACTGACCTTGTGGCCCATAAGTTTCCTGGAAAGGGAAGAGAAATACCAGCTATGGATTATTGCCACCCAATTTTTCTGTTGTGTATGTCTTTTGCTCTGTTGCTTGTGTGGTAGTCTTTGTTCCATTCTCTTGAATTGAACACATTCAATGAAGAGCAGGCTATAAATACTTCTTCTTCTACTTCTACTTCTACTTCTACTTCTTATTATTTCTATTTCTAAAATGGAATAAGCCATTGATTTTCAGAACAAGTCACATGCAAAAATTACTATTTCTAATTTGTTGCTGTGTTAGTTCTGTGAAGGAGATGGTGTGCAGTGATCAATTCATACAGAAAAATTTGAGGAGCTCAGTTTTTGCACCTGTAAAACACAAAATAACAGGTGAAAGCAAAGGTTCCCCAGACACTTTTACTGGAAAACATTTCCTCTGGTGACTCTGGGGGCAGTCTGCAAGGTCATCCAGTTTTGAAACTATATAATCTTTTTATGTTGTTGTTTTTAGCTCTGTTTCAGTAGATTTTATTTCTTCATCCTGGGGAGAGAGAAATATATTTCACAGAATGCTTTGCACCTAATGATAATCTGTGCAGGCAAATCTATATAACATACCATCCGCTTTTATTACTGAGCTCTGCATGCTTTCCCAGGATATGTCAAAGAAAGTTTAGGTCAAGAGGTATCATTTTAAAAACTGCCAAATCCATTAAACATTCCTGTGCATTTTTTATCTGTTTAGTGAGACTGCTTAGTGACTTCAAATACTTACATGGCTTTTGCAATATTGTTCTGATATATTTTGGGAAGGGAAAAAATCAAGAAATTGTCATGGGCACTCTTTTTGCTTTATTGGTTTAAACTCAGCCCACCTGGCTCACTTATAATGCAAACAAACTAAGTAATGTTCTGTGGTGAAAATATGTACCATGAGGGGTAGCTACCACCTTTTTCCACTGTTGTCGTGACAACTGAAGCTAATCTCTAAATGTTTAAGGGCAAGGTGAAGAAATTGGTTGGAAGATGCAAGAGGTCTTCAACTGAGTATTCGGAATCTGTCTAATCAGCAAGCTTTTTTCTATGAAACAATTGTGTGGATACAATTTCCAAAGGCCTCTCTAACTGTTCACATGTCCAAAACCAGTAGGCATTCATACAACACGGGGTTGTTCTAAATGTGGAGACATCATTTAGCTATCATGAATAGTTGCTGTTGATATTATTGGTGAATTTGTCTAGTTACCCCTTTAAAGCCATCTGTGCTAGTAACTAGGGGCTTATTTGGGCATCCTGGCTTCCATAAGGTTTGCAGAGTGCAATAAAATACTTAGAAATCAATGTTCATTTTTGTTGTTGCTGGGGTCAGGAACTTAAAATCTACTTAAAATGTGCCATAGACTGCTATGGCAGTGAAGTCTGGCTGCATGGCCATCACCAAGACCATTATACTGGACCCTACTAGCTGCTGTGATTCATAAAGACCCATCAGACTTTCCAGTAATCAAAGTCTTAATGCTTATGTTTGACTATGCAGTCTACACCAAATTAAAGAGATACTTCAAATCACTGTGCATGGAGAGCTGAAGGTGTAAAGGGCTCATTAAAAATATTTCTTTTCCCATTGGAAATAATCTTTACAGAAAATTTGCAGTTGCAAGGACAGTGCTGGAGTTGAAGGCAGTGAAGATGGAGGTTACACAATGAAATGGGGATGAAAAATATGCAGAGATTATAAGACTAAACTTACTGGCTGATAAATATTTACTCAAATTAATAACATGTAAATTTAAAAGGAGGCATTTAAAGAGAACAAGAGCATAGCAGCAATGACATGCACATTTTTATTGTTTGAAATTTTTATCGCCTGCAGTTTCATAAAAATATATCAGGGTGGTATGCAACATAAGCATCAACAGAAACATCAACAAATACTGATTGGTTAAAAAGGGGGGAATGTCTTAAAGGCCTGTCTAAATGGTTGAGTTTTCAGAAGATGTTTGAATGAAGGCAAAGGTTCCTTCCAAACCTTTACTGGTAAGGGTCAATTGAACTTGATTGGTGTGTGGGACAACCACTCATCACAGGACCTCAGTGATGAAGGTGGAGCAGAACGGAGCAGGCAGTCCTTAGGCCCAAGTTGTTTTGGGCTTTGTGAAACAGCACAAACTTGGCCCAGTAGCAGGTATGCAACCAGTGAAGCTCTATCAGCAATGGGGTAACATGTTGCCAGTAACTTGGTGCTATGAAATATCTGGCTGCTGCATTCTGCAATAGATGCAGCTAGCTATAGCTTTTCCTAAACTAGGGTACCAGAAGGTTTGCAGTAGAATTTTTATAAAAGCGAACTGAATAAATGAGACCCTCACACATAAGTGCACCCTTTTCCTCTATCCTCTGGCACTGCCACAAGGAGGAAATTCTCAACTTTTACTTCCATTTTCTTCCTAAAGGTAACTTTAAACAGCTTTGATATCAAAACTCCATCTCTCCTCCACCCCAGCCTCCATTGCAGCCTGAGGCTGTGTGCTCCTGGAAAGCTTCGTGTAAATCCTTACTCCCACAGAGCCCAGGAGCAAAGACTAAAGGCAGCTCCCTTTCTAAATTGAGATTTGTTACCAAATACCTTTGTCACCTGATGTAAGGTTAAACACTCATGTGTTAGCTAGAAGAAAACAACAATAGTTACTTATCAACCCACGAGTTCAGTAGCTACTTTAGGGTTGCCATATTCTGAAGAGCAAAAAAGAGAACACATTTGCTGACTTTTACTTTTAACTATGGATCACTTTGATGACTCTCATTTTGCATACCCATGAAAAAGAAGGCGTGTCCTGGAAAAAGAGGACATATGGCAGCTCTACTCTGGTGGAATTTCTCCATGCTAAAGCCTGCAGTAATACACATTTCAGCATTCCCCATTTCAGTGTCAATTAAACAATTATACCTAACAGGCTGGAACAGCTAGACTTCTAAGTAAGATGTGGGGAGTCTGTCTTACTTACAATGGAGGCTTAACCCACACTTCCCTGCCAGAGACTGTCTTTAGGCTGCTCTCCTAAATCCCAATGGGTGGGGTCAAAGAGAAAATACCTACATTCTAGGTTTACCCAGCCCTCTTTCACAAAAGTAAAGCCACACTTGCTGCAGACCAGGTGTAAGTCAGTGACTTCTTTAACCCTTTACTCAGACATGGGCCCATGGAAGATATGAAACACCCCTCTTTCGATGTGCTCCTTCCCCTGGGCATTCCCGGTGGTCTCCACAGAAACTTCATAACTAACAACTTTGATGCAGCTCCAGCCTGCTGCCACTGCTGGTTTTTAAGCCGGGTTCACATGACATTAGCCACAATCCGCCTGTATCCTGTAGAGAGATATTCCTCTTCAATGCTCTTTTTCTCAAGACAGCTTCTGTGCTATGCAAAAACAGAAGCTATGGTTCCATTGTGGTGTGAACAGTTCCAGTGGCTTTTGCCCATGCATATAGATGGCATGTGTGTGCACAGATGAGAGCGTAACTGAATTGGAGTTTTGATGCAGGGAAAGAAATCATTGGATCAAGACATTCCTGCCCCTGCTTTGACGTGAACAGCAGTGGAAGAAAGTGCCTTGGAAAGATAGTTGGGGGAAACAACCTCACAACTTTTCAAGCTGCTGATCGGGACATAACTGAAAAGTATTTCAGTTTCAGTTTGTATTAACACTCCCCAAAAGTGATATCTAATCTATTTGTGGTGTTGTGGTGTGCTAATGAACTATTGAATTGGTAAAGGTAAAAGTAAAGGTAAAGGAACCCCCTGACTGTTAGGTCCAGTTGTGGATGACTCTGGGGTTGCACGCTCATCTCGCTTTACTGGCCGAGGGAGACAGCATTTGTCCTCAGACAGCTTCCGGGTCATGTGGCCAGCATGACTAAGCCGCTTCTGGCAAACCAGAGCAGAGCACGGAAACACCATTCACCTTCCCGCTGGAGTGGTACCTATTTATCTACTTGCACCTTGACGTGCTTTCAGACTGCTAGGTTGGCAGGAGCTGGGACCAGAAAACGGGAGCTCGCCCCGTCACGGGGATTCGAACTGCCGACCTTCCGATTGGCAAGCCTTAGGCTCTGTGGTTTAAACCACAGCGCCACCTGCGTGAATTGGTATTGGACAGCAAATATGTCTTTTTGTAACAGTTGTTAGTTTCACACATAGTTTTTTGATGGTTTTTTATTTCTTTACTCAAGATTAAATTCAGAGGAAATGTGGCAAAAATTCCTCTTCCACAGAAGCAAAAAGATTGACAACCAGTGCATCCTTGGATATACTGTCGGATCTATTTGCTCTGCAGTTGGAGTGAAATAATAAAAATGCAAGGGATTCAGCATTCATTTAAAATCTAATTCAGGCATATGTAGAAATGTAATTTTTCTAGTGTTAACAGACTTATTTTCGTGGCTTGCAGCATTTTTAAATGACAAAATTATTCACCTCACTGATCTGGGTTTCCTCTTTCTTTGAAATCCCCGCAACAGTAAATCAGGTAGATTAACTAGGGATAAACCACAAAGAACATCTTCCCAATATATAGGTGCATACAATGTTTGAAGAAGCCTGAAAAGATGTTCAGAAATCTTTAATCAACCTCAGAAAGTTTACTGTAGCAACAACAAAAAACAACACTATGCTTTTCCTTACTTTAGTGCTCAGTAATTGTGTGATAAAATAGACTTGAAAATGATTGAAATGTTACTGGTGGAATTAGCATTTTAAAAATGCTTTACTGTGTTCTTGTGGATATGCTCAATGAGGAAGCAACTGCAAAGGAATCAATAAGCAAAGTAATAAAACACACACCTGCTAATTCTCAATTACCAATATGACTTCTGTATACAGACAGGGATCTTTCCATTCATTAAAGGATTCTGGTCCAACAGAAAATCCTGCTAGTGGGAGGAGGGAGGCAGTTTTCCTGATTTGCCCTCCAGTCTCCCGCCCAACACTATTCCAGAAGGTGATTTAACATTCCAGAACAGATTCTGTGGGAATGACACAAGAGGGAAGGGGAAATAAGTGAAAGTTACCTTCCTGCTTCCACCAGTAGGCGTGTTCCATGACCAGAATTCTGCTTGCTAATTTATTTGTTTAATGCTTGTATACCATCCTTTCATAAAAAAAGACCACACGGGTGTACAACAGATACGTGTACAGTGAAAACCACATAAAAATCTAAACTGCAGCCCACTAACTAACTATAACATAATTTAAAAATTATTATTTAATCATCTGGATCTGCCTGGCACCATAGAAAAGAACACTGGGCTTGAGTCTCATGTTGGGCGAAAGATTCCTGCACGTCAGAGGGTTGGCCTAGAAGACCCTTGTGGTCCCTTCTGACACTCCAAGCGCATGCATTTTCTCAGCGAAGGATAGATATAGATAGATAGGTTGATAAATAGATAGATGATGATAGATAGATGATAGATAGATAGATGATAGATTGATAGATGATAGATAGATAGATGATAGATAGATAGATAGATAGATAGATAGATAGATAGATAGATAGATAGATAGATAGATGATAGATAGAGATAGATAGATGATAGATGATAGATAGATAGATAGATAGATAGATAGATAGATAGATAGAAATAGATAGATAGATAGATAGATAGATAGATAGATAGATAGATAGATATAGATATAGATAGATAGATAGATATAGATAGATATAGATAGATAGATTAGATAGATAGATAGATAGATAGATAGATAGATAGATAGATGATAGATAGATAGATGATAGATAGATGATGATAGATAGATGATAGATAGATGATAGATAGATGATAGATAGATGATAGATAGATATAGATAATAGTATTGTTATGCAGTGCCAGTTCAAGATATTTTACTGCCCGAGGCTCAGTGCAAGTGGTGCCTTTCATTTCTAAGGCCAACACATCAAAAAGCATTGCTGCATCATTGAAAAAGGAATTCCCGCCTTCATCTGTCCCCATTCATAGTTTGCCTAAAGCAAGAACCAATTACTAACAACCACCACCACCACCAGTGGGGTGGCATTCAGTAGGTCCATTGAAATTAATGAATGTGACTCAGGTCCATTAATTTCAGTGGTCCTACTCTGAATACTTGGTGGAATAGCAACTCATGTCTCTTGTTTTCCTTCCCTCTAACATGTGTGATGCTGTGCTGGTTTTGGAATTTCTTGCTGTTTAAGGAAGACGGGAGCACACGACAACACTGCACATTTATAACCCACAGACTCTAAGCACCTAGCACTTACCAAGGAAACTCACGGCAGCACATATTAGATTACGAAGCAGTTTCATTCCCATCCATTTTGTAGCTCAGCCCAGACCTTCTTAGCTACAGACTGCCATCAAACACTGCCTTCTCTGGATCTAATCTCATTTTTTTAGTCTCCACAAAACACAAATCAAGTATTCTCACCGCAATGTGGGCTGTGGAAACGTCAGTCCAATGTATTTCAGTTCTGTCCTCTCCAGTTTTTGCCCTGGGGGCCATTTGCAGGGGACCTGAAAAGAGGAAGCTAGTGGCAGAGATGAAGGGTGATGATCAATCCATGTAAAGTAAAAGCAGACTTTTTGCCAGGGAGGGGCAGAAGGCATGGTCTGTTTTATTAGCAAAGCCCTGCTAAATGTGCAGATTGTGGAAGCATGTACCTTGTTATTGGCTCACTAAGTATGTTGTCTGCTTCTCTTTCCCGCTGCTGTTTTCAAGCACCTCTGACCCTGGCACTGCCAGGCCCCATCAAAAATAATGAAGCCTGACAAATGCAGCTTTAAATCTTATGGCTTTTCTCCTCCAGCCTACTATACTGTTCCTGCTTGCCTATTGTTGTCATCATTAGGCATCTGATACAAACTAAGTAAAAGTGGTGGTTAGATTTGATTTACAAAATGGAAAAAAAAATCAGTTTAATTATCAGTATATAAATTTGTAATATGGCATTGAGGCTCCCCCCCAAAACACACACACACACACACACACAACACAGCACATTCACTGGCTGGGGATGAGGTTGTGCTCTTATCTAGAAGTAATGACAGACATAATACAAAAAAGAGCAGAGATGTGAATACACTTTCTTTTTATGCTATGCTTGCCATCAATGGGAATGTCAAATATTTCTCCAGCTGGTGCCAGAAAGATTGATGCTAACTCAAAATCTATTTATTTATTTATTTATTTGATTGATTCTGCTTATTTGTTTAAATTGTTTTTCAAGCTCTAAACAAGAGAGTCCTTAGCAGATGCTCTCTGGGAGCTGGATATGTATTTTAAGGCAGTATCTAGGTTCGCACTATTCAAAACGTTTTGTTATCCTAAAAAAAAATTGGTAAATTGCTAAGTGAGCTACCTACTCTTGTCCTACTGAGAAAGGATTCCAGAGTAGAATCAAACACTCATTGCATATGAAAGATCTTCTTTTGCATCTGAATGTGAGACAACAGGACACTTTTTGCTCAGTCTTACTATGTCTGAAAAAGAAACTATCTGCTTATCATAGAATTGTTTAGATAAGCAAATGTTGTGTGGTAGGGGAAATAAATGAAGTTTTATTTGGGTCACTATAGATTAAAGGTAAGGTGAACATTTGCTTTAAGCTCTTTCTAAGTTTATGGGACTATTTAAGACCTGGCGGAATGAGATTATCCACTGTTCAGGTAAGCATTCATCACACCCCATAATCCTTTTAATTAGTGCCTTCAACTTTCAGACCTCTATACAAAATGCAGCTGTTATTTTTTCCTATGTTTAAGCTTTGTTTGTTTAAAAAGCCTTATTTTTACAACGAAACAACCAGGGATACTGCAGTAATCCACCAGTTTTCATTTCTGACATTGATGTTGTAGATCCACTGAGTGGGCAAGTATCTGTTTAGTTTAGTTTTCATAAAGGTGATAAAAACAATTATTTAGAAGTTTTCTGGATGCATAAACTGATGTCCACACTCCTCAGAGAAACCAATTATTTGTGTCTGGATGCTTTGCACAAACTGGCAGATTTGTGTGCAAAGGACGCTAAGAGCAGATATCACTGATGCTGAGAAGCCTTACTCTAACTCTGTAGTATGATTAGAAAAAGTTATTTCACCATGGAAATGGATTCCGCCTCAAGCTTGTCAGTTTCTTTGGTGTAGTTTGCAGCTTTTGCAACAGGTCTTGATAGTACATAGTGTGTTCTGTGTTACATCTTGCATTTCTTTGGAGAGTTGTACATGGAGGGGGCAGAGAGCACAGTCACTGCCGACATTGTTCCCCCTCACCTCTCCACCAAGGCTGTATATATATTTCTTCAGAGTAGAACTTAAATAGAGGTTCCAAGCTTTGGGGTGGAGGCAGTTTGTCTGTATCACTGTTTCTTTCAGCCTTTCACAGGGGCTTGAGTAAATACACCAATAACAATGGGTTTTCCAGGGCATAGAGGATGAAGAGACTTTTTTTTTGAGAAAACGCATTTCCTGTTTTTTTGGAGGGGAAATAAAGGCATGTGTGAAACCTGTTCAGAAACCGCAAAATTCTGTTGTGTTTCCTGGAATATCTGGCACTGTTAGTGGAATTTCAAGCACCGCACCATCAGTTCAGCTGAGAGACAAGCTCCTTTTGACTTGTCCTTCCCTGGATCTGTTTTCATCACAAATGATCTTTGTACCTTTAATAACTGGTGTCTATTTGCTTCCCACCCACCCCTGTCCTTTTTATTTTATGTTAAAGGTTTTTTGCTTTTTTTTAAGATTGTAAGTATAAGAACTCCCTTCTAAGCTGAAGAGGGAGTAGAATGTTTTGGGTTTTTTAAAGTAAATTTTTATTGTTTTCCTTACATATTCTTTTCTAACAGACCATAATAAAACCATACATTCCCTTTGACTCTGCTGAGTCGCGACTGAAGAGGGAGTAGAATGTTTTAAATAAATGAGTTTCTGTACAGATCTGATACTATGGCTAGAATCATAAAGGCAGCCTGCTGCACAGTGACCTTGAAGGAGAGACACCACAAGGAATTTCCCCTCCCATGTCTCGCTTCTAAGACACCATTGGGGGTTATGAAAATGGCAGGTAGATGATATCAGAATCCTCAGTAAGAGGCAGGGAAGAGCTTGCTGAATGAAAGACTGGGAGAGGAAAGGAAAGCTCCCAGGTGAGAGCTAGGAGGCTCTGTCGTTTTGTGTGTGTGGCTTGGATTAAAAGCTACTTTCAGCAGAGAGAAGATTCAGTAATGGTGCAACTGTTGTTGTTGTTGTTGTTGTTGTTGTTGTTGTTGTTGTATTTTGGGGACCCTGGTGCCGATTTTCTCCTCCCTTATCTCCTATGCTGTTGCTCTTACAATAATATGTATTTTCTGAGAATCTGTATTCAATTATATCTTTCTTATTATTATAAATGCATTTCTATAACTGTTTTTCCCCATAAGCAGTTATGGAAGTTTTTCTTTAATGCAATAAGATAAAAGAAACAAATCTAAATAAAAGCAAAAACAGAAAAAGGGAGCTCTTAACTCTTGTCACCTGCAGAAAGTGTGGAGCCTCCCAGCTCTCATCTGGAAGCTTTCTTTTTCTCTCCCAGTCTCTCACCTTGGAAGATCTTCACTTCCCTGCTTCTCACTCGACATAGTGCTTATATATATATAACATGTTTTTATTTTTATATTCTATAGATATTATGTCATTTATTGACATTTGTGTTCTGTCGCAAACTGCCCTGTGGTTTTTGGATGAAGGGTGGCATATAATTTCTTTCTTTTTTTTTAGTATCAATAAAAATACTAAAATAATTATAATTATAATAAATAAAATAAAACAAGTTTTACACATCTTCAAACAACTCTCAATTAGATAATCTAGACATGAATTTAAACACTTCATATCGCTGGCTTTACAGACATTTTAATGGATAGCTACCATTGCACAAAACATTGGAAAAGTTTGGCAATTCATTTGCATTTAAATTAGCATGTGGAATCGAGATCATGAAGAAAAATTCTGTGTCACACAGATAACAACAACAAAACGTGGGGAGGTGATTGAACGCCTTCCTAAAACGATTGGAATGCAGGTTGGGCCAGTTAAGAACTAAGAGAAGAATAGATCTTCAGCTCTTGCCCATGTTAGGAAATGCATCGTTGATATCAGTTTCACCATTGTGTCAGTAAGAGTTCTGCTATGAAAATAAACACCAGTGACTTCTGCATGTGATGAAATACATTTGCAAGAGTTTATCCATTGCATCCCTTTTAGTAGTCTACGAAAACATCCCCAAGAGATTACCATTCATTTCTTACTGCACTTAAATGTGGTACTGAGTTATATTGTTGGAAATGGAAGTCATTTGCTCACATGAACATCTTTTTTCATGGGCTCTCTAGATCTGGAAGCCTTCAGAAATGTTTGGATGGGTTATTCATAAGCCTCCCCTGTTTCCTCAGTGGGAGTCTTCCCTCTGCTATATCAGAGAGCCTGTTAACCACCTCTTTTTTCTGTGGGGTGGAATGAAGTAGAGAATACCTTAATTCTGCCCAGAGGCAAGCAGAACTCTAAAAGCTGATGGTAGCATCAGGGGTCCGTCCAAGATGGATCACAAATTTAATGAAAAGCTTAATAAAACATGTGAACAGAAAAGGCAGTAGGAAAAAGTTTGTCAGCATAGTCTATACATATTAAGTGGCCTATAACATTGAAATAAACTGTAGGAAGGAAGGCAGACCTGAAAGATGCTTAAGTTAGGTTTCAAGGGATTTCAGCAAGTTACATCAAGTGAAGAAAAATGATGAGAAGGACAAAACTAAAAAGGGCTGTGTTGATTGTAATGGAAAGTAGATATTACAAGTTTGATTTGGAATTTATGAATTTTAACACAGAAGAAAATAAGAGATAAATGGGAGTTATTAAATAGCAGTTAAATGGAAAGAGTTAAAAAAATATCCACAGTATCATTATGGGTATACCTTGGGGAAGAGGCATATCTCAGTGGGACAGCATATGCCCCCAGGTCCGTCCCTGAAAACTTGAGGTGGGACTGGGAAAAACTCCTGTAGGAAACCCTAGAGCATCATTGGCAGTAGACAATTCTGAACTAGATGGACCAAAGGCTGACTTAGTATAAGGCACCTTTCTATGGAAAGATAAATTATACCTTAGAACTTGAGGTGGTTATCTTTATAAACTGAACTGTGGAACCATAAGTCATATCAGTACATAATGAGTACCGTATTTTTCGCTCTATAAGATGCACTTTTCCCCCTTCAAAAATTAAGGGGAAATGTGTGTGCATCTTATGAAGTGAATGCAGGCTCCTTGGCTTCAGCGATAGCAACGCGAAGCCTCCAAAGCGCAGAGGGAGAGCTCCCCCCGCGCTCCGGAGGCTTCGCGTTGCTTTCGCTGAAGCCGCCTGAAGCCCCCAGAGCGCAGCGGGAACTTGGTGATGTACCTGCAAATATAGACTGAGCAGAATATCACACAGCTTGATCAAGTCAGGTTCAAGCTGCATTTATTCTAGGAAAACGGGTTTAGCAGTAAAATATTCTGTAAACATTCAGAATAAAATTGTACCATCACCCCACGAATCATCAACATGCAATTTTTGGTGCTCTGTTGTGAAAAATGATCATATTGGACTGGAATAAGGCTGGGCCTACCCAAATTGTGAGCCAACAAGAGAAATGCAACCCATCAGCAATTGGCAGGCTAGGCTAAATGCCAATGTAAAATTACCCTTCAGATAGGTACCAACTGTACTTTCTTCTTTCCTTCATAGCACTGAAAGTTGTCAAATGCTTTACTGGGGGATGAATGTTCCTGCAACACTCACTCTCTCTCTCTCTCTCTCTCTCTCTCTCTCTCTCTCTCTGTGTGTGTGTGTGTGTGTGTGTGTGTGTGTTATGTAGCCTAGCTTTTGCCTCCACATCAACCTGCTGGTTCACCACTGTCATCTTTGAAGTTCTCCTCCAGGTGCCTTTGCCGTCTGAACTGTAATAGATGGCAATCAGGGAGAGAAGGGCTTTTCTCTGTTTTTAGCTGTTCTTATTTTTTATCTGTAAGCCACCTTGAGTAAGGGAAAAAGTTGGGTATAAATAAATATATAACATAAAGGGTGTTTGCTTCTTTTCCCAGGGTTTTAGCCTAAATCCAGTGTTGATGTCGTATAGGCACCAGGTGTATTTACCATCTGGTCTAAACCACTGAGCCTCTTGGGCTTGCTGATTGGAAGGTTGGCGGTTCAAATCCCCACAATGGAGTGAGCTCCCATTGCTCTGTTTGAAAGCACACCAGTGCAAGTAGATAAATAGGTACCACCGCAGTGGGAAGGTAAATGGCATTTCTGTGCTCTCTGGTTTCCATCACAGTGTCCAGTTGTGCCAGAAGCGGTTTAGTCATGCTGGCCACATGACCCAGAAAACTGCTCCCTTGGCCTGAAAGCGAGATGACCGCCGCAACCCCAGAGTCACCTTTGACTGGACTTAACCATACAGGGGTCCTTTACCTCTTACCTTTACTATCTGGTGGGTTTTCACTTTGTGTTGCAATCCTTTTTAGTATTAAAAGTTGTTTTTTATTAACTGTAGTTCCTCTATTGTATGTTAAGATCTGGTTGTAAATGTTCTGGATCTTTTAAAAAATAAATAAATGAAGAAATAAGTTTTAAACAAACATATGCTCAAAAAGAATTCTTATAGAACGTAGATTGGGATAAATAGCTAAGTGATATCATGAAGACGGCATGGAGTGAGCAGTATTTTTGGCATGCTGATCAGTAGTTCAACATATGCTCTGGCATATCGCAAACATGTGGTGAGGGTTTAACTCTCTGTCTTGTAGCCTAATCCAGATTTCATAGGTTTAAGCTCAAATGCAGTAAAGTGCAAGCTCCTGGCATGCGTACCACACATTCACATGACACTTTACAGCAATCAGAAAAAATAATAATTCTGCAGTGGTTTCAGCATCCAAGGTTGGGTGTTTCATTGCACCGTTCTCAGCTCTTCATCTAAATCTATTTCAATTTTGCCTTGTCTTGATATCTATTTGAAGCCTGTTTATTTCCTCTGGTGTTTTTAATTTGTTGCTAGTTTTAGTCTGTTTGATCTTTGTTACATGTTCTGTGTTATTGTTTTGTTGCACGAAACTTTGAATCTGTTTTTAAAGTATTTTGTAAATCGCTCTAAGAATTCCATTACAATAATTGGAAATGCAATTAAATGAGCAATTAGATATTATAGGTATTCTACAGTCAAACAGGTTTTGAAATAAGTGGAAACAATTCTTTCAGTGGGTTTTTGTTTTGTGTGAGCCCCAAAGATGGGGGAGGTTAGAAATTGAAATAAATGAACATTACTCATCTAAAGCATATCAGATCAATTTGAACTGCCAAGCATAAAATTTAGTGGTAAGTGAAAATCATTTCCCCCTATACCACCCTTAAGTAATAATGCACACATTTTGCCATAATAAACACAGCAGTTGGCATTCAGCACCAAATGCTTATGTTTGAAAATAAATGGTAATAGTCTGGCCTGCAGGTCTGATGGCAACAGATTGATTTGATTGTTAGACTTATTCATTAATATATGCTGTACTAGTGTTTGTCACACAATCCGTGTACCTTAAAGTCTGATGCCAATTATTTTCACTGCCAAGTTGTCAGTTGGCAGCCTGCTTTTACTTGTGCAATTTTCCCTGAAGACTATGAAACCAAATGATGCACAACGAACGGAAGACATGTTTTATTTAGAATGATTATTTCAGGTGTTTCTCTCTGAAAATGATTCTCTGTGAAGCTGTACTGTAGGCATGACAGTTGCCTATATGTGAATGGAAGTTGGTTCTCTTGTTTCGTTCTGATGAAAGGTTCTGTTCTCGAGTCGGTTGGTGTATTTGTCACATAACCTTTCTCCCCAGAATGCTGTTGCTCTAGAGAGGATCTCCAGAAATTGCCTGCCACTGGTATAAGGCCTTGCAATGGATAACAATTGCAACTCCACTGATCACTTGTTTTTACATTAAAATTTATTTAATTTGAGTTGCCTCTCTTCAACGTTCAAGTCTACTTCCAATAAAGAAAAAATAAAAGACGATTTCATCCCCACCCTAACAAAATCACAGAGAGTAATCGGATATAAATGGTGCAGCAGCAGTAGGCTTTACATCTTCCCTGAAGAGCAATACAGGTTTGAACTCATTTGATGAGACTGTTTGATAACTTTGAAGCAGTTCTGGGGAACACCCTGCACTTTGCCGCTGATGTCCACCTCTTACATAGTGTATACACATAAAGCAGGTCCTGCTGTTATTATTATTACAGTCATACCTTGGAAGTCAAACGAAATCCATTCCGGAAGTCCGTACGACTTCCAACACGTTCAGAAACCAAAGTGTGGCTTCTGATTGGCTGTGGAAACCCCGTTGAACATTCGACTTCCAAAAATAGTTCACAAACTGAAACAGTCACTTCCGGGGTTTGCGGTGTTCGGGAGCCAAAAGGTTTGAGAACTAAGCTGTCCTAAAACCAATGTACGACTGTAATTTGTATACCGTCCTCTTTCCATAGATCTCAGAGCAGTTCACAATGTAAAATTCAATATAAAAACACAAAATGCATGATGGAACAGAAACACACACACACAAATAAACCTCCCGATCCCCTCCCACAAACACATTTAAATGGGGTATAAGATATTAATCAGCCAAAGGACAGACAGACAGCTTACAGCAAAAGTAATAAAGGGTCTTTCCAGCAATGTGTCCTCCTTGCACCATTCCAACCCAGATTAGGTTCTAGCCAAGGAACAGGGACCAAGGCAAACTTGCTACAAACACCAGAGTATTTAAACTTTATATTGTGTTGAGTCAGTCTCTGACTGACTGACTCACAAGTTTGCTGGCTCACACTTAACCAGCTGCCGGTGTAAGACAAGCACGCCTATGTTAAACCTTTCTTGTCCTTTTTGTCTGCATGCCTAACATGCACTAACATAAAAGTCCTCTTATTTCCCCCATATTGTCGTTGCCCTAAATTCATTGTCTTGGTGGATACAGAAAGTGTAAGCACTTGCAATAAGAATGCCAAGTCTTATAATTTATTGAATTGAACAGCATGCATTTGTTTATGGAGAGAGAGAACCAAGTTTTCTGCCAAGAATAAATTAGTTTTATGTTGAAACTATAGCCCTCTGCTGAAATATAGGAATTGTTTATGCAAAAGTTCCTGATCTCCATATAATTAATTATTTTATTGATTTCTATTGGTTCTCCTTAATTTACTTCAAAGAGGATAATAACTGTATTACCCTAATCCACATCAGCAAGAAATCAAAAGTTAAGAGCAGTTTCATTTGTGATCATGCTGTAGGAGGAGGATTGAACCAAATGAATTTATTTCAAAAGTTGCTTTTTTCATAGTAGCAGTCATAAAATTCAAACTAATTTGTATTTTTTGTATGCAGTAGATTCTTTTTTTAAAAAAAAATCAACTTATAAAGGAATAAAAAGAATTGATGAAATTATAGCATGCCATATTAGGAGTTATATAAGCCACAGTATATAACACGATACAATGAATATATTTTTATTCTGATTCGTTTGTAATGGAACATAAATACTGAAATACAAATCAAATTTGCTCTGTAACTTGTGTGAATAACTAAAAGAATGAATTTGTAGTTTCTGTTGACTATGTCTGGACCAATTTCATAAGCTGATGGCACAAATGAAAAAGACAAATACCACTCCTGTCAAACTGCATGAGCTGTATACTTCACAGCACAGCACAATTTAACCTATTCTTTTGGCAAATAACCTGACCAAAAGGTTTACTTTTCACACTGCAAAAACTGAAACTCCTGAATGTCACTGGCAAAGGACAGGAAGCTTCATAAATAGGAGCAAATAGAAAGAATGGCTGGTTTCAAGAGAGCTCCTCTGTGCAAAAAACCTCACTTCCATCCCTCATACATATCAATATTCATTTTCCTCTCTCTCATCTCTTTTTCAGAGAATTTGAACTGCTGAAAAAAAATCCCTTGCAAATAAAGGTGACTTTCCCCCCCTTTAATATACCCTGCTACTAACATTCACCCAAGCAGGTGGTTATCCTCCAAAGCAAAATATAAAGTGCAAACCAGCCCTATATCAGTGTTTTGTCTTCAACTGTAGGCAGCAGTGTGCATGGAAATATCCATTAACATGTATGGAAAAGGGGGGAAACATAGTTATATGTATAGCATAGCAATTATCGAATAGGGAAATCACTCTTCCATACAAATTCAATCTGTTCTGCAACTACTGATAATACCAGAATACTGTCTCCTTTCTGGTCATTCTAGTTAGAGTGCACGAAAGCAAACCCATAGTCATGTCCATGGAGATTTGTAACTCTCTTCTATTTACCAATCTATCTGAACGTGCAGTTAGCTGACCCCACTGATGATTATCTAGTCTAACTTCATGTTTTCCAAAGTGACAGACAGATGCTTCCAGGAAGCCCACCATCAGAATGTGAAAACATCAGTGATCTCCATCTGTAGCTATACTACAGGGGTGGTCAATACGGTGCACTCCAGATGTTGTTGGCTGTAAGTCCTGGAAGACCTGCTCCCTGCCTTGCAGGCCTTTTCCACCCAGCCTGGGAGGGCACTGCCCAGACTGACTCCAGCTACAGAAGCTGAGGCTTCTGAACAGATTCTTGGGCTGGTGTATTGTTTTGTGGGGGATTGTTTGTGGGGGTTATTGCTGTTGCTGCTGGGTTTTATTTTTTTGGTGTCTTTATTTTAGAACTTCTTGTGTTTTATATGAAAATTGTTCAGTTTGATTGTATATTTTTTAATTCTTTATTAATTGTTTATGACTACTTTTGTTATGTTGCATTGTGTATTCTTTCCATGTTGTAAGTGGCCTTGAGCATGGTTTGAGCTATGGAAAGGTGGCATACAAATAAAATTATGCATCAACCCCAACCAGCACGGCCTGTAACCAGGGCTGATGGAAGCTCAAGTCCGGAACAACTGGAAAACATAAGAGTTGTGGAAGGCTGCTCTAACATATGTGGTTGAAAGTGCTGCTTCCTGTGAGTTCTGCAATTGTGGAATGCCCACCCCTGTGAGGAACATCTGGTGCCAAATTTATTTTTTATTTCAGTGCCAGACTAAGACCTGGTTGCTCTCTCAGGCATTTATTATGTAGCTGAATATTTCATTCTGAGAGAACAAATCACTCTATTGTTGTAAGGGGTTGTGTGTGTGTGTGTGTGTGTGTGTGTGTGCATGCACTTTCATCTCTTCTGATTGCTAATGAAATCATTGTTGCTAATTGATTTTTTGTGTACTCTGCCCTGAGTTCAATATGATATACAGTAGTACCTCGGGTTAAGAACTTAATTCGTTCCAGAGGTCTGTTCTTAACCTGGAACTATTCTTAACTTGAGGTACCAATTTAGCTAATGGGGCCTCCTGCTGCCGCCGCACCGCCACCGCACGATTTCTGTTCTCATCCTGAAGCAAAGTTCTTAACCCGAGGTACTATTTCTGGGTTAGCGGAGTCTGCAACCTGAAGCGTCTGTAACCCGAGGTACCACTATAGATAGATAGATAGATGATAGATAGATAGATAGATAGATAGATGACAACCCAGCACATTTTGGGGGGGCATATGCGTGATCTCTTGCTATGTCTGACTTTATTGCATATTGGCTTTGGTAGATTTATTTTTCCATCAGCATCATTGTACTTCATAGAAAAG
This sequence comes from Podarcis muralis, assembly GCF_964188315.1. NCBI lineage: Eukaryota > Metazoa > Chordata > Lepidosauria > Squamata > Lacertidae > Podarcis > Podarcis muralis. The sequence goes on along the minus strand of NC_135660.1, from coordinate 66,873,399 downwards.
AAACTGTCATATCCTCAAAGGGGAGAGAAAAGCCCAACAACAAACCTATTTTCCAATAGGAGGAAGTCAACGTTCATTCTTTCTACATCACCATTGAATCTTTGATTTGTGTACACAGTCGTCCATAAAATAGCATTATAGAAGAAAATGCGATGGGTTCCAAGAAGTGAATAGCAAAGCTATATGCAAAGGTAATCAGCAGTAAGTAATATATTCTTTGCCATCAAAACACCAGTCACAGAAGCTTCTGCTTATGCAAGCAGGAACTTCTCTCTCTGATGGCAATGGTGATTGCCTTCCAAAAGGAAGGTGCAAGATATTACAGAATGAAAGTTAACATATTTTATGGATAGTAAGCGTTGCAAGATGAGTTCAATTGAGCAGTTACCCTTCAGACTTAGGAAAACAAAGATTATTGAAACATTTCAGTGTGAAATTGTGATTCCAAAATGAAGTTATTAGAGAACAAATGAGCTGTATTTGTGGCATGTGGATTTTGATTAAAATTCTTAAACTATATTAATTAAATACTGGGATGACACAACTGAAAAGCCTTGCCTTAGCGGAAGAGACATCAGGCCTCAATGCAGCAAAACTGGTGGTTACAGGATTAAAAATAGCTCTTAGCGTTGGTAAAATCAAATCAGATATCTGTTATAGTACCAAACCAGCATGATGTAAATGAAAAATCAATTGAAAACATTAAATCATTCCCCCCCCAAAAAAATTTACTCACATTGCATTTACATTTTTTTTTAAAAGCCCCGATCGGCTATTAGTGATTTGCAGAAATAAGACATCCAAGTCATTAATTCAAGGATTTCCTTAAATCTAACATCAGTTTTGATCTAATTTCTACATGACAGACTCTGCACAATAAGACATGTGTGACAGACTCAACTTCCCTAGTTTCACAAGGATTGAAAAGGATACCATTCAATTCTTCCTTGCAATACTATAGAAGATGAAACCTTGGACCTCTGTAATAATGTTTTAAAGCATATCTCTAAAGGCTTGCCCACACTTTTCTTTTGCCCTGCGTTTTCTAGGCAAAGGTCCGCACTTTTCCGTTCTGTGTCTGAGTGCTTCCCACCCCCGCCCCTGCCACTTTCTCCAGGAAAATCTGATCTTTATGGCTGAATCAGAGCAAATTACAATTTAGATTTGCAGGAGATTTCCATTTGCTCTGATTCAGTGGTAAAGAGTGGGTTTTCATGGGGAAAGCGGCAGAGCAAAAAGAAAGAAAGAAAAACTGCTCAAACAGGGAGCTTTAAAACACAGACCTGTGGCTTGAAATACAGAGCAAAGGTATGCACTGATGAATCCTAACAAGAAATATTTCAATCTCAAACCTTTATTGGCATATAGACAAAATTCTGAAAGGTTCAGTACAATAAAATCACTCAGCAAAATATGCAGCAAGGAATATTCCATACTTCTACATATTTTTTTTAAAAAAAAATTCATTTCTTAATTGGTATTCATATCTATAAATAAATATATTACTTCCTAAAGACTGTATGCTTTAAAGCCTACATCCATAGCTCTCTGAACCATTTTTTCTGTTTAGCCCTCATCATTGGGACCGGGGGCAGGGAGGCAGATCTAGTATATATCTTAGGCCTAAACAATTTCATCCATGCAGAAATATCAATTATTTTTTACATAGGTGACCGAAGAACCCTGTGATCTGAAAACAATATAGCCAAATCCAAAAGTTCAAGGCACGCAGACAGAATCTTTCTATAAATCACTTTGAGTTACTTTTGTGAAAACAAATAATAATAATTAGTACTACTGTATACTGAATAATGCCAGGGACGCGGGTGGCGCTGTGGGTAAAAGCCTCAGCGCCTAGGGCTTGCTGATCGAAAGGTTGGCGGTTCGAATCCCCGTGGCGGGGTGCGCTCCCGTTGCTTGGTCCCAGCGCCTGCCAACCTAGCAGTTCGAAAGCACCCCCGGGTGCAAGTAGATAAATAGGGACCGCTTACTGGTGGGAAGGTAAACGGCGTTTCCGTGTGCGGCTCTGGCTCACCAGAGCAGCGATGTCACGCTGGCCACGTGACCCGGAAGTGTCTCCGGACAGCGCTGGCCCCCGGCCTCTTGAGTGAGATGGGCGCACAACCCTAGAGTCTGTCAAGACTGGCCCGTACGGGCAGGGGTACCTTTACCTTTACCTTATACTGAATAATAATATACTAGCAAGGTCACTACAAAATGAATAAAAGCAGAGGTGTTTCATAACCTTTACACACTACTCTCGTGGTTAAAATTGAATCACAAAAGTGTTGCGCTTGTCTGCCTGCATTTCAGCTTGGCTATAAAAATTCCAGATTGAAAACAGAAGTCTGCTGTCAATGACCAATGTCTCCAACCCTGCCCATAACATATTCATTTCAAAAAACCCTTTGGATTTGAGTGCTTTCTGCAAGATGGGACAAGTGGAAACCATGATCTATGGCTGATTGGCCTGATCTAATGCCAATTTGTTCATCTTCCAGAATGTTTACTTCATCCATTCCAAAACTTGATTCCATAAAAGCCTAGCATAATTTTTGCCAATCACAGAAATAAGACTAATTGAACATAACAGGATATGCTGACCCATTGGATCAGATTGATAATTGAAAATCTTGTAAATTACTGTCAAGGTCATGGCACGAAGGGAATTGCCATCTCTATAGTGAGTTCTACACAGAGACACATGTGCAAGCACACCATATTTACTGTTCAGAAGTGGGGTGGGGTACCTGTGGACATCCAAATATTGTTGGCTTTTAACTCCAGTAAGCCCCAGGGGCTAATGGTAAGGGATTATGGGAACTGTAGTCCAGCATTGTCTAGAATGTCAAAGGTTTTCCATCATTGCTTCAGATTGACTCACAGTATAAGTTGGATAGAAGTTGGTGCTATTGTATCTTAAGTTTCTGTGTCACTGATTTAATTTGGAGGTAGACACAATCTTTATTAGTTGTCCTTCATATACAGCTTGTGTATGTGTAGCAGACATAACATCTAGACTTGTTGTAAAGTAAGGTAGAGCTAGAAGGTACAAAACTGCAAATTTGAAACACATTAGAGAAATAGTCCCATTCTATTATGCCTTGGCTAGTCCACACCTGGAATACTGTGTCCAGTTCTGGGCACCACAATTTAAGAAGGATATTGACAAACTGGAATGTGTTCAGGAGAGTGAGACCAAGATGATAAAGGGTGTGGAAACAATGTCTTATGAGAAACAGTGAAGGGAGTTGGGTATGTTTAGCCTGGTGAAGAGGAGACTGAGAGGAGATGCCCTTCAGAATCCCTTTAAACTCTGCAATTCTGAAAACAAGTGTTCTACCACTAAAGTAGAGTCCCTCACCTATCTTCTGAATGCCTGGCAGTATTTTTCTGGCATGCTTAAAATAGGGGTGTGCATGGCCCCCTAAATTCACCTTGTATCCACAGCTTTCCTTTTTGAAAAATGTCCTCAGTCTACTTTAATTTGTGATTTGGGTAACAAGCTGTACTCTATAAAACAAAGCTCTGTATTCCCCTTTCACTCTTAAGGAAATCTAAAATCTAAAAAATCCTGTAACCCTTTTCCCTTAAGGCAGAAGCTGGTGAAATTTGCAGGCACGTGAGAGCTATAATACACAGGAGAAAATGGAAAGTAGAGAATATAAAACAGACAGTGAAGCATAAGCCTTTGTGTATGTTTTCATCTGATTTGTGGCACTTAGTTGACATCACACCTCTTGACAACAAGGGATTTGTTCCCAGTACAAAGCAGTTGAAAACTTCTAGTTAAAAACAGCCATGTCTTATGAGAGCTCTTATCACACTAACAGCTTCTCCAGATAGATGTTTTGTACTAAAATATTATTAATTACTGCACCATAGAAATATTTCCTTTGCATCTTGTTAATAAATTACTATCCAATTTGAAGTGATAGAGAAAGGATGTTGAAATATCTTAAATAAACCTCAATAATTCCCAATGTATAAGTTTCATATCACATTTTTGCAGAGTACTATAAGTTAAGTATTTAGTCATGCTGGCCACATGACCATAGGTCTCAGTTTCTCTCTTCACTGAGTTTTGGAGTTCACTGTACACCAGCTCCCTTGGCCAATAAAGCGAGATGAGCGCCGCAACCCCAGAGTCGGTCACAATTGGACCCAATGGTCAGGGGTCCCTTTACCTTTACTATAAGTTAAGTATACATCATGTATATTGCATATTGCTCAGCTGATGTTTCAGGGAGCCTGCTTTTTCAGGTTCCTATTGTTATTCATTTTGATGTGCAATATCAGTGGCCTTGATTTCATTGCATTTTGCTGATTTTGTTTATCTATAGATTCATAAGACTAAAGACATCAGCTCATTGTCCATTTCATCAATTGAGGGCTTCATTGGCAAGAGTGTCTAATAAACATTGACTTAACTCATCCAGATTCCACACCCTCCCAGTCACTGCTTTCTTGATGATAGACATTCCACTTCAGCAGGCATTTTTTTCAATGTCCATGACATTAACTTATTAATACTGATAAGCATTTTAATTTATGTAGTGGACTACCTTCAGCCAAAGATGTTAGTTTTACTAAAGCAGAGTTTTAGCTACCTTCCAAAACTCAGTGAAGAGAGAAACTGAGACCTATGGAGACTCAAATAGATCAACTGTTTATAGGTGTAATTAAATGAGAGTTTATTTTCCCTACATTCATTCTTCAATTCGTCAAGGACAGTTTGAAGAATTGGCCTATTTATTATTTTTATACCATCTAGGATCTTAGAGTGGCATACATTATCCCATTTTATTAGAGCGGCATACATTATCCCAATAAGTTGAGAGATAAGTGACTAGCCCAAGGTCACACAGTGAGCTTCTTAGTGGATGAGTGCAGATATGTATGTGTTCAAAGACCAACATTCACTGTACCTTACTGTCTTCCTCCTGTATATCTAAGTTTTGATTAAAAAGGTTGGCTGAAAATGTCCCTAAGAATGTCTCATTAGTGTTGCGTAAATTCCCTTTCCTTCCCTCAGAATTGCGTAGGTGTATCTCCCGTGTAGGAATGTCCAAATTCGCCATGAATAGTCACTTTTATGAAAATTCAGTAGCAGCACTAGTTCCAGATTATATCAGTTTTGCCCAGTGCACCGTGGGTCTGTTCATGTAGTGTTGACAAGAGTCAGCTGCCACACACAGAATAGTCCTGCACTGGTGTCTTTGTGGGTCCTACTAGGAATGCATGACATTTTGCTCATCTTATATTTTCACTTCTCCCCAAATTTCCAGGATATTTTCCTTACCCGGGAGCCTTCAAATGCACTTTGAAGTCTTGGGAAGCAGATGACTCTTACAGGATATGTTTTATTTCAGTCTGATGGCCTATTTGTCCTAAGCATTATATATGCCTCTCTTTTTACCTCCAACAGTTCGTTTCAGTGCATTTGTGCACCTCAAGAGAGAGGTAAAAGGAATGTAGGATAAAAGAGTATCTGATTAACATACACTCTTCAGGGAAATCTTGGACCATCCTAACACAGCTCTCATGCCTAACTTATCTGTATGACATAAAAGGCAGCGTGATGGAGGGGACTCCTTCCTCTCTCTGCCTTTTTTTTAATGAATCATTTTTGTTTTAATTTTAGTACCCACTGGACTTGAATTGGCATGAAAAAAATGAAATTGGGGGAACTTAAAAGTCTTCAAAGAGGGTTTTTGTGGATATTTTTGGTTTCCATTAACTTTCAGTCTATCTTCCTACATTGTTTCTCCTGAGGCATGACAGCTTCTTGACTCTTTACCAAACTTTTATGTAACAGTGCATTGCCATATGTTTTTTCGGTGTTTTGTTATTTTTTTAAAAAGAAAAAGTGTTTAGTTTAGCAAGAGAATAAGCAAAAAGTATTAAGCAAAATACAGGAAACTTGCAAGTTATGCTTTTTTTAACATATGCACTTGAACCTTTAGGCTCGTTGCCCAAAAAATAAATAAAAATAAATAAAAATTATGCAAAAATGAGAGACACGTGGGGGGGGATTAAGGAAATGGTGTGAAAATAGCATGCGTGGGGCGAAACGGGGAAGAGGCAGTTCAAGTCAGTGATTGGAAAAGGCCAGAGAGTTTTGCAGAGGGATTTGGAGAGCCAACAGATGGGGCTGGAATGCAGAGGAGGTGGTTGGCAGAACTTCAGACAGCAGAATGACCCTAAAATGCAGGGCATCATGATGGTGATGATCATCAGCTGCTGAGAAACCAAAAAAGTGGAGGGTGATTACCATGCTGGAAGTTGACTGTCCTGGACTGCTTGAGAATTGGCATGTCTGTGTGTGCTGTGGCATACAGATTTGGCTGGAACAAGTCCAAGATTTGTGTCATCAAGGTTTTTGAGAAGGAGAACTGTGGGGCTGTGGTGGCAAGTGCCCCACTAACAGCATGTGACCAGCCAGGAGTGGGATAAGGCTTTGGTGGAGACAGAAAAGGCACTGAACTTGTGGCAGGGAGACATGAACTGGGTGGCAGCATCTTGTACCAAAAGGCTCTGAGCCTCTATGACCACTTCAGACCTTCCAACACAGATGAGGACCAGCCTGCCAAGGAATTTAAAACCAGCCCAGCTTGGCTTAACAGCTTTAAGACCTGCTTCAAGGCATATCTTCATGAACAGTGCAGACGAGACATATGTTTCCAAGCACAATTCAAAGTGTTGGTGCTGACCTTTAAAGCCCTAAATGGCCTCGGTCCAGTATATCTGAAGGAGTGTCTCCACCCCTATTGTTCTACCCGGACACTGAGGTCCAGCACCGAGGGCCTTCTGGCGGTTCCCTCACTGCGAGAAGCCAAGTTACAGGGAACCAGGCATAGGGCCTTCTCGGTAGTGGCGCCCTCCCTGTGGAATGCCCTCCCACCAGATGTTAAAGAGAACAACAACCACCAGACTTTTAGAAGACATCTGAAGGCAGCCCTGTTTAGGGAAGCTTTTAATATTTGATGTATTACAGTATTTTAATGTTTTTTGGAAGCTGCCCAGAGTGGCTGGGGAAGCCCAGCCAGATCAGCAGGGTATAAATAATAAATTATTATTATTATTATTATTATTATTATTATTATTATTATTATAGTTTTTCTGGAAGAAAATGCCTAAGCGGACTTAAATTGACACAGATGAAAAGCAAGCCCCTGGCTTCAAAGCTGCAAAGGACTGAGTGACCTTGCTGCTCTGTGGCAATGCGGTTAGAGAGTTACATAATAAAGCCAGACTTGCTGTCCGGGTCTCAAAATCCCTGTGGCCCAAAAGGCAATGACAAGAATCTGCATCCTGTGTTTTTGCACAAAGGCCTGGGTGACTTCTTTATCATTTCTGGTCTGGTTCCACAACTGCCTCAAAGGTGAGGCATTACCTCAAGGAGAAACAACTGAAGTTTAAAGTGATGCTGCTTGTAGACAATGCTCATGAGCATCCTGAGGGACTCCACTTTGCATGCAGCGAGGTAGAGGCTATCTTCCTCCCTCTGCCCCCACAATATGACCTTCCTCATCCAGCCTTTGTATCAAGGTGTGGTTCGCTACTTTAAGTCTGTTTAAACAAAGCTCACCTTATCCTGGATGATCAACGCAATGGATGCTGGTACAGGTCTTGACCTCACAGCATGCTGAAAGTCTTTCAACATTGCCCAGTGCGTCACTTCCAGTGGATGCAATCAAATGTGGAACAGTGAATGAACACTGGTGGAACTTGTGGAAGGAATGTGTGCACAATTTCAAGGGATTCCCAAGCATTGCCATTGAGGTGAAGGACATTGTGCAGATGACCAGGCAAGTGGGTAGTGATGGCTTTGTTGACCTTATCCAGAAAGAAGTGGAAGAGCTAATTGAGGGCCAACAGGTATTGACTGTTGAAGAGCTGGAGGAAGTCGTCAAATCAAGTTCAGAATGAGAAGATGAGGATGGTGAGCATGAGCCAGCAAGCCATAAAATATCCAAATGATCTGATTTCAGTGCTTGACTGCTCCATGGAACGCAGCCTCAAGATTATCCGTGGGATTACAGACACTCAGAAACGTGTTTGACGAGCTCAAAAGGCAATAGTAGCAGTTGTGAATCACCATGTTCCTCAGAAAGAAATCAGCAGCAGATGTGCCCATGCAGCCCACCTCTGGATCTGAACCACAGCCAAGCACTTCTTCTGGCTACTGGTCAATTCCCCGGTCCTCCTATCATAGAATCATGGAGCTGTAGAGTTGGAATGGATCCCAATGGTCATTCTGCAATGCAGGAATCCTGCCCACAGCCATTCCGGGGTGGGCTGAAACCACCAACCTTCTGTTTAACAGCCAGATGCACTGAAGCATCATCCAGTGAGGGAGAGAATCATAGTGTGTGGAATCACAGAACTGTAGAGTTGGAAGGGACCACAAGGGTCATCTAGTCCAACCCCTGCAATGCTGGAATCCTTTGCCCAACATGGGACTCAAACCCACAACCCTGAGATTAAGAGTCTCACGCTCTACCAACTGAGCTAGGAAGACTGAGAGCTGCTGTTGTCCCTCACTGTGTTTTAAACTGTTCTAGTCCCCCACCCAGTTTTCTAGGGGGTGCTCTGGTGTTACATGATTTTGCTCATATGTGTGATGACCAGGACCATAACCCCTGTATAAGTGAGCTGCATGCACACACTCAAGCTTTATTTATTTTAACCACATTTTCGCATAAAACGTTAAGGGATATATCTATCACCCAATGCACAAGGCGTCACATTTACAAGCTGTGTAACCACAACCCCTCACCCCAACAAAATATTTTTCTCATTGTTTGCATTGTCATATTTGTTTGTCTTGTCAGTGAACATGGTAAAGGGAATAAAAAGTTTATTTTTAAAAATAAGAGTGTTGCTTAAGGCGCTTGGAGTGGGAATTCAAGCTTCTTTGCTGACTTGCAAAGAGATCAGTCCATTATTTCCCCATATTTCTTCCATATTTCCATTCCTGCTATAGATCATTTTCCTATACCACTCGTAGGCTTTTCTGTCTAGCATAATTAAATGTCTTGTAGTAGGAATAGGGTACAATACCATAGTGATCAGGATCAGTGGTGTCTTTATCACATACTGAAATAAGTATTGTAATGGGAATGATACATTTTTTTTTAATAGAAATGAACCCGTAAGCTTAGGAGCACCAAAAAAAGGTTGCTGACACTTTAGTAGGCCAAACTAGAGCCAGGGCCAGATGAACCGGAACAGAAACAGCCCACCAACAGCAGCACCAATTACAGAAAACTAATGATTTGGCACTTGACCAAACTGCTGTTTACTGTTAGTATAAGACATAAGGTTTAGATTATATGGAATGCCTCCATGCATGTTTCCACAGGCAGTAGCTGATTCCAAAAAGCAGACCAGCAAAAATAACTTTAGAGTCTCTGGCCAGAGTTTCTCACTCATATGGTCCCAGCACAGATGAATTGGGTTGAATGTAAACAGCTTTTATAATCTTCTTCACAGCTGTATGTAAAATGTAGATGATTGTTCATATCAATTTAGAGCACTATAACTTGATAAGGCATGGGAGCGATGTGTTCTATAAAGAGCAATTTGTCCATACCAATGCAATTAGTTGTCATTGTATTTCAGCAACAAAGATGTATTCTAATAAAATGCTGGTATTCAAAGTACCAGTTTAACAAAAGCAGTTTTTCCCCCTGTAGGTATACTGAAACTCTTAAAAGCACTGAAAGGGAGAGAAAAAACCAGCTATTTATGTTGGGGAAACCAACCTGTGCTGGCAAAATGCTAACATGAAATTGCAAATGCAACAGAAACTTCCATTTGTTTAATAGTCAATTACTACTGTCCCTGGATTTGTGAATATGGGATTTAGATTAAGACCTCATGGTGAACAGATGGACTGATTGCAGGGCTCTGAACAATATGTCCTACTGCTTCCCCGCTCCTTGTGTTCTGAGTTATAATCAAGTTTCCTTACACCCTGCCACTCAGCAACAATAACAGTGGAAGTAATGCTAGCAGAGTCCCTTCAGATATGCATCTTTTCTGCAATGCCCTTATGTAGATAGAGCTTATTTTTCCAATCCCCCACCCCATGCTGTTCTTAGAATCATACCACATGGAGCTGATTGTAACAGGGCATTTGCGGCTCCTGGTATCTGTATACCCACTGGAATGTTGTAGCCTTTTTACGAATCCCCAGGGATTACCGTAATAAGTCTGTCAGCATTTTCTAACACATCCCACTTTCAGAGATTTATAACTGCATCTCAGGCTCACAGCACCTTGACTCCATGAACATAATATGAACTTCTAACCAATTTAAACCAACCTAGAATAAAACTCAGCACAAACTAAACCCTAAATAAGTCTAGCAACAGCAATTAAATGTTCACAGTACTGCAGGAAAAGTCAGGAAGTATTTAACAATACTCCATGGAAAGGTATTCCCCCCCCCAATACATTCCTAACCCCAGCAGTGCTTATATCAACATTGGGGGTGGGGAGCAACTAGTGTGTAATTATACAGATCTGGTGGTTGTCAGTTTTTAAAGCGAGAACAAATGGGATTTCAATTAACAGGTGAATTGTGCTATATATAGAAGAAGGAGGCTGTTGGTGGTAGGAAGAATTCAGCACTGCATGAAGGCATCAGTAGCCCATTTAACTCACCCCTGGCTTGGAGGCCACTTTCCAACTCTTATCCATCTCCCCAATAAGGGAGTAGCTGGCAGCCAGCCAGTGTGGGATACCTTCTCTCTCCTGAATAGCAATTATTCCAACTTCCTAGGTAGAATGATCCCCCTCTTTCTCTCCTGTAGGTTCTCCCGACTTCCCTAGAGCCAATTGTGGGGAATGCACAGCGGGGGGGGGGGGGTGTCCCATTGTGCAAGTGGAAGACTGGCATGACTTGATAATTGAATCCTGCCCATGATGATGGTGATGATGATGATTGCTGTTGGTATATTGAGGGACGCAGACTCCATAGTTGCACTAAATATATTTTGAAAGTTTCCAACTCCCTACATCATCCTTTGGCAAAGGGGTTGTTAGAACAGCCACAGATGATTCAGTCACAACTTTGCAGGGAAAAATAGCTCGCCATGAGAATGGTGTTTTTGGTAACCTTGCTTTTTCTTCTATTATTTCTCCAACCTTCCTTTGTGCCTTTAACCCCAGACAGTGTTTTTAAAACAATAAGGGAGAATTAGAGACTCTTTAATATTGCCATATCTGGCATCTTTATTGTAACATTTTATAAACGCTTTGCAGATACCGGTTTTAGATTTAGGACTGACATATACAATTCTATGATTCTGAGAGCCTGTCCAGGAAAAAAAAATGATTTAAAACTAATATACAAAATGGCCTTAAATTTGAAAAAAAATAATGATATGATTTGATACATGTTTGGGGAGTAAACATCAAACAACTAAACAGAATAGCTACAAAGTTCACAAAAGTAAATTCACTTGCATTCGCAAATATATTTAGAACTGTGGCTATAAATACGGGGCTTATATAGATATTCATCAGAAGCAGGTCTAGCAGAAGAGTAAGTCAACCATGATTTTGCAAGCCTGGCCTCTTGTAACATGCAAATTGACTTAAGATGGCAGGGGTGAATGCTTCTGTTCTGCCACCAATTTTGCTCTATAGTGCAACCACTTTTTGTAATCTACTCTAATGCCCTTCATCATCTGTGATGTTCTCCAGTAGGATTCTGTCACGGGTTTGTTTCATTGCGTTATTTGTGGGAGACTTAAACAAATAACAGGCCAACCCAGTTTGTATTCTCTCCACTATGGACAGATTGTTGTTGGAGCCAGGGTGCTTCCAGACACTCAATATTTTGTGGAAGGAATTCAAGAGCATACCAGAAATTTAGGTAACCCAAGTGGTGGAGTGGGGAACTCATAGGCCAATCTCGGGCCAAAATACCATTAAGAAATATTAAACTTGCCAAATGGAAGGAGGTGACATCAACTGATAGGCACAGTGCCAGAGATTGGTTCTGCTTTAGCTGCATTATCTCATCAGCTGATGAGCAGGGGTTAAATCCTGCTCAGTTGGTTGTTCCCTGCTGAGAACAGGGACATGTAGCCAAAGCTCAGTGCTTGGTCTTAATATCCTGCTGCAAACAGCCCCATGCTGCTCTTTAAAACTGCAGTTTTGGATCTTACAAGAGCAACTTGGTGCTGCTTGCAAATGGGTTTTAACACAGCCCCTGAAAGTGGTCCAGTGATGCATTTTGAAGTCCTGACATCAGGTGATTTTTCTGGCCTGCTAGCCAGAAAAAGCTACCTTAGTTCAATAAATACAAAATACAAATACTTATTATAACAAATCCACTTAAAGCAACAACATACCTTTAGCAGTTAGGAAAGTGATGGGCAAATGCACTGAAAAGTGTGGGATGAAGGAATGATTGGGGAGAAGATATATAAATGCCCCACAAGCAAATCAGGATGAATGTTTCTTGTCACACAACTACCCTGAAAATGAATCAAATGAATGTTCAATAAAGACTGAGCATAGTCTATCCTTTGTATAAGCAAGTCAGAATTATTAATAAATAGGTCATCTGGCGAAGCCCCCTTTTTCAGGTGCATGTACCATGGGGTACATGTAATGTTGTAAATAGTAATAGTGCACATAGCCATCATGTCCCACCATGCATTGAGAATTACCATTTTGGTGAGTGTGTGAACTGTTCCACTGACTTGAAGTTTAGAAGGCCAGGCAAAATGGAGAAATTTTAAATATCAAGAGTCCAATACATATGCTATAGAGAGAGCCCCTGTCTTTCTCATCCATCATAAAGTCTGGGAGAGGCACCAGGCAATTACTTAGGGAGCTCTGCAATACTTGCTAGCAGCATGGAATAAATTCAACACAAACTGGACACCATGTTAGGGGAAAGGTCAGTTCCATTAAAATAGAATTGCATATTCAAAATTGGAGTTATTTGGTTACTGCTTACTTACCAAGAGTCAAATCAGCAGGCTATAGTTAAAGGATCAATTTTATTTTGAAAGTACCTGAAAACATACAGCCTTCCTCATTATTTTGACATCATTTCCCAAGTTGCATTCTCTAAGAGCTGGTGAAAGTATGATTTGTAGTTTGTATTCAGTAGTAGCATTAAAACTGTATATCTACCCAAAATGTGTGCGAGAGAGTGAGTGGCTATTCCCTCTTCTATTCTACTCAGTCTAATCTTAATAAACTTACTTGGCTTTTATGAAGTTGCATGAAATCACACTGAATGGGGGACACAGCCTGGAGTCTTGTCCTGATCTGTAGGACCAAGTGGTTTGGTGCAGGGGTACTGAAGGAATATGTCGAAAATGATAGAATGGACAGTTCTAGTGCTTTATTAAATAAAAGTGTAAACTTACAATGCAGCCTTCAGAGCCCTGCTGCCTTTATAGACTTGGGACAGATACTGAAGCAGCAAGCAGTCGTCATGACTTGTCCAAACCCAGGAAACAAATAAGCAATTACTTATATGGAATCAAACTGTGTAAGCTGGCATCAGTAGTCCATTTCATTCACTCCTGGCTTGGAGGCCACTTTCCAACTCTTATCCATCACCCCAATAAGGAAGTAGCTGGCAGCCAACCAGTGTGAGACACCTTCTCTCTCCTGACTAGCTGAGCCTCCCAAGCCTACAGATAAACATAGCATCAAAGCAAGCCAATCAACATATATCAAAGCAGGTGAATAAACATATGTGAGTTCATTCTTGCAGTAGCTAACCATTAGTCCTGGGGTTATATTGACTGTCAAGATACAGGCCTTCTGGAACATTTTCACCATTTGGTGAAATGGTACATACACAAAACTTACACAAGTATGTTAAGATGTGCACTAAGACTTGTGTGGTTCCAAATTATACAGTATATCATTCCTATATCCCTACTTTCCCAACAAAATAAGACACTGCTATATGCTCCAAGGACTAGAGGCAGATTACAGTTATTTCAGAGAGTTGAAGAAGGGTGTTAGAGAATGGGCGTTTGTTGCTTGTGGCATTTAGACTTCAAAACCCTGGAAACTTGTTTCTCCACACACAGCAATGGGACAAAAGAAATGAGTGTGCGTACCATTGGTGATGTTGCCTCTGTTGTTCCAATTTCTGTTCTCTCTGAAGACTGACTCCAGTCTTGTTCATGGGAAAGGCAAGGGGATGTGATGTTATTAGTCTTATATATATATTGGAAAATTGCCTAATCACAAATAGTACAATTAAATTCGCTGTACACTGCAATCTTTTAGCCATTTACCCAAGTACAAGCCTCACTGAACTTGGACTTATTTCTGAGTAGACTATGTATGCACTGTATACAGCTTTATTTTAGCTGTATTGTGCTGAAAATGAATGTGAGGGCATGGCAGAAACGTAGGATCACCGTGAGGTGGTGTTAGTATCATATCTGTGTGTTTTAAGTCAGTTGTCCAAACTTAGCTTCAATAATAATATGACAAAGTGGCATTATGCAAACTGCTGTTTGAAACCAAGGTGCTCCTAAGATTCCATTACTCTCAAAGATACAGTAACATAGATCAGCATGAGGTGACTGCATAATAGGAGAGAGAAGGCGGCATGGAAATGGGGGTGATCTGTGTGCAAGGTAGAGTTGACAAAAGTAAGGTGGAGGGGGAAAGGGAGTGAAGGTGAAAATGGACATGGCCAAGGGGACATTGGGAATGGGGTTGAAGATGAAAGCAGAGGCATGAAAAGGTCTAAATAATAGGAGAGGGCAGTGGCTCCATAACTGGGCAGAAGGTGAAAGGGGTGCTGCTTGGTTGCATTGTGTGGGTCTGTAAAGATGCAAGTGGTTATCATGGTTTGTGCCGAAGGGAATGACAGAAGGCATGGCCATGGGGAGAAGGTGAAAATGGGGGTGCAGGATAGAAGAAAGGAGTCTGGTTAGGGAGATGAACAGTGAGCTTAGTAGTTGCATGGGGTGTGAAGGGAAGCTCATGGTAGTTCATTTGTGTGGGCTAGGAGGGGCTGGTGAGTAGAGTAAGCAGGGATGCAGCCCCTAGTATGTTCACTAGATTCTCTCTCTCTCTCTCCAATTAAAATTTCATACTCCCTTCCCAAGGATCAAGGATTCCTGGTGGCTTTGGGAGGCAGCAGAAAGTGAAGGCAACTCAATTTTTCTCTCAAATAGGCATAGGGAAGCAATTAGGGAATGTGTAATCTAGTCTGGCCATTGTATGATCTTATAACCACACAATGCTGAAGAGTATTACAGGAAGGTTCCTTAAATCGAAAATGGATGTGCATTCTGGATGCATATACAGTGGTACCTCAGGTTAAGAACTTAATTCATTCTGGAGGTCCATTCTTAACCTGAAACTGTTCTTAACCTGAAGCACCACTTTAGCTAAAGGGGCCTCCTGCTGCTGCTGCGCCGCCACAGTGCAATTTCTGTTCTCATCCTGAAGCAAAGTTCTTAACCCGAGGTACTATTTCTGGGTTAGCGGAGTCTGTAACCTGAAGCGTCTCTAACCTGAAGTACCACTGTATATAAAATGCATTGATGAAAATTACTAATTAAGATTTTTAGGCAAAAATATTTTCAGTGCTAGTTTATAAAAAGCAAAAAGGGCAATATCTTTTACTCCTCTTTATTTGTTTACCTAATAGATTAAACATAAGGTGGACTTAAGTATCCACTCCTCCAGCGCTGAGAGGCTTTAAACAGATTATTCCTTTCTGGTCAAATGATACATTGTAAATGAACGTAAGCCGCTGTACTCCTTTGTTGCTAATGAAGTGGGAAAAGCAAACAAAGAGCCCCTGGCAAAGGTTGATTGGACACACAGTACATTCAAGGAGCTAGCCCTGATTATCCGTGGGATATCAATTTGTCTTAGGGCTGCAGCACCTGCTACTAATTGCTGGTGAGAGCTCAGTGGTCACTGTATAGTTTACCCCACTCAGCGCTCGCTCTCTCTCTCTCTCTCTCTCTCTCTCTCTCTCTCTCTCTCTCTCTCTCTGTGTGTGTGTGTGTGTCTGTCTGTCTGTCTGTCTGTCTGTCTCTCCAGTAGCTGCTGAGAGCAGGACAGCTAATTGCTATTGCTTTAATGCCAGTGAATCAGTGTGCTGAGCTAATAGCTGCAGATAGAGGGCACACAAATTCCTGCTTGGAGTGTATGGCTAGTTACTTGTGATGACTAAAGCGGCTGGAGTGCATAGCAGAACGTGGAAAATGTTTTTTTGTGGCTTGCTGATATGAGAAGGTATTTTTTCCCCCCAAAAAAATGTTCGCTGTTGTTCAGGCTATGATTGTGATGAATGTTTCTCATGCAAAGAGATTGCTGCGGTTCTTCACTTCACCTTGTTTACCTTGAAAAGAGAAAAAGGAAACCTCGTTCTTATGTGCGAGACACTCACTGTAAACAGGCTTAGCAGGAAAAGAAACTTAATGCACAACCCAGCGTTGGCTAAGCATGAAACTTTCAGCTATTCAGTAAGTTGTTTTTCCCCACTTTAAACTGGCATTGATGGTAAACTACCTGAAGAGTGGAGATTCTCTCAAAGAGCGAAGTAATGTATCTAGCTTATGAATCATCTGCTTTGAGGTTTATAGCTGGAAGCCGGCAGTAATGAAGTGGTACTACTAACCATTTATTTTAGATGTTCAGTAGCTTCTCTCACCCTAGAAACTGTCTTCTGCATATTAACTTCTGTAGCATGCCTGCTTTTACTTGTTGTGTTTTGCTTCTTAAAATTCTTGTCTGTTCACAATTGCAGTGTAAGTCAGTATATGCTTGCAATTTTCTAGTGTGGTGTTGAAAGCAAGTTACCTTAATTATGGATTTGACTGTTCTGTGTTTTGTTTTTTGTCTGATGGAAATAGTTGAGAGGGCTGTTATCCAGAAAGAAGGGGCTGCATTTTACTTGTTGTCTAATGAGGCACCATTTGATCCATATATTAAGTTAATTGGAAAGCTGTTCAGAGAAAATATATGAGGTTGGTTTATTCATTGCAGCAATAAGCCCTTTGCATGAATACAAAATAGCTGAAGTAATAACTTCTTTGCAGAGTTAGTGTGTTTTACTTATGGAAAGTCAGCATACAATTTCCTAAACATGTGCATAGTTTTACTTTATATACACCCCAAAATGTGTCCAGCTATGGTGTGAAATTCAGTGTGCTTAACAGATATCCACATTATTCTGACAATCACTGTTGCTATTTTTGTTTGTTATTATTAAGAGATATAACACTCGACTAATTGGGTCATTCTTAGAAGATAGATCTTGCAAGTTTAAGTCTGCAACCATACTTTTCTGATTCTCACAGACAGCTAATTGTTAGAGCTGGTAAGCGAATTTGGCAGGAGGTGAAGTTGATGCTTCTTCTGATAACAAAAGAACAATTAATTTACACACTAGGGAGCATTTTCAGCATTAACTGTGCTGTGGCTAGCCTAACGGTTATAGGGGAAAACCCCAACTTTCTATGCTACTTCCAGTTACTCTAGTCCAATTATGGGTTCTCTCTCTCTCGTGTTTGAAAGGGTTGTCTTATAGCTGATAAAGTGTTATTTGATGCTTCTATCCGGTTGTGGTGTTACTCTTGTTTCAGCAATATAATCTACCTAGGTTGGAGTCAGAGCCCTATGAAATAAGAGTGCAGTTTAGACAGCGTACTGTTCGGCTTAAAGACAAAGCACCTCTCTCTTTGCTGATGCAGTGATGTGCTTAGGGCTGGAATGTTAGCTTCAATCACTTTGCCTCACCAGTTATCCTTGAATGGTAAGCGTGCAGGCTGTAGCAAACTCTGGAATTTCCTCTGTGCTTTATAGTTATCTACTTGTCTTAAATCACTGGTTGGAATAATTGCATTGTCATCTCATGTCATCTTAGCTCAGGTGCAATAGCTTTGCCAGGGGAGCAGTCGCCTGTAAAAATAGTGGCACTGAAGTTCTTAATAATCTTTGAAAAGTGTTTTTTTCCCCTTCATATTGGATTATTGATCCATGTGTGTCTCTGGTATGTTTGTTGAAAATATTAGGTAGTGTTCAGTGCTGAATTAGTAAGTCAGAATCAAGCAATGAAGTTTGTGAACTATACAATAAAGGATACCTTGATCCATCAGTTTGAAGTGTTAGAGCCAAGTGCCAACAGGTGAGCAGATCCGACCACGTGAGAAGAGTTTAGAAGCAAACTCTAGATCAGGCATCCCCAAACTCAGCCCTCCAGATGTTTTGGGACTACAATTCCTATCATCCCTTGCTAACAGGACCAGTGGTCAGGGATGATGGGAATTGTAGTCCCAAAACAGCTGGAGGGCCAAGTTTGGGGATGCCTGCTCTAGATGGATAGCCATGTTAGTTTGTTGCAGCAAAAGTTACAAAGATTCCTGTGGTAGCTTAAAAACAATTTTATTGTGGAACAAATATATCCATAGTTTAGGAAGGAATATGTGTGAGTACTTAAAGTTTAGTATGTTACCAGTAGTCCAATGCATTTCACACTTTCTGCAATATCACAATACAGATTCAAGCTATCCTAGACCTAATTTGCCCATCTGTGCCTAAAGAGGCAGTTGCAGAACTAGCAGTTTTTATTCACAATTAACTAATCATGAATAAATGCTACCTCTTGATTCTGTAACCCGAATCACTAATAGATTAGAATCCCCTTATAATACTTAAAGACACATTCTCAGGATCATATAACAAAGGCTAGTGTATACACTTTAATCTAGCTCTCACTTCTCCCACTTCTATAACAAACCAGATTCAAACTCAGAAAAACATGATTTTTCTAATTATTTCACTGCACATTTATATCCTCAACATTATGTTAAACTCTGATCCAGTTTAAATTTAAGTGTTTAATGCATTATTACATTTATATCCCACTTTTCAACCAATAGTTTTCACAACTAAAATGGAAAAAACTTCATTATAATTATTTAAAAACCTATAACTAAAAGTTATCACTTCTGCTTCCGAAATCTGTCTTACATGTGTCCTATACTCCAGTTTCACTACCAAGATACTGTGAGAAAATTATTTTCCATGAATGCTCTTTGCTTTCTAACCCCTGTGAAGTGATCTTGTGAATTCAAGTAGAAAAAGGAGAGCAAAACTGGAATTGAGGTCTCCACCATGCAAGATGAGACCTCACATCCTGTATTGTTAAAATAAGATATTCACACTTCACTGAATTATTTCTGCCAATGCTGTATTTCCTTGCAATGCATAACAATGAAGGGGTGGTGAAGAATGCATTTGCTTTGGTGCATTCTTGTGTTCATTTTGTGCTAGTTTCTTCTTGCCATCCAAATTGTGATCAAAAGTCAAGATACATTATGCCTCCCTGTGGAAATCAAGTTCACTATGCAGAAGTAAAGTTACATTTTTAAGTGATCCCCTTGTATCATCCCGTCCAAATGGCAGGAACTTCCATGACTCTTCTGTTCCTCCAGAGGCAAATATAAGTTCAGAGATTACAGTTCCCTTGCTCCCAAGGATCAGAAACTTAGGTACTATGAACTAGTTCAGGGCATGCACCCCAGGGCTTTTTTTAAAAAAGGCAGGCTGTGTGGGGAGGGGACTTTCTATACTTCCTTTCCATGTTCAGGATTTAAAAACCACAACATGTTAAAATAAAAAATTGGAAATGCTTTGGGGCATTAAAAAAATTGGAAATGCTTTTCAGTAATTATTAGCCCAGTGTATATACTGTGATTAGTTTTCCAAGCAATCCTTACATGTATGGTGTGAAGCTCTGAAGAGAACAGCTGCTCCTAACTTGGCTGTTGAAATTTAAACATGCCTTCAGCATGTGGCAATTGATGGAAATCAGGATGCTCATCTGATTTGCACTGCCAGAAATAAATTGGCTGTGTTGTACTCAGGTACTGCAAAAAGGGAATTCAGGGTGTGACATTAGAGGCCACAACTGAAATTTCACCATACATGTTACAAATTGTCAACAAAAATGGCAGCATGCTAGCAAGCTTCCATATTGCTAGTGACTGCAGATGTATAATGGATTTTTTTTTTACTTATGAAGTTTTCTGCAGTAATTAAATGTTTTTTATTAAAGTGTAGGCTGACATTTTGATAAGGTGAGGTTGTGTGGACATATTTTAAAAATCTTCAATGCATGAGTATTGCTAGTTCCACAATAAAATCCAGACTTTGAGAATCCTAAGGATAGATTCTTACAGTGATGTGAATTCTGCTACACAATTTTCCTTTGAGCTGAAAATTTCAGAAAGTTTGCAATAATTCCCCTCTGAGGAGTCTATTCATGTGTTAAATGTTACTAACCCTTTTATACATTTATCTTCTCAATGAGTGGATCTACTTGCAAGAGTTGTGTAATATCAGACAAAGGAACCTATCTATTTCTGTGTGCCCAGAGTACTCCTTACTGAGAAATCTTTTTTGAGGAAGTTGAATTGTAAGATTCTTACATTGCTCAGCTAAGTAGCACAACTTAATGTGCAACAGAGTGGCGAAGCTAATATATGAACTGGCTCTTTAAAAGTTACAAAAACTCCACTGTGAATTGGTTTATTGTGTTTAGCAAGCTGTAGAAATTCTTCATGTGTCAAAATTTTATAAAACTAAACTTTAATCTTAAAATAACTTGATGTATGAACATTTGCTTTTAAAAGACCTCATTATCTAATAATATTATCTAGAGAAAACTAATGCCTTAGTGTCTACAGGCAGTATCATTTATCGATTTCCATCTGTTCATAGTTATTCAAGTATATGATTGTTCCAGCGGGTTTTAAATTAACATAAATCATTTAGCCAGTGCTGTAACAACTTTACTAGCTTGGCTGATCTAATTATTTTATTATCCATTTGCATTGTGGTTGTGTTTAGTAACTTCGGAAACAAATTGTTCCCTATTTGAAGTTTGCTCCAGTTCATAACTTGTATATTGTTAATCTTGGCTACTGGTTGCACAAGATAATGATGTTTTTTAATTATCTCAACCTTCTGTGGGCAAATGATCCCTTGGCCAGAATCCAGAGCCTTCTTGGCTCCGATGTTCACATAATGCTCAGCACAAGCACAGACTGCCCTCCTCACTGGACTCCCTGACTTTGAAATGAATGGAGCACCCCTTGCTTGAACAGAGGTTCAAGAGGTTGGACCTGCTGAAGTTGCATTTAGCAGTAGAACCAGTGTGGTGTATAGAGCATTGGACTGGGATTAATGAGAGCTGCTTTCAAATCCCTACTCCATCATGAAGCTCACTAGCTGATCTTGCACTGGTCACTGTCTGTCAACCTAGCTCTACATCACATAGTTGTTTTAAGAGCAGGGAAGAACTTTGTATGGCACTTTCAGCTCCTTGGTGGAAGGCCAGGATTGAAACGAATACATAAATAAATAAGATAGTGCGAACGTAAGCAGTCCATGATGAATGGGAAACTTGCATCTATAAGGGGCTTTAGCCTGTGATGCTTCAGAGGGCTTCAAGCAGCTTCATTGTGAGATATTTGTATGTGTTTGCTGGTTAGTGGAAGATTCTGATTTATTTTTTTATTTACTTATTGCATGGCACATTGAATGGTGCTTTTTGAGCATTTGTAGTGACAACCCAAAACCCAAATTCTGTGTGGATGTTGCCATAGCTATTCCCTCAGGATTGAAAAGGGCAGCATGCACAGGCCTTTTATATGGCTACCCACACTTAAAGAAGTTGTATGACTTGGCCTCAGTAGTATATAACCTCTTTGTTGTATACTTCATTTGTTATTGAAACTGCATTTCCCCGAGTTCCATTTTCTTCACTAACACCAATGTATCACGTAGGAAACAAAATCATTCAGCAAATGTAGTAAGAAAAGACACCTAGAGATAAATTCATTGGGAAACCCACTGCAATGGGCTTTTGCTGATGGCTGCAGTTCATTTGAACGTTATGGCTTCCATGTTCTTCCTTCGTGGGATGAAAAATACATCCTATAAGTTGCCATTCTAGCACATTCTAAAATAAATTTGCTTCTTGTCTTCTGAACGAATCCTTCTGGCAGTCTTTTGAGTTGTTGAAAGGATAATCTCTTAAGTTAAGGTGGTGAGTAGGGTTAGGCAGAATAGTGTTTGCTCAGGATGAAAGAAACACACTCAGAATTGAATTGTCAATTAGAAGTGACTTCCCACTGGATATGAATGTTCTATTGCTGAGAGATGTGTGATTTCTATTATTTAGAAGTTTCTTTCATTTCTGTATTCAGTGAAAGGAAAGCTTGAGCATGGCCAGTAGAATTAATAACAGCTTCCTGTGTAAAGGAAGACAGCCATGTACTTAATGAACTGCATCATTCTAATAGCAAGTCCTCCTAATGAATGCTTTCCCTGTTGTTTTAGAAAGGAGCCAGAGTGACACTTCTCTGATTCTGGATCACTGAATCCGTATGGAAGCACAATTTGTTTGTCTGAGAAGAGTCTCCTTTAATTTTATTTTAACATTCAGGATGCAAGTCTATTACTTACTTTACATTTCACATTTGGTGTGCTAGTGCGGGGTGTTACATTTTTAGCCATATAATTATTTGCTATTACAGTCAAAACTTGATGAGATCATATCAACTAAGAGCTCAGTGGAAGAAAAACATAACCCTCACTAAAGATGCCTGGAATAATGATAAAAGCATCGAGATCTGATACATTTGTTTTTCAGTGTTTATTTCCTGTGTACTTTTTTTTAACAAAAAACATTTATGATAACAGCTGATATAAGTATGTTAATGGCTACAGAATAATATCTCCTTGAAATATGAACAGATGAGTTTCAAATTAAGTGCAAAATGATATGCACTCACATAGTCCACATGATGTACTCTAAAGTGGCTGAAATTGCCAGGAAAAGAAATCTTGGGGTTGGTAGTAGAAAAGGTAAATTCACTCTTAGGAAAGGTTTTGTAAATAATACATGGGTGAATTAATTGCAATATTATTTTATGACTTTAAAAAAAATCAAGCTTTTTCATAAGATAAAAAAATCTAATCTAAATAAAACACAAAAACAGAGAAAGAAAAGAAAAAATACAGATTCCTCTCTCAAAGGTAGCTCTTAACTCTTGTCTCACATAGAAGGTGATGGACCCTCCCAGCTCTCATCCTTTCCTTCCTTTCCTTCCTTTCTTCCCCCAGTCTCTCACCCTGAGAGGACTTTCCTTCCCTGTGTCTCACTCAAGGTCCTTCCACCAACCATCCACCACCTTCATGTATTTGTAATCCTTTGACCCCAAAATGGACCAGAGCAGAGGACACAAAGGAAGACAAAAAATATACAGAATACAGAAAAAATGCAGAATATCCATCTGTTAGTTACATAGAGAAATAATTCCAAACATTTACTGTAGAATGACATCCAGATGATCTACTTTCTGTTAGGCAATATTTCCCCAATCTTGCAACCTGAATGTTTCAGATTAATTCATTTTTCTTTTCAGTTCAAAAGGGGTTCTCTAATTATTGTTATTAGCTCAACCATTTCACCCTCCTGTTCTGGCAATCATTTATCTATATTATTCTCCGAAGTCTCTTCATCTTCTTTGATCCCACTTTCCATTTCATTCTTCTCTGGTCTGCTTTCATTCTCCATTTCATCAATCTTAGATCTAATCAGTTTTATTTGCTCATCAAACATTTGTTGAAGGGTGCCAACAGACAGTGGAATGCCCAGCAATATACTTGTCTTTCTGAATTTTCTTGATCTTATTAACAATTCCGTCTCACTTTATCACCCATCTCCACTTTAAGATCTTCACATCATTCCCTTTTCAAATCACATTCCTTTCCAATGGAGGAAAAATGAAGTGGCAAAGTTACTTTCAATTTCCAAGAAACACTTTTATTGAGAAAACAGAGAATTAAAAATGAAGAAGATAAAAATTCTTAGCACTCAGAACTCCCAACAGGGCTCTTATGTGGCTTTTGGGCAACATGTTGATGCTTCTGCTCATGCGTCATTCACCCACATCAGCTTCTCAGTCTTCAGTTGTAGAAAATGGCTTTTTCAGAGCATCAGAGGTTAATTCTCTGTTCACTTATCTCCAGAGTGATTTTGATAGCCAAGATCAGGCATAGGCAAACTTGGCCCTCCAGATGTTTTGGGACTACAACTCCCATCCTCCCTAGCTAACAGGACCAGTGGTCAGGGATGGTGGGAGTTGTAGTCCCAAAACATCTGGAGGGCTGAGTTTGCCTATGCCTGGCCAAGATTTATGCCCAGGTATCATCAGTCTCCACATCATTATCTCCATCAGCAGCCTGACGACAAAAGACATTCAGTCTACCATGTTCCTCCCCTGAAAGCCTGTGATTTTCTAAGACTAAAGGGTGGGATGTGCTGGGTTTTACAGTGTTCTTAGATCTGGAGTTTGTGATGTTAAAAACCTCCACATATTTTGTCTTATAAAGATTGTAAAAAAGGGGGAACAAAGTGTAAGTCACATGGTGTTTATCAGATGAAATATCACCCTTACACAAATCAGTCCTGTATTGAATTTGAATGCTCACTTATATTTACATTTACTTAGTGACCTATAGTTTTAACTTTTAGTAGACTTTGCTAATAACACATTTATTTTTAGTATCTTTTGATGTTGAAGAAGTGCTGAAGATTAGAAACCCATTTTGGGCTTATATTCAGACAGTCAGCTAGCTGTTGCACTTACTAAGATTGTTCTTAGTGGCCTTCTAAGTTAAACACTTTTATTCACTTACTAATTGGATGAACAGCATCTAATCAAAGAGACAAAACCTTCTAAAGGCTGAAAAAGAAGCATAGTGGCTTCAACTTACCCATTGGTTAGGACCTGTTAAGTTTACTGTATACTGGGAAATACACTGGGAAATTGATACCTACATTGATTTCCACATATTGAACTAGAATGAAATGGACATCCATTTTCCACCTTACACATTCTGGTCATACATTTCCCTATACAATGAAGCTAATATATAGCAAACATAAGTCTGGGAATCCCTGCCACCATTTCACCAGTGTAAAGTGACGAATGACAGAGAGAGGCAGTTTGGAGGAAAGAAGTGGCAAGGTATGATATGCTTAACCCTTTCTGCACCACTATATTACTGAAATGCTACTGATAGTCATTTTTCTTTTATATCTGGTTTCCAGGTGATTTGACTGCATCAAATGGAGAAAAGTACTTAGCGACTTCTCTGCTATTTCACAAGTCTTGCCACTTTGGCTTGGTTCTGTACCTGTTTGCCACTAGACCAGGGATGGCTTTTTAAATATTTTTTTTAGGCTGAAGACGGCACTGATCTATGGCCGACCTTTAACCAGGGTTGGGGAGAATGTAAAAGTAGATGTGGTCAATGTGTAAAAGTGGGTGGGGTGAGAACTACAGTTCACAATGTTGCCTTCCAAAATGCAACCCCTGGGACCAGTCTGTAATTTTAATAATTATCCCCTTTTGAATTAGTAAATGGACAAATGTGTAGGTGCTTGGGGGACCACCAATTTCTTTTTAAACATAATGGACCCATGTAAGCAGTCAATTAAAGTAACGAGGGGGGGGGGATACAATAAAGCCACAATAAACCCTTGAGGGGCTGGATAAAGGTTCCCCTACCCAACTAGTTCCATTTTGTCATCTTGAAGAATCATATACAGTAGTTGCATCAGTGTCAACTTTCATGCATTTCATATAAGTGAATATAGCGAAATCAGGGTATTGGAATTTACTTTTAGATGTGAGTTAGTGCTGCATCTAAGCATACTTGCAGTTTGTGGAAATTGGGTCACTTTATAGCTTTATAGGTTGGCTGATGGTTACTTTCTCAGTTTTGTTTTTGTTTTTAAAGTAGATTATGATGCTTTCCTCCAGACATCAGTTCTGGGACCTGGGTGAAAGAATTCCTGTGTGTGGTCCCATGGGCATCCTTTCTGATTAGCTGCAGGTAATGTAGGTGCAAAGGATGCTGGATAGCACATTACCCACTACAACGGTAAAAGAAAATGTGGGGGAAAGAACTCTTGGCCACCTCACAAAACCATAAGGTAACCATAACTTGCACATCCTGAGAATTCATGCTCACACAACAACTATATTCCTGAAAAGGCTGGGCATACTGCTTATCTCCCCCTTCTCCTGCTCTCTAGATTTATATTTATATGTAATATGTAAGGTATATATAATAGGCAAGATATAACTGTGGAGGCTGTTGTAGGTTGTGCAACTGGTACAAAATGGCAACCAATAAACACCGTTGTGCAACAGATGTTTGGTGGCAGATCACTATGTTCTGTGGACAATTTTAAGTTAATTTCTCATGACCTAAAATTAATTCATATTTTCATTTTACCTGACCAGCAAACAGCCTTTGGGGAAAAAAAATACTATTCTCCTTGCTCTTTTTGAAGATAATACTATAGATTTTTGTTTTGTAGGAAATACCTTTATGTTTTTAACAATACATTGTTAATAATGGCGGCACTTAAGATGATCTTAAAATGATGTACTCAATATACCTAGCTAGGCATGTGTGTGTGTGTGTACATATATGCACACACAGGCACACACACACACACACACCATATGTCATAGACATTAATCTATTGGAGTTTAATTGGATTTTCTCCCTAAAGTCTGATCACATCATCTTCACAACGGGGAGGTTGTACTTTTCGCATTTATAAAAACCCACTCCACTGTGATTTGTATGGCTTACTCATGGCAAGATTATATTTAAAATGTTTGTGCTCAGTAGTCACATGCTTTAAGCCAAACTTCTAATTACTGGCAGTTTTTGTCCTTCCCTCGCAAGTTTTAAAGTCCACTGTGAGTGTTTAAACAGCTCACTTGGTGTAGTTCTATGAGAGGTGGTGCTCTTCAAATGGATTTGCGATTCTTCTGTACGTGTACATGGCATATGGAGGGAAATGTAAGGACTCGGCAATCCCCTGCATGGCATACCATCACTGCCACTCTGGTCATCTGCCAACCTGCTGGCTTCTACTGGTGCCTGTCTAGTTGGAAGGAGGCCAGGCAGTACTTCTGAGCTGCCACTGTGGGTGAGACTGGCACTGCATGGAGGTGTTGTTCCAAGCCCTGTTTGGACAGGATGAGACAGGCAGGCAGTCACAGTCTTTCAATTTAAACACATACACACATCTCCTACATACATAGCCATGCATGTACCTAATGTTCAGTTATTATAAAACCACAAGTGCAGCACTCCGTTGTTGGCTACCCTGACCAGGAGGGACTGGATTCCGTTGTTTTTGCTTGACTGCAAGGAATGGATGAATCTTGTCAATTTCAGTTTTTTCTGAGTTTCTTCTTAGTTCTTCACATTTTTCAGCAATTTTTGATTTTTTTAAAAAAATTCCTCACAAGTGTTTGTCAGTATTTTAGTGAGAATTTTTCCTAACAGACACATTTTTTTTATTTTTTATTTGCAAGCTGTCTTTCCTAATATAATGCATGTTGGTATTTTATGAATTTTCTGCAAACTTTCTTCTGATATGAGCACTTTTGTACATATTGTTTGACTGGAAAATTTGGAGAAGTGCAGATTTTGAAGAGTACTTGATTTTCAGTTCAGAAAGGGTACAAATTGGGGACTTTCCCATTATAGCACAAAGTGGATTCCCACAGTCCCCATCCCCACTGACTATTCACTACTTCTTCCCACTTCTACTCCTTTTCTCCATAGGGAGAAGGGGGGGGGCATTCTTCAATGTTCTCTCTCCTTCCTCCACCAGCCTTTCCATCAGGGGTCTCTGTTGCCTGCTTGACGTACCTTTCCAGGTGCCTCTGTCCCATATCTGCCATATGACAGAAGAACAGGGCCAAGAGTATAGTCTCTATTCACTTTCCCTTTTCATGGGAGAAACAAATAAAGTGGACTTTAGCTGCATCTCATTTCAGCTACTGTAACATGCTCTACAAAAGGCTGCATTTTGTACATCAAAAGTTTGTACAGTATGTGCTTTCTCATATCTATTGGTTAGCAGTCTGGCTGTAGAATGCTGAACCAGTGAAGTTTCCATACCCCCTTCGAGGAGCATCATGGCCCTGGCTATGGCCTATAAAGCCCTAAACATCTTGGGGCCAGACTACCTAAAATATAGCCTTCTTCTATACAAGTCTGCCTGGGCCTTTATGTCTGTGGGAGAGGCTCTCTGTGGTGTTCAACAAACATCAGAGGAACATTTGATGGGATCTGATGATCTGGAACTCCTTGCCAGGGGAAGTCTGGTTTGCCCCTTTTCTGGTGACCTTCTGTTGACAACAGAACACCTGTCCTGTATGCAGAATGTTCCAGGTTCAATCCCTGGCATCTCCAGGTAGGGCTGGGAGAGATTTCCACCTGACGCCCTGGAGACTCACTCTGAGTCAATGTAGATAGTACTGAGCCTGATGGACCTATGGTGTAATTAAGTAGAAGACAGCTTCCTGAGACAGGTGTTTGGCCTTCTAGGTTGACTTGTTTTATTGCCACAGTGAGTGTAGTAATCTATTTTAATTGACCGGGATTTTATTGGATGTGTCTTATGTGCTCTATTTTTATGATGTTGTTGGTTATTGTTTTGTATTGATCCCTGTTAGCTGCCTTGGACACCATCCGGTGGAAAGGTGGTGTTTAAATTAAACTAAATGAAATAAATATAACTATATATTTAATTCAATGAAATAAAAGGCTGTAACTCAGTGTTTACCTGATTTACATGACTGTTGACATATTTTCTGGTGCTTAAGGCAGAAGAGAAAATGGTGCCCACCACCACTCCGTTTGTACACAAGACTGGCCAACTGTAGACAGAAACCCCCATGAGCGCTTCTCCGTGGGAGTAGAAATACAATCAGTGTAAATAATATAGCAATCTGTTGTCGTTTCATGAAGCTGCCTAAAGCCCAGGTCTTGAAATTCTATATGGAATGAATAATACCACAATGTAAATAGCATTTTCCTTGTGTTAGTTAAGTCTCTCTGATTTGTGTTTATGTATAGCGTGAATCACTGGCACATTATGTTGCAATTAATATATCCTCTCCTGCCCTTTAACACACACATAAAGGCTAAACAGGCAACAGTGGTCAGGGGAAAATATGTTTGAAAGATTGTGCAACTGTTAAATTTATGAGGGGTTAGTCAAAACACAGCTCACGTGAGGACAGCCTCAGGTGGGCCTCTTTCTTGGTTAATAGGCCCATCTGTTGGGAAGAAGCAAGGGGGCAACAGTGATTTTCCAAGCATTGGGAAAATACAGTACCTGGATTTTTTTTGTAGTCCCCCCCCCACTGCATCTGTCTCTTTTCTTTCTAATTTGTAAGCACTTGTGTCAAAAAACCTTTCACTGATGGTCAGAGATGTGTGTGGAGAAATTACTAGTAAGGATAAGTTGCTGCCTCTGTTCATTTACAACATTTTAACGTTTTCTGTATGAATGTGGTTGAAACTCTCATGTCCTCCCTTTCAATGATACATTGAATGTATTCATTCTTCTTTATCCTCTCTGACTTGATGCGGCTATTAGAGTTAGGCTGACCGATTCTACTGAGGTTCAAAGGTCTGGCTCAATCTTGCTTTTCAAGCAGTAGAAGTGGGAAAGCTTAGATTAGATCAAGGTTAGCATGGCTGAGTGACACTTGGATTTAAAAGAATTTTTTTTTTTTTGACTGTTACAGAAAGCTTAAAAACCAAAGACTGTTTCATATATTCCTGGGTAAAAAGTAATTTATTTTGAGTTTGTGGCATTTCAAAGATCACAGATTTGTTATTCACTGGCACATCCAGCTGAAGCTACACAAGAGGAGCAAGAAAAGAGCTCTTTGATCTCATAGTACTCGGAGTTTATTTGGCTTGCTTGTTTTTATAGTTTATTGGGCAGAACTGCCTCTTCTTTTTCGCCCTGAAAAACCATGGTTTCTTCTCCAAATTTGTCTTGAATCAGTTGCTCATTAATTACAGAACTCAGTAATTTTTGGAAGGTAGGATAATTCTTGTGTTTGACTGTGTACAAAGAATGCAAAAGATAATATAATGCACTTTCATCATGGTTTCTAGGTGAGAAGGCAGGTACATTTTCATTTTCAGGGCATTTCCAGCCTCGGTTCCAATAACAACCATCATGATAAGTTAAGGCTAGTTTAGAAGACCACCCATGAAAGTGCCCTGTGGTTAGGTTCCATACAGATGTCTACCCACCAGGTCATTCTCTAGGCTTCCTGACTGTTTGCCACACCACACCCCCTGTAATTTTCCTGCAGTGCTCTAGAATTTCTAGATGTTCTGGGGCATTGTGGAAAAATTAAAAATGATGAGTGGCTTCTTAGCTGCTGCCACTATAATCCCACAGCCAAGAGACCAAGCAGGTGGGAGAGCCAAACAGCAGCACTGGTGGGCCCTGCCTGAATGTGTGGTCTTTGGCAGCTGGCTGAGGGTGCTGGATGATGTTGCCAGCCCTCTAAGAAACTTTAGTGACTGAACAGAATAGACCATGGAGATGTTTGAGAAGAGACTCTGCTCTCCATGATGTTGGACATATATATATCTACGAAAGCAAATATATATATATATATATATATATATATATATATTCCCTCTGTTGTCTGTAGCTACTCCTACACTCAAGCTTCTGACTGTGGTTCTACGTTTGAAAAATCACAAACAAGCTTCTGAATTCACAGCTGGACACAATCCAGTGGGCATTGGGTAAAGAGCTACCCAGCAGTTCAGATCTTTGGAAGGAGCTTAGTTGGATTAGGACATGGAAATATTTGATCAGAATTGTCTTCTCTTCGGAAATCTGTTTCTTTGCCTGTTCCTTTCTCCCTCTCTGCCTTGCACTGTGGCAACAACCTTGTTTCTATCCCTCTTATTGTTGTGCATTTAGAATTATTTTTGAGCAGGCAATAGGAAGTCAACAAGCTGTAATCCATCATAAGAGGTTAACATTAATTGATATAAATATAAGAATGTATTTGCTTTTGAGTCACTGCAGTTGTAGAATGGTATATGATGAGTGGCTATGCAGTTGTTCCCTGTGTGTGTTTGTTGATCTATTGAGAATAGGACACTCCGTCAACTTGAACTTCCAAAGTGAGACTTCATTTATGTTTGTTGTGTACGCTCCCAGTTTGTTCAGGATGAATTTTTGAGATGAGGAAAGACATTTTCCAGAAGTGCAGTCATGTTTCTCTCTCGTAGCAAACACAACAAAGAGCCTTTGCAGCATGCTGAAGGCATCAGCTTTTGTGGACCACAATCCACTGTATAAGAGGCATGAATTCTAATCCTAAATGACAAGAATGTGCACTCAGTGGGGATGTAGAGGAGTGAGGTCAGAGGGAAATGAAATGCAAACTGAGCAGAAAGTGACAATTACCTGAAACCAATTAACAAGGCAGTGATCAACTGATAAGACAGTTGTTTAAAAGGTAAACAAAACTTAGTTTCTGTTTTAGCTACAGGTAATAACTGAAATACATGAACATAAAATTTGCCCATAAGCATTTGTGCACATGCTTAATTCTTTGAATGGGGAAGTTGCCTGTTTCTCAGTCCCCAGAGGGTGGGAAGACATGCAAATGTTGGCACTTGCACTGGGGTTGTGAGTTGGAGTTTCCAAACAGACCCTATGGAAGTTCTTGCACCAGTGCCAGTCAGATTAAAACCGAGAGCTAATACTAGAGCTGGCTACTGCACTCCTTCTTGGCTTAGAGCTAGGTCCATGTGCTGGTACTGGTTTTCCCCTCCTAAGTCAATTCATGGTGCTAGTAATGACCTTTGTTGTACTAAGTGGTTTGCAGCCAGGTTATCTGAAGGACTGTCTAC
The DNA here is from genome assembly GCF_964188315.1 of Podarcis muralis. Taxonomy (NCBI): domain Eukaryota; kingdom Metazoa; phylum Chordata; class Lepidosauria; order Squamata; family Lacertidae; genus Podarcis; species Podarcis muralis. The sequence goes on along the minus strand of NC_135660.1, from coordinate 66,841,575 downwards.
ACCCACGAGACCTACCCAGCCTTTGAGATTGGCACTGGAGGGTAGATCACTGGTCTGCCAGTGACAGTTGTTAGATTGACAAGTATCAGGGAAATGATATTGTTTGTGGTGACCCTCATCTTTGAAATACCTTCCCTGGGAAAATATGTGTGTATGTTTGCCCAGTATAATTGTCTTCCTTTGTTGGCCTAAAGTCTGTAATGCATTAGGTAATGCCAATAACTTGTTTGGACTCTGTATAAGTAACTTTTTAATCTGCTGCAATTTTTCATGTTTTATTCTAGGTTTTTTTATTCATATACAGTGGACACTTGGGTTGCAAACGTGATCCGTGTGGGATGCATGTTCACAACCCGCAGCATTCACAACCCACAGTGGCGCGTCTGCGCACGCGCGGGTTGTGATTTGGTGCTTCTGCACATGCGCAAAGTGTGATTTAGTGCTTCTGCGCATGTGCGACCCTCGAAACCCAGAAGTAACCAATTCCAGTACTTCCGGGTTTCGGTGGGTTCGTAACCCAAAAAAACGCAACCTGAAGCATGTGTAACCTGAGGAATGACACTATATGAAAATATATGTGTCAAATGGGTGTGAGTTCATCACTAGAAAAAAATCAAAATTGTTCTAACACTGGCTGTGTTTGGACGCCATACAAAACTATGGTTTAGTGAGGCATAAACAAACCTAGCCCCCCTCCCTGATTTACATGCTTCCCTCCCTCCCTCCCTCCATCCCTCCCCTTCTCCAGTTTAAGCACAATGGTTTGATTTGCCACAGATTGGCATATTATCCAAACTCTGGTAAATATTCACTATGATAGTTTCAAACCAACCAACTACAAACTGTAGCAAGCTCATTTAAACTAACTATAGCTAAGGTTAGCCATAATTATGAATTTGAATGTCACATCAAGTTTTGATTAAGCAGAAGTTTCTCAACTCCTTCTCCTGACTATAGGGACGGTGAGAGAGACATATGAATCTGGGAGTAGGGTACGTTCATTCACGTTCAGCAAGGCATAGTCTGGCCCAACATCTGAATGCAGCCAGTATCTCCATGAATGTGATGGATATTAAGCCCTTGTCCTTAATTTGCTGAATCAACTGAAATTCCTAGTTCTCTAAAGTATTATGACATTTACTGATAAAGGACAAATAGCCTCTTTGCAAATAAAATCCATGCTTTGAGATGGTGGTACTTGCTGAAAATTTCTTTTTCCCTGGTGTCTTTTTTCTCCTTGAAGTGAATATGCAACATTAAGGCATTCTCTGCTTAGATGTGTGTGTAATGTGCTATGTGTTAGATATTGATTTATAATGCCAGTTGTGATTAAATTATTCTAGTTAATCTTGTTATTCTACAGAGTCAGAATATTAGCATTGCACACAAAACGGCGAATAGCACAATGGTTGCATTTTAACTTCTTGACTGCAGTTCACTCACTGTTGGCTGAAACCATTATTCTCCATATGTGCTCCAACCATATGCTGGTTTTCAGAATAAATCCAAACAGATTGCTAGATAATACATCTGCTGTGCCAATATAAACTATTTTGATGACTTGCTGAAGTGTGAGAATTTTACAGGGTGATAGATGATAAAGTACTGATGCTTTTGGTCTCATTTTAGAAGCATGTCCAACTTAAAGAAGGCATGTTTCAGATTGTAGTTGTTTCAGACTTGGTGCTCATAGTTTGGTGCTCTAATATTATAAAGCTTGCTCAAGAGACGAATGAGAATTGGCTGCAGCTTTTTAAATGAATGGATTAAATTTTTTGGCATTAAAGATAGATATGAGTAATAGTACAATCCTAGGTATGTCTATTCAGAAATAAGCCACACTTGGTCCAATAGGGCTTACTCCTAGATAAGAGAATACAGGAGTGCAGCCCAAGAGCAGCTATATCTGTCGTCCTCTGTGGAACTTTTTCCTTTACATATCTAACACCAAACTTCAGTAAGCTGTGTTTGATGTTGAATTCTGATTTCCAGGTATTCTAGATGGCATGTCGATCATAAACATTAACTATATGTTGCATAATGCATGATACTGAAACATTAATCACAAAAAATAGATGGGATTGTATTTTCATCCTTGGTGTGATAAGTGTTGAGAGAACTTCAAAAACATGAGATGGTCACACCTGTGCTAATGTTTAGGAATAAATTCCCCATTGTGTTTAATCTATGTTTCCATCCTGATTGATGATAGCAATGTAAATGTTGCCTTTAAATTTAAAGTAACTTTGCCCGTTCATACTTCCTCCATGGGAAAGGAATGTGTTTTGATAAGAGAACACTGTGGAGATCTTAAGGTGGAGATGGGAGATATAATGAGACTGAATTGTTAATAAGATAAAGAACATTCAGAATGACAAATATATTGTTGGGCATTCCATGACTATTGGCATCCTTCAGCAAATGTTTGATGAGGAAATAAAATTGATTAGATCTAAGACGGATGAAATGGAGAATGAAAACGGACCAGAGAAGAATGAAATGGAAATCAGAATCAAAGAGGACACAGAGACCTTGGAGAATAATATGAATTAACTATTGTCAGAACAGGAGGGTGAAATGGTAGAGTTAGAGGCAACAGATGGTGAAATGGAAAAGTCATTCACACAGGTGTTTAGAAGAATGTAACAGCAAAATGGTGGAATTGTGATGTTGGAGAAGTGTAATGAAGCCAAGAATGGAGAGATTAAGAGACATCCTGAGCTAGCAGAGATAGTGCTGAGAGAGAAAGGACTCTGTGTACAACTTTGAGTGAATTCAGAGGAAAAAGCTATCAAACCTTTGGTGCTTTTCAAGGAAGAAGCATAAATGGAACGGCTATTTTTTTTAATCAGGTTGGAAAACCATGGCAAATACAACAGGAAATGGGGATGGAAGAATGGAAATGGATGCAAATTAATGAATACATAACAAGAAAAGAACTATGAAATATTATTTTAATATATGGTCCCAGCGGAGATTCTCTTGTATGGAGAAAGATGGAAAGATTCATTATTTTTTAATATGGAGGAATGGTTGTTGAAGTTATTAGATACAAAGTTGATTCGTTTGATTAGAGAAAAACCATTGCTGACATTTTTTAATAACAATAATTAGAGAATGCCTTTTGGACTTTTTGTGGAAAAAAGGAAAAGGAACTAATCTGAGACATTCTGGTTGAGAGATTGGGAAAATATTGCCTAACAGAAAGTAGAGCAGATGGATGTCATTTTAGAGTGAATGTTTGGAATAATTTCTTTATGTAACTGTCTGGTGGAAATCAGAAGTCCTTTGAATTTTCTTTCTTTCTTTCTTTCTTTCTTTCTTTCTTTCTTTCTTTCTTTCTTTCTTTCTTTGGTGTCCTCTTCTCTTAGCTGGTTTTGGGGTCCAGGATTACACACACATGTAGGTAGTGGTTAGTTGGTTGAAGGACCCTGAGTGAGAGGCAGGGAAGGCCTTCCAAGGTAAGAGACTGGGAAAAGAAAGGAAAACTCCCATGTGACAGGTGGGAGGGTCCACTACTTTCTGTGTGAGACAAGGGTTAAGAGCTGCCTTTGAGAGAGGACTCTGTGTTTTCTTTTCCCCTCTGTTATCTGAGAAATGCCACCATTGTTGCATTCAAGAGGTTACCAGCATCTCCAATGGACTCCTGGGTGGAAGGATAACACCAGCTCTCTGGAGATATGTAACTCAGAAATAGTGTTTGTCTGTCTACTTTTAGTAGAAAGGATTGAACTCCTGGTCATTAGAGAGAGATTAACATCCGTATAAAGTTACAGCCATGCTACCATATATCATCATTAACTGAATTGTATGTGCAGAAGCTAGACTGTGTCATCAACCTCACAAGAAACACAAGCTAAGAGATCCCAGCAGCTAACAGTAGGAACAGATTAGAAAATGCCAGCTGGGAGTGTGGGGAAGTAGTTATAGAAACTGAACCATGAAAGGTGGTTTAATACAGCCCAGATATTTACATATAAATGTTGAGGTTTACCAAGTGGTACCCAACTCTATTCTATGGAGGATCAAACAAATAAGATGTAATATTCCTTCCTGAAGAGCACAAAGATGAATATAATAAATTGGCAGATGTCTTTTCAGACCCATTTCATGGGTGGGTGGGGGAATTTCTTATGTGTGGGCTGCATTTTAAAGATAAGGACCTGCAGGTTCCATAGACAACTTTATTATGTCTTTAGACACACTGGCAAAGTCTTGCAAGTATGTTATCCTCAAAGATGACCTTCTCAGGGTCTGTCTTGTAGTAGGTCTTTATTATGATAAGCTGTCACAGAGATTACAAGTGCTTCAGAAAGCTATTACACAAACTTGTCATTCTGAGTTGGTCAAGCATCAGCACAGTGAAACTATAAGTGTTCTCAAGTATACTTGGAGATAACTGATTTATATGCTATATGCATATTGCAGAGAAAAGACGACAGAAAGCAAATGACAGCCTGTATATAATAAAGAGCAAGTGGTCTTAACAACATTACTTTCAACAACGTAAATTAAAAATCAGTTTAGGAGATCTACTAAAAAGAAAGGACATTAACATGCTGGCTGCCTTGACAGAGAAGGTAAAGGTAAAGGTACCCCTGACCATTAGGTCCAGTCATGAATGACACTGGGGTTGCGTGCTCATCTCGCTTTATAGGCCGAGGGAGCTGGCGTTTACATAGCTGTCAACTTACAGATTTGAAAATAAGGGACCAGCAGCCTTGAAAATAAGGGACCAGCAGCCAAAATAAGGGACCTGCAGCCTCACCTGTTCCAGGCACTCTAGTCTTCCTGTCCTCCTGCAGTCTGGTCAAACTCATGCCGGGTAGCTTCGAGAACACTGTCCAACCAACTTTGTAACCAGAGGTTCAACTGAATAGAATCTGAATCACATGCACCACAAGGCCTATGCAGCCTCAACTTAAGATGGCTCCCCGGCCTGGCTTAGCACTGCAAAGTTTGCAGCAGCACGTGCAACAATGCGTCCAGCATTCAAAAAACCCCTCAGCTTGCATTAACTAGCCACACACAAGGCATGCAAGCTCCACCCCCCAGTCATTCTTAGACTTCTTATTGAGTGAGCAACACAGCCAAGCAACATTCCTTTGAAATTTAAGGGACATCATTTAAGGGACTTCCATCAATAAGGGACAGCAGCGGGACATGGCGCTGGAATAAGGGACTGTCCCTTCAAATAAGGGACACTTGACAGCTATGGGCGTTTATCCGCAGACAGCTTCCGGGTCATGTGGTCACTTCTGGCGAACCAGAGCAGTGCACGGAAACACCATTTACCTTCCCGCTGGAGCGATACCTATTTATCTACTCGCACTTTGACGTGCTTTCGAACTGCTAGGTGGGCAGGAGCTGGGACCGAGCAACGGAGCTCACCCCTTCACAGGGATTTGAACCGCTGACCTTCTGATCGGCAAGCCCTAGGCTCTGTGGTTTAGATCACAGTGCCGCCTGCATCCCCTTGTCAGAGAAACAGTGTGCCAAAAATATAAAAAATGAACATCAAGGCTGAGCCATAGGAAGTTGTCAGAATATGACTCAGGAAACAGCAGTGGTCACTGGAGGGTCAAGAATAAAAAGAACAAATCAGAATTGATGAATGAGTGCAACCTGGAACTAAAGTTTTGAACCTGGACCGAGTTTTCCTGACAATTTACCATGAATAAATATGAAAAGAAATTGCACTCAAAAATTATAAAAGTGGAGTGATAATTATGGTGAAATTCTCATAGGCCAAGTGGATGGATTTAGTTGCGTACACCTTATTTTGAGGTAGCTGAGGAATGTTTGCGAATGCCCTTCCTTTCATTCGGCAATTCATCTGAGCAGTGGTGAACTCTGCAGTCTTCTTGGGTGCCCACATTTCAATTAAAGCCTGGGAGGAGGGAGCCACAAGGAAACAGAAAATACCAGAGTAATTGGGAGGGCTAATCACTAGTGCAGGCAAAGTTTAGCCAGTCTAAACCTGAAGGCTTTCTAGCTGTTACTACCCAGAGGGGGGTTATGGCCATCTTGGCTGAGTGGGGCCAGCCCAGGGCATAAGAATATTCTACTGCTCAGGAAGGTGCTCCAAACCACACTTCTAATGGGCAGCTGACTACAGAGCTGAGGAATGTTACCTATAGTAACATTGGCTCCTGGCAGTAGATTACTTATAAAATAGCCTAATAAATATAAGTTGGTGGAGAAGTTGAATTGGTAGAACAAGTCATAGCCTCCTTCTGATCTAATCAACAGATGCTCAATTACTTTTTTTAAAAAGCAGTCTGGGAACAGCAGCTACAGCTGTGGATTTACACTGCAAGTGACACAGAAGTCAGATTCCTTCAATGAAAAGGCTGTGCAGCCAGCTGACCATGCTGTCAAGATTTTGCAACCTTTTAAAGCAAAAATGACTTTCAGCTTATCACAAGCAATCTATACTGTCTGCAGTGATTGTGAAACAGAACGAGCATCTCAGACCTACTAAAAAAATGATGATGTGCACACAGCCCTCGAGTATCAGTAAAATCCAACAGAACTGCTGTCAGTGGATCTTTGCAGCATTGGAAACTGTTGCTGCTAATTTGACTCTAAAACTTCTGGACAAACAATAATTTAGCTGGAGAGAGAAACTGATAAAAGGTAACCAAGCAATCAAGACAAGCAAGCATTCCAGATGCTGAAGTACAAAGAACTGTTTAAGCTTGTGCAGAACTCACTTGCCTGAATGGAGCAAGAACATCTATGTCATATTCCTATGCAGGCACCTCCAGTTTTGCAGGAAGGATTCGAGAGCATACCAGAACTTTAGGTTTTTGCAGTTAAAGTACTCTTCTTGCCCTGCCATACCAAATCCACAAGACTTGTTGCAGTTAATAAAGAGATGGGAAAATGCATTGAAAAGTGTGGGATGGAGGGATAACTAACAGGGAAAAAAATATAAACACCATTTAAGCAAATCAGGATGAAAGCAGGAGAAGTGCTTGTTGTTTTATAACCCCTCTGTAAACAAATCAGAACACATGCTCGATAAAGACAGGAGGTAATCTAGCATCCCTGGAAACTTTCTGCAAGCAAACCAGGATGAATGCTCAATAAACAGGTGATCTGGAGATGTCCTCCTTTATCCTACTACATTGGGACATGCTTCAGTTTATCCAGAGATATTTGTTTGGATACCATCATCCAAAGGAGAAAAGCATTTCTTTTTGCCAGACAGAATAAATCTCCCCTCTCCTCCTGTGTGATGTTCTAGTGCATTTTTTACACCAATTTGTGGGGGCATGCAGGGACGCGGACTTATAAAAAATATTGGGGGGGCCCGGGAAAGCTCATGAATAATAAATAAGCTCATGAATATGCAAATAAAGTGGCGCCGCCTCCTCGTGAGCAAATAGGGGAGAGCGTGCTGCGCCTATTAATCAGCTCCAAAGGAAATTGGGTGGAGCTTTTGCTCGGGAGGGAGGGCAGGAGGCATGCAGCCCGCCCCTCCCTGTGCATTTTGGGCTGGGGGAGGGGCGGCGATGGCGCTCTGCTGGAGGGGCGCCGGAGATTATTGGGGGGGCGGAGCCCCCCCAAACGAATTTTTGAGGGGGCTCGGGCCCCCTCAAGCCCCATGGAGTCGGCGCCTATGGGGGCATGGGAAGGAAGGAGAGGAGGGAAAGTCCTATTTCACAAGCAGAAGTCATGCACAGGGCTTCACTCACATTCATTTGTCGAATCCTTCACATTATTATATCCCACCTTTCCTCTAATGAGTGAGATAGGGCTAAGGATCAGGGAGAGCACAGATGGGTCTGATGGAGGGGAATTCTGTTCCAGATTGGATTATATATTTAGAGAAGAATTTGCGTCCATAATCATTGCTTCTTATCTGAGCTGAGCATTATAAGCTCTGGGACTTGTACTTCCTACCTTGGAAATATGAGTCTTGCTGACATCACTACTTAATAGAGCCAGACCTGTCTCAGCTCAGTTAATAATACCATAAGTAAAGCAAGAATGGAGTACTCTTCTGTGCCAGCCCTGAAATACTAGCTCTCAGCCTTTTGCTCTGGAACTACAGCAGATTAAGCTGTTAGATGTAAGTATAGTTTGACAATAGTAAGTTCATTCCCCTCCTCACTCTCCATTTCAGGTTGTTTTGCTTCCCTGCCTTTCTCTCTTAAGACCTCTGTCCTGGTTTGCTTCTAGCTTGCAATCAGAAAATTGGTCTTCGTTTTTATATCTGGAGTTCAGAGCAAAAAATTGGCAGGATCTTTTTGAATATAGACTTTGAAGCTTCCCCTTTTGATCAAGTAATACTTGCTTTGTGTTGATTTTTAGCAGGTACGTTATAGAAATATTGCTGTAAATGATGCAAGGAGAAGTAAGCCTAAGAAGAAAGAAAGAAGGGAAAATAGTAATAAAGAGGGACAGGAAATAAAATGGTCTGACAGCCATGAGTGTGCATACATACACACACAGAGAGAGAATACACACACACACACACACAGATGCCTCAGGGCATATAGGAAGAAGAAAAGATGAAGAAGGAAACCAGCGGGAGACTAGAAAATTATAGAGAAGAAAACATAAAAGAAAACACAGTCAAGGTTCTGTAAGGAGAAATGTGACACACAGACAAAATATTTTATTTGGAAACTTCTACAGATCTAGGCATTCCAGAAGTAGCATGGATGCTGTATTAAAGAGATGCAAATACTTTTTATCTTTGAAATCTTCTGATATAAAATCAGAAGTTATAGAAATTATTTATATGACTGAGTTATGTGAATACAGAAGGAATACTTAGCATTTATTATTGTTCACTCCCTTCCCCCCTCTTTCTCTTTTATTTCCAAGTGCTTCTACAACAACCCTGTGAAGCAGTCCAGTATCATAATGATCATCATCATCATCCATACACTGCTGGGAAGGGGCTGAGTGTATTCAAGAATTCTCATCACACAGCTTTACACTCTTAGTCAACAACTCCAGCTCTTCATAATCTTGTTCCTTCTAGACCTCTCTGCTATAATTAAATGCCTTATCCAATGATACGCGAAATCAGAATATGAGTAAAGGTTAGGACTACATCCTTTCCTAGGGTGGCCACTTGTGCATTGCCTCAAAAGAGAAAACATATCACCAAAACGGAGAGCAAAACAGGAAATAGATTTACATTAAATTTGCATGTGCTAATGTATAGATGCAAAATTTACAATAACTACTATAATTTAGATAGAAATACAACAAATCTCAGCATAGTTGGGAGGGCTGTGGCCAAGTGACCTGAGTGCGGGCTCAGGATGCTATCCATCTGCTAATTGATAATGGGCAATTTCAATGTTTTTCCCTCCTTAGGGTTCTTTATCTCTAAAGTGTACTTAGACCAGATACTCTTTCAAACAGAGTATTGTCTACTGTACGTTAGCTAGAACACATGATTGCCTCATATTGGTGCTTTGCAGCTATAATTCACCAGGGCCCCATATGCTTTTAAACTGACTTTAGAAAGCATTTCCATTGGAATCACTAAACTATTATTTTTGTTTGTGCACATTTTAAAATCTCTCATTATTTCTAGTGTTTTACAGTTACTGGGTATTCTTGGTACATCCCAAGAAGCTTTCCACTTTCTCATTCATTTCTACAAACAGAATTCATGGTGAATTGAAGCTAACAGGGCAAATGAATGGGAATAATTCCACTGTGTTGCAATAGAGACCTAACACAAGAATTATTCACAGGCAATTTTGTTAGTGCCACCATTAGTTTGATTAAAAAGAACAAAATAATTCTGGTTAGTCATGTAGGCTTGACTCTTCTCTCTTGGGCTACATAATATGGCTATTGAGCCAACTTATACAGTGTACTTATTTTTTCATCTTGCTTATGATGCATTGGGGTATCACACTTTACAGTGGCCCAGTTGATACTTCCTCATTATGGATTCTACTATCCTCCTTCACTAATCATGTTAATGAAGTAAACACCTTCCAGGAAAAGAAATCAATATAATTCAATGAAGAAATTATTTAGATTTCCTGTTACTTAGCCCTCCATTTGTCTTTTATATTATTGCTTTGAATCACTTGATGCCTAAGAAAATACACTTGGCTCTTTAGCTAGGAGTTTCTTATTGCCTATGCCAGTATACTTAATAAAACACAGTGTTTTTTATTGATCAAAAGTGTAAATAGGTTATAGCTTTGTTGAAAAGAGATTGCCAGTGTGACTGCACTGCAAACTTATTAACTTGCTGCACATTTGTGAGTTTTTGTTTGTTTTTGCTCCGTTGGTTAGACCATGGTGCTGATAATGCCAAGGTTGCTCGTTCAGTCCCCATAGGGGACAGCTGAATATTCCTGCATTGCAGGGGGTTGGACTAGATGATCGTCAGGGTCCCTTCCAACTCTATAACCCTTTGACACCCACCCTGTTGAATGCTCTCCCACCAGATGTCAAAGAAATAATAATAATAATAATAATAATAATAATAATAATAATATAATAAAAAATTTTATTTATATCCCGCCCTCCCCAGCCGAAGCCGGGCTCAGGGCGGCTAACAACACTAAAACAGTGAAACATTATAAAAACATTATAAAAATTAATTAAAATACAAATTGATGGCAACCATAAACTAAAGTTTTGTAAAGATTGCCAAAGGAGGGAGTCAGGCTGCGCCCTGACCAAAGGCCTGGTGGAACAGCTCTGTCTTACAGGCCCTGCGAAAAGATGTCAATAATAATAATAATAATAATTTATTATTTATACCCCGCCCATCTGGCTGGGTTTCCCCAGCCACTCTGGGCGGCTTCCAAAAGAATATTAAAATACTGTGATACATCAAACATTAAAAGCTTCCCTAAACAGGGCTGCCTTCAGATGTCTTCTAAAAGTCTGGTAGTTGTTGTTCTCTTTGACATCTGGTGGGAGGGCGTTCCACAGGGAGGGCGCAACTACCGAGAAGGCCCTCTGCCTGGTTCCCTGTAACTTGGCTTCTTGCAGTGAGGGAACCGCCAGAAGGCCCTCGGTGCTGGACCTCAGTGTCCGGGTAGAACGATGGAGGTGGAGACGCTCCTTCAGGTATACTGGACCGAGGCCGTTTAGGGCTTTAAAGGTCAGCACCAACACTTTGAATTGTGCTCGGAAACGTACTGGGAGCCAATGTAGGTCTTTCAAGACCGGTGTTATATGGTCTCGGCGGCCATTCCCAGTCACCAGTCTGGCTGCTGCATTCTGGATTAGTTGTAGTTTCCGGGTCACCTTCAAAGGTAGCCCCACGTAGAGCGCATTGCAGTAGTCCAAGCGGGAGATAACCAGAGCATGCACCACTCTGGCGAGGCAGTCCGCGGGCAGATAGGGTCTCAGCCTACGTACCAGATGGAGCTGGTACACAGCTGCCCTGGACACGGATTTAACCTGTGCCTCCATGGACAGCTGTGAGTCCAAAATGACTCCCAGGCTGCGCACCTGGTCCTTCAGGGGCACGGTTACCCCATTCAGGACCAGGGAATCCTCCACACCTGCCCGCCTCCTGTCCCCCAGAAACAGTACTTCTGTCTTGTCAGGATTCAATCTCAATCTGTTTGCCGCCATCCATCCTCCAACCGCCTCCAGACACTCACACAGGACCGTCACCGCCTTCACTGGTTCTGATTTGAAAGAAAGGTAGAGCTGGGTATCATCTGCATACTGATGAACACCCAGCCCAAACCCCCTGATGATCTCTCCCAGCGGCTGCATGTAGATGTTGAAAAGCATAGGGGAGAGGACAGAACCCTGAGGCACCCCACAAGTGAGAGCCCAGGGGTCTGAACACTCATCCCCCACCACCACTTTCTGAACACGGCCCAGGAGGAAGGAGCGGAACCACTGTATGACAGTACCCCCAGCTCCCAGCCCCTCAAGACGGTCCAGAAGGATGTTATGGTCGATGGTATCAAATGCCGCTGAGAGATCGAGCAGAACTAGGAAACAGCTCTCACCTTTGTCCCTAGCCCGCCGGAGATCATCAACCAGTGCGACCAAGGCAGTTTCAGTCCCGTGATGAGGCCTGAATCCCGATTGGAAGGGATCCAAATGGTCCGCTTCTTCCAGGCGTGCCTGGAGTTGTTCAGCAACCACTCGCTCAATCACCTTGCCCAAGAATGAAAGATTTGAGACTGGGCGATAGTTGGCCATCGTGGCCGCATCTAAAGATGGTTTTTTAAGAAGCGGTTTAATAACCGCCTCTTTCAACGGGTCTGGGAAGGTTCCCTCACGGAGGGAAGCATTCACCACCCCACGAAGCCCATCGCCCAGCCCTTCCCGGCTAGCTTTTATAAGCCAGGATGGGCAAGGATCCAGGAGACAGGTGGTTGGTTTCACTCGTCCAAGCAGCCTGTCCACATCCTCGGAGGTAACAGATTGGAATTGATCCCACGCAATTTGACTAGACAGGACTCTAGCACTCTCCCGCCCTGGCCCTGCTCCCACGGTGGCGTCTACCTCTTCCCGAATCTGAGCGACTTTATCTGCAAAAAACTTTGCAAAATCATTGCAGGAGATCATGTGGCCCGTACTGGACCCCGATGTAGCAGGTGGTTCCGCTAAATTGCGGACCACCTGAAAAAGTCTCCTGCTGCTGTTTTCTGCAGATGCAATAGAGGCGGCGAAGAAGGCCTTCTTCGCCGTCGCTACCGCCACTTGGTAGGCTCGACACTGAGCTCTAACCTGTGTCCGGTCAGCTTCAGAATGGGTCATCCGCCACCGGCGCTCTAGCCGTCTCAACGATTGTTTCATTGCCCTCAGATCCGTGGAAAACCACGGGGCTGTCCGGGCTCCATGCAATCGGAGAGGGCGCTTCGGAGCCAAACAGTCAATAGCCCTGGTTAACTCCACATTCCAGCGGGCCACCAGGGAATCAGCTGAAAGGCCATCAACATGGGATAAAGCATCCCCTACCACTCTCTGGAAGCCATTTGGATCCATTAAGTGGCGGGGGCGGACCATCCGAATCGGTCCCACCTCCCTGCAGAGGGGAAGGGTCGCGGAGAAGTCAAGTTGCACCAGGAAGTGGTCTGACCATGGCACTTCTTTTGTTTCGCTTTTATTTAGTGTCAGAACACCAACATCCATGGAGGTAAACACCAGGTCCAAGGCATGTCCGCGGCTATGGGTTGGGCCAAAGTTATTCAGGGACAGCCCCATGGAGGCCATGCTTTCCACGAAGTCCCGAGCGGCCCCTTGTAAGGTCGTGTCGGCATGGATATTAAAATCCCCTAGGACAACCAAACTAGGTGTCTCCAGGAGAACATCCGCCACGACCTGAAGCAGCTCGGGCAGGGAATCCTTGGTGCAGCGGGGAGGTCGGTACACCAAAAGGAATCCTGTACTGCCCCTATTGCCCAACTTCCAGAACATGCACTCAGAGAACTGGGTCTTCCTAACAGGACGCCTGGTGCAAACTAATGACTTCCTAAAAATCACTGCAACCCCCCCTCCCCGCCCACAAGGCCTGGGTTGCTGTGCGTAAGAGAAACCCGGTGGACAAGCAGCGGCAAGAACAGGCCCATCTGCTTCATCCAACCAAGTCTCTGTTACACAAGCCAGGTCAAATCCTCCATCCATGATCAAGTCATGGATGGCAGTGGTCTTATGAATCATTGACCTGGCATTGCACAGCAGCACCTTCAGGCTATGTGGGTATCCCTTGCTGATTCTAGTATCCGTCCGGACAGGACCAGACCCGGAGGCAGGGATAGTCCTCAGACAACGACTAAACCTGCCTCCTCTGTAATGACATGGTCTGGTCTTAGCGTAACTCCTCCTCCTACCCGTGATCACTGAGATCGGTTGTCCCAGCGCATCCCCCTCTGTGGAACATACCCCAGCCATTTTGTTGGCTGGGACCCACTCCTCGGCAGCCCTGACCCTTCCCCTTAAGAACAAAATAAGACCTTAAAACAATAAAAACAAAAACAAACAAACAAACAAACAAAATTCAGAAAACAAAAAGCAATACAAATGAAAAACTATAAAAATTACAAATCCATTAAAATCAAACAAATTCCCAACTAAACATCCATCCCACCCCCATCCCCGTCCCCACATATACAAAAAAATAAAAGGAAGAGGAAAAGGAAAATTTTAAAACATTTTAAAAGGAACTCTGCGCCCCACCGGATCCCCCTGGGCCGCAGCGGCAGTGACAGCAACCGTCCCTGTGAGTCCTGTCAGGCCCTGCCCTGGGCCAGATGGTGAGTGGCAGGAAGGAGCAGGGCCCTCGGACACTCACACAGGAGAGTCCTCCTGGGCAGCAGAACGCAGCAGTCCCTGTGAGTCCTTCAGGCCCCGCCCTGGGCCAGATGGTGAGTGGCAGGAAGGAGCAGGGCCCTCAGACACTCACACAGGAGAGTCCTCCTGGGCAGCAGAACGCAGCAGTCCCTGTGAGTCCTTCAGGCCCCGCCCTGGGCCAGATGGTGAGTGGCAGGAAGGAGCAGGGCCCTCGGACACTCACACAGGAGAGTCCTCCTGGGCAGCAGAACGCAGCAGTCCCTGTGAGTCCTTCAGGCCCCGCCCTGGGCCAGATGGTGAGTGGCAGGAAGGAGCAGGGCCCTCAGACACTCACACAGGAGAGTCCTCCTGGGCAGCAGAACGCAGCAGTCCCTGTGAGTCCTTCAGGCCCCGCCCTGGGCCAGATGGTGAGTGGCAGGAAGGAGCAGGGCCCTCAGACACTCACACAGGAGAGTCCTGCAGGGCCCTTGTCTCTTGCGACAGAGCGTTCCACCAGCTATCTGACAGCTAAATAAACAGCTATCTGACTTTTAGAAGCCATCTGAAGGCAGCCCTGTTTAGGCAAATGTTTAATATTTGAGGATTTATTGTATTTTAATATTTTGCTAGAAGCCACCCAGAGTGGCTGGGGAAACTCAGCCATATGGGCGGGGTATAAATAATAATAATAATAATAATAATAATAATAATAATAATAATTATTATTATTATTATTATTATTATTATTATTATTATTATTATTATTATTATTATTATCATATTTATTATTTATTACTACTACTGTTACTATTGATTCTTTGATTCTTTTGCTCTTCAGAAAGGAAGCAGCTCAATTTGAACAGAGGGTAAGATTTTGGGCTGAGGAGATGAGGGTTCATGCTGGACCATGAAGCTCAATGAGTGTCTCTTAGTCTAACACTCTAGTGCTATTGTGAAGATAAAATGAAATCTCCCTATGTACTCTACCCCAGCCTAGAACTAAGTTATATCAAACCATGATAAGCAATTTCAAGATGTTCGAGCAGATGTTGCCCCTATTCCACAGAGGGGAAAGATTATATTCACCACATCCCTGTTATACCTCTCTCTTAATCTCAGTTTCATCTACTTTCTCTAACCACAAACAGCTAAAATAGTGGCACTTTTTTGTTCTTGAGATGGTGACTCTTTCTTTGAATGCTCTGAGATGTCACTTACATGTTACATTGCAGGCGACCATCTATTGAAAAATAAAATCAAGGCTGGGTTGAACCAGCTGGGTGGTGAGTAATGATTCTGCCATGTGCCAGAACATTTTAGTGTTAGCCAACACACCATGGCTTTACCATCTTGGCTTAATATCTGAACATACCTTTTGTTCATTGGAAATCCTTTCCCTCCTTTGTCCTCAAGATAATGTTTAATTGGGGATGTGGCTGGGACCACCAGGGCAAGGATCAAGAGTCTTTGGCTCTGTGTGCTGCTGCCCCTGAACTACTGGGTGGAGTATATTGTAGGATAGTGATGTATTCCTGGGCTCTGTACTAACCCTGTCCAGTTAGCTGGCCACAGTCCTACTCTAGGCCCACAGTTACATCAACATTTCTGCCCAGATATGATCTAGTACAGTCTTTTGACATTCCAACCACTTCTGGGCTAGCATAGATTAGTTCCTGCATGGAATGGGTAGTGCTGTGGTCTAAACCACTGAGCGTCTTGGGCTTGCCTATCGGAAGGTCGGCAGTTCGAATCCATGTGACAGTGGTGAGCTCTCATTGCTCTGCCCCAGCTTCTGCCAACCTAGCAGTTCAAAAGCATACCAGTGCAAGCAGATAAATAGGTACCTCTGTGGCGGGAAGGTAAATGATGTTTCCATGCACTCTGGCTTCCGTCTCAGTGTCCCATTGTGCCAGAAGCGGTTTAATCATGCTGGCCACATGACCTGGAAAGCTGTCTGTGGACAAACACTGGCTCCCTTGACCTGAAGCAAGATGAGCACCACACCCCATAGTCACCTTTGACTGGACTTAACTGTCCAGGGGTCATTTTTACCTTTAGATTAGTTCCATGTAAAATGTCTCCTTCTCGATTCATCTGGATCTGGAGGAGAATATTTACTATGTGAAATGACCTTCCAACTTGCTTTCCCCAAGGCCAAGAACCAGCAAGTGTCAGGGGCAGGGTAACTTCAAGAACCTTCTGTATTCAAGAGAGACTAACATACCCTAACTAGTTCTAGCTTTAAATATACACCCACTTTATTACAATCCAGGTCTTTCCCTAAAGAGACAGATCATACATGCTACATACCATGAAAACCCTCAGCTGGTCCCATTTTCCAACAATGTTCTCACTATCGAAATCCGTTTGTTCTCTACAGTAGCATTTTCAGCTTTTAACTCTGCCCTTCCATGTTGTATCTCTGGTCTCTTTGATGCAGTCTTGTTTTTGTAATTTATACTACTATTATTCAGCCTTCCAGTACTTTTGTTTCAACAGTGTGGTGTGTGAACTCTCATTGCCCTTTCTGGTAGCCTGGGAGGATAGATTTTTGGCTTCTTCTATATAGTACACCCATTGTTTTGATAGAAATACTTACATTGTCCTCTGCTTACTCTGCCTACAGAGACACATTGTTTGTACACGCGCGCGCACACACGCGCACACACACACACACGTACACACTGCTTAAAATCCGTTAGTGAATACTGGGTTGCCCAGGTGTACATTTGCCCTCACTGAAACTGCATTCCTAAATGCAGCCCTCTATAGTGAATTGCAATCTGAATTTGAGCATCAAACCATTATTCTTTAAACTACATAGCTTATGTTTCTTGGTTATGTCACAATGTGATGTAATTTGGAGTGTGATGTATTATAAAAGGCTTTTTGTTTGTTTTTTTGCTTTTGTAAGTTCACAATTGTCTATGTGCACTACTAATTTGGATATAATGTGATTTTGTTTGTTTGTTTAAAAAGTGTGTTCCAATCACATCCTTGTGTGAGTTTGTAAACATAAGTTCTTGAAACTAAACTTTCTGTTCATATATTTCCCACCCACTCCTGGCATTGGTCCAAAAGCCTAATTAGTTTGTGTGAGGAACTACATAATTGGCCCGAAGGCATCTTTAAATACTTTACTTCATTTAGTGATTTCTCAGCGTCAGAGGGATAGATTAGGACACCCACTTAGTATGTAGCATTAAACTATTGCAGAATAACTACCTGAATCTTATATCTGGGATCTCACCAAAAGTTCAGGTTGCTGTTGTTGTAAAAAGCAATAAAAGAGTTCTGAATTAATGTATTCATTATGGTGGTATTGGGACAATGATTGAACACACATTTAAAAACATATATCTAATTCAAATAAAGATATAAATATTTCCTGTCCAAGAAAAGGATAACAGAGTTATGTAGCACACAATATACCACTGTTGGGATCTGTGTGGTGCTGTGATATAAACCACTGAGCCTAGGGCTTGCCAATCGGAAGGTCGGCGGTTTGAATCCCTACGACAGGGTGAGCTCCTGTTGCTTGGTCACCTCCTGCCAACCTAGCAGTTCAAAAGCATGTCAAAGTGCAAGTAGATAAATAGGTACCACTCCAGCGGGAAGGTAAAAGACATTTCCATGCGCTGCTCTGGTTTCGCCACAAGCGGCTTAGTCATGCTGGCCACATGATCCGGAAAAACTGTCTGTGGACAAACATTGGCTCCCTCGGCCCATAAAGCGAGATGAGCGCCGCAACCCCAGAGTAGTTCACAACTGGACTTAACTGTCAGGGGTCCTTTACCTTTATATACCACTGCCACACAAAATTAATTATTCCTAACCTTTTATCTTAAAGTGACTTTTCATTTTAGGAAATATGCAATGAAGGTTAAGGTTAGGAAAGAAAAGGATGGAGGGGGGTGCTTTGGGGGCTGATGGGACCAGAAAACGAACTATTTCTATATTTTCTGGGAACAACTCGGTTCATTCCTGGGTCATTCCAACACACACCCAGAAAATTTCGTTTATATATTGATCTGATATGTGATAGTGGATTTTCTGCCATTTAGGAGTGCCTGTTGGTTTCCACTTGACTCCATTTTCTGTTGGCTCTGCTTATATATTTGTTTATAAGGTAGATATTACAAAGGCACCTTGAGTCACTGGAGCTCTCTCATCTAAAGGAAGCAAGACACAGTGCTGCTGCCGCATGAACATTTCAACACTTGGGGGAAATTCCCAAGCAGTTCAAGATGAGCTTGAAAGAGAAAATTTATTATGAAATTGTTTTCCTAGAAATTTCATTCCAGCTCCAAAAGAGGCAGGATACTTTGATTCACAGAGTGTTTGTTTATATGCTGTTTAATGGCAAAATAAGCAGTTTACTAGTAAAAAAGGAAACACGCAAGCATTAAAATACAAACGCCCACAATTAAAATGCACAGTAAAGCAATCCCATTAAGCTATAAAGATCCATAATAAAACAATCCCATTAATTAAAACTGAGTTGGGTGAAGAGACCAATGACATGCCTACATAACCAGGTGCCTCTTCAGAGTTAATTGACACATCAGGGTACCTCAGAAATAAGTACACCCTTTCTTGAATATTAGTGAAGTAATAAGCTGTCATTTAGTTTCCCTTGCGAAGTAATACATTTTATCAATCAATAAAATAGCCCCACTTTCCCATTAAACCAACTACAAAAGTGGTTTAGGCATTTATTATTGTGACCAAGTGACACAGTATTACTAAGAAATAATGTGTTCATTTTTCTTTGCGTTCAGAGGCTGATGTTGCTATATTCCCTTTCTTTATGCTGCCATATAGTACGGATGTTTTCCTACAACATCAAAGAGTTACATATGTCTGATGATGAAAGTGTTGAGTGGCAATTAAAGCAGAAACCTGTAAGTTTGAATTTATCAGTTCTTGCATTGTCTCTTGATGTTTTGCCACCAGATCTCTGGCAAATCGCTTTCTGGTTTCCTTTTTAGAAAAATGCAAAGCAGTGTACACATAATTAGCTGTCTGATGAAGAAACAGGAGGTGTTATGAAAATGAACCACCTTGTAGGAGGAATTTATATTAGTAAAAGATACTGATCTCTTGAAATAAAATAGGCCATAAAATAACAAAGAACGAATAAGGTTGGCACTATGCTTTCTAGAGTATTTTGAAGTTTTCAGTGCCCAAAACAAATCAGTTTCTTGATATGAAAACAAATTCAAACAAGTGTCTATTCAGCATAGCTTGTTTGGGTGGGGAGAAAACAGAGAGAGGTGGGGAACCAGATGGCAGTAACAAATGAAGAGAGTATTTTGCAGTAAACAGGTGTGAACATCTGCTGAGATCTTTTAATGTTTATCTCTGTCAGTCTTGAAGACTGAAAATCTGAATTAAAAGCATTTTAAAATAATTTTGTCAGCTATCATCTACTTCTGATCATCCCAACATCTGTTTTCTTTTTAAGGATGTGCTTGTCTACTGTTCCATGTGGCTGACAGGCAGCAGAACAAAACAAATAGCTCCTTGGGTGGATCCTTCACATGCCCCCCCCCCCATTCCTAAAACTCATCTATTGCAGAGCAACTGCCCACTGTTTGCTTCATGAGGCCTAGAGGTCAGGAAAGCAAAGAAGAGACAGATGGGCTCTGGCACTTCTTCTCCCTGGTTTTCCAAAACCCTTCCATCAGAAAAAAACACTTCTGCCCTCCCCACTCCCCCATTTAAAAAAATACACCCACCCATAGCCAGCAAAGGGAAGGGAAGGCAAGCAGGCCACAGCACTTCTTAGTTTCTCCCCCACCCCCCCATTTTCAAAAAATTATTCCATGGGCAGCCATAGTACAGGACCATGGAAGTCATTCAAACATCCAAAGGGGTGGCAACTATCCTGCCTCTCCACTCCATCTTTGTCCCACAGCAACTGCCCTGGCCAATACTTGCCTCCAGAAGGGGAGGAGTTAACATCATAGCCAATTGGAGTTGAAAGTGGGTGGGCCCTTCCAACTAAAGCAAATGCCCTGCGCTACAGAGCCAGAAGCAGCGTTATACTAGTGTCTCTGCTTGTGTTCTGGTTGCAGCCCCCAGCTTAAAAGGTTGCCTGCACATTATGTTTTATAACTTTCTTTATATACAGACTTCCTTTTACAAAATGAAAGCCTTGGGCCTCTGCTAGCATGGGCCATGGTGCAGTTACTCCAGTTGCACCATTATAAATTTGTTCCTGTTAGAACCCTAGGCCAGGCATAGGCAAACTGCGGCCCTCCAGATGTTTTGGAACTACAATTCCCATCATCCCTAGCTAACAGGGCCAGTGGTCAGGGATTATGGTATTGTAGTCTCAAAACATCTGGAGGGCCAAAGTTTGCCTATGCCTGCCCTAGACCTAGGCATAGGCCTAAGGATTCCTATTGCCTGGTGCTAAAAGAACTCTCTTATTAATCACAGGTGTGACTTCACTCAATGGCCAAAAAGACTGACAGGTGGGAGGAACCAGACTGGCTCATTTAGCAGAAATTGCTTAAAAGGGTACCTGCATACTATGCTTCATAACTTTCTTTCTAGAAGTTCTAGAGAGTTTATTTTAAAAGAAAAAAGAAAAAAAAGTAACAGAGTCTGGTGCCCCTGTTTAGATTTACAAATGAAGGTGACTCCCAACTTAGTGGACCAGCTTCCATTGACTTTCACTGGGGATTAGGAGGAATGAAGAGTAGGAACAGTACAACAAACTAAAATACTAAAATTCAACAATGGCAACTCATTCTTCATAGTCATATTTCAAATATATCCTCTCAGTTAACAAAGTATATTATTAAATTGGGATCCCTTGGCCACAGGAGGTCCTAATTCTGCACACACTGCACATACCTCCCCCCCCCCCCCCAGATCCAGGCAGAGTCATGTATCTCAGTGCTTTTTAGTTGTCCTTTTCTGTGAGGTGATGTAGGTTAGGCTGAGAAATAGTGACTAGGCTGAGATCATGCAGAGAGCTTCATGGGTGAGTGAGGATTTGAATCTGGATGTTCCCAGGGGTAGTCTGATGCTCTAACTCAACCTCCACCAAGCTGGTATCCTCCAAGCATTTTGGACTACAACTCCTATCAGCCCCAGTCTGTATGGCCAGTAGCTGGAGATGATGGGAATTGTATTCCAAAACCTTTGAAGGAAAGCAGGAAGGTGATGGCTGCTCTAACCCCCTCCACTGCTCGGATCGATTTTAAGGTGATTTCTTAGCACACAGCATTAAAATACTGAAAAGCTTACAACAGTTTATACTGTTTTTAAGGGCATTTATCAAGGAATTCAACTTTGCTCCTAAATCAAAATCAGACTGGCAAAGGGCTGTTTGGGGATTTACTCGAGATTTGCCATTTTTATTATTCTAACTTATTAGTTTTGGGACTGGTTGAAGACACTTTTGTACCTGAGGCAAAAAATCCAAATTATATTCCCCGCCCCCTCCAGCAATAAAGGCATTAAATAACTGACATTTTAAAAACAAAAGCTTCATTTCTAACCATGTCAGAAATCTGCAACCTGAGGTGGTGCCTCATGTTGAGACATCTCTGTATGTTTATTGATTGCCTAAGAAATATATCATCTTGGACAGTATTTGCATATTTTCTCAAGTCTTGAGGCTGTCATATATGACAGACTATAGCTGTGCAACCATTTGTTTCCCTGCTGCCTTCATTAAAAATAAATGTTTTCTTTGTTCAAGTTTACAATGAATATAACATGTCAGTTCTGATCTGGGCAGGTGGGGTGTGGGGAGCTCATCTTATGAGCATGGCTAATCGGGACCTTTTGCATTGCTCTTTGACGATCACTTACTGTGGTATTATTGCAGTCCTAAAAGTGCCCAGGGCAGAAAGAGCTTTGGAGCTACTATGCTAAGTAAACTGCCTCATTTCTTCTTCTTTTTTATTGCTATCTTTTGATTCGAAGGATTTGCTTAATTCATTTATTCATACAGATATTTTTTTATGCTGCGTGCTACCTTACTCTCGAGGCAGTGTACAATAATTTAAACAGCAACGATATTAAAATCACCACACGGAATAAAATACTGCACTGCTGGTAAGTCGGGTACAATTTAAGTAAGAAAAAAAAATAACAACCCAGAATTAAGCACCAGCAAAATACTGGAACATAGTAGACATCAATATGTGAGCTTGCCTAAGCTGAGAAGGGAGATGATGTTCCACAATATGGGTGCCATCTCATAGAAAGCTCTCCCTCTGGTTGCCACCAACTGAGCTTCCAGGTATTGCAATGCAGTCAAGGGGTCATCATCAGTTGATTATAACCATCATTCAGAGCAGTAAGGGGAAAGTTGCTACTTTGAGCACCCTGGTCCCAAGTCATTTATGGCTTTATAGGTGAATTCCAAAAATGTTAAACCTGGACCTTTAAGAATGGTAGAATACACACTCAATAGGAGACCCTACAAAGTGGTCCAGCTGCTGTGTTTTGCACTTCCTCCAGCTTCTGCACCAGCCATACATAGAGCACACCAAACACATTGGGTCGTATTCAGCTATGTTTTTTACTCAGAGTAGACCCATTAAAATGAATGAACCTAATTCGGCGTGTACTCCAGTTTCAGCGAGTCTGCTCTGAATAAAACCTTGTTGAACGCTGCTCATTACAGTAGCCCAGTCTTGAAGTTGCATTGGATAAGGTACAGTAGCATGGCTATTTTTGTTCAGAATTGGGCACAGTTGATTTACTCAGCAAAGCTGGTAAAAGGCACTCTTAGTCACTGCAGCTGTTTGACCTTCTTGTGACAATGGCTGCTTTCCCAGTCTCTGGGTGGGAGTGGTTGTGGCCTCTCGCAGAAGGGCCTCAGCTCCACAGAGTAAAAGGCTTCTATTGTGGGCTGGTCTGTTGGGGAATTTTGCAGCTGGCTGCAAAGGAGGGCAGGATAGCCTGCCATTCACAAGCTTCAAATTAGCCAATCGTTGGCCAGAGGGGGGGTGCTTTGGTTACCCCAGTTAGGCATTGGGTGGAATCTTTTAGTCTAATATACACATGCAGTGATGTATTGGGGGATAATGAAGAAGTGCAGGTCCAGATTTGTTTTTACATATCATGCCAGGATAATTGATGGGCTCTCCTTGTTCTGGCAAGTGAATGAGGTGAACCTGCAAGTTCCTTTGAGATAGATTAGCATAGGGGAAATAAGAAAATGTGGAAAATAATTAAGCAGGGGCTAAATACTACAGGGATGCGGGTGGCGCTGTGGGTTAAACCACAGAGCCTAGGACTTGCCGATCAGAAGGCCGGCGGTTCAAATCCCCGTGACGGGGTGAGCTCCTATTGTTCGGTCCCAGCTCCTGCCCACCTAGCAGTTTGAAAGCACGTCAAAGTGCAAGTAGATAAATAGGTACCGCTCCAGCAGGAAGGTAGACGGCGTTTCCATGCTCTGCTCTGGTTCGCCAGAAGCGGCTTAGTCATGCTGGACACATGACCCGGAAGCCATATGCCGGCTCCCTCAGCCAATAAAGCGAGATGAGCGCCACAACCCTAGAGTAGGCAACGACTGGACCTAATGGTCAGGGGTCCCTTTACCTTTACCTAAATACTACTTTCCTTTTCTTTAATAGTGTTCCCATTTCACACTGGCTGTTTGAACAGTAGCACTTCATCACAGTACGCTTTGTATTTCTCATAAAAAGTTAAATTTTTCCTTTTAGCTTGCTGAACATACTTGCTTTAGCAAACATCCATGTTTGCTGAATGCAGATGCAGACATGATTAAATTGGTTAAAAGGGTGAGGGTGCATCTAAGTGATAAGCATTGTGAAAGGCTTTCCCTATGAATTTTTCAGGACCTGTGCCTTCCTCCCTCTCTTTTCTCTGAGGGTGTGGGTGGCAGTTCAGACTTTTGCCACCTATTACAAAATTTGTTGATCTGGCACTGGATGAGGTATAGGGAGGCAATAGAAATTGGTCAGTTTGGAAGTCTAGATTGTGGAGGTGGAATTGCTCAAGAGCATATTTTGATTCAATTATTTATAAAGCAACTCGTGTACATAACATGCTGGACTAGGTTAATTTTCTCAAGTGCAAATGTGTTTGCGCAGTTTTCAAAAAGCTATGCATTTTACAGAAATAACTAGTGGACTGTTCTGAGATATTGTGCAATAAGCATTTGGAATTCA
This sequence comes from Podarcis muralis, assembly GCF_964188315.1. Classification (NCBI taxonomy): domain Eukaryota; kingdom Metazoa; phylum Chordata; class Lepidosauria; order Squamata; family Lacertidae; genus Podarcis; species Podarcis muralis. The sequence continues at coordinate 66,817,168 of NC_135660.1, read as the reverse complement.
AACTATCCACAATAAAATCTGCATGAAATGAACTGTTATTCTATACACAAACCATTAAATTGTGTTCATTTGTTTTCCACATGTAATGTTAGTTTTATATATTCAAATCAATTGGAATTGCACACTTTTCTAGGAGCTATATGCCACATTTAATCTCATCTACCACAGAAAATGTTATCATCTGCTGCTCTTGGAAAAACTAGGCTCACTTGGTAATCAGGCCCAATAGCAGCTATTGATGGCAGTCGTTGCAATCATAGACCTTGACCATTTATATCGCTAAACTTATGTTTTTGGCAAATGGGCAGGCCAAGGTGATGTTTGGCCTTGTCTGTTATCTTGCCTCAGGCTGATGTTTGAACACAGAAAGGAACACTGAAATATTTACATTGGATGCGACAAGGTGTTTATTTTCGCTTTCCTTACTGTTCTCGACTAGAATAAATTCATTTATTTATTTCAGCACATGAAAGTTGGGGGGGGGGGGGGGATGTGGTCCTAGGCAAACTAGATTGGGCATAAAGGTAAAGGGACCCCTGACCATTAGGTCCAGTCGTGGCCAACTCTGGGGTTGCGGCGCTCATCTCGCTTTATTGGCCAAGGGAGCCGGCGTATAGCTTCCGGGTCATGTGGCCAGCATGACTAAGCCGCTTCTGGCGAACCAGAGCAGCGCACAGAAACGCCGTAGGAAGAACCTTAGCACTGGCATTTGTTGGTGGCCCTTGGCCCTTCTACTGATCAACTCTGCTTGGTGCCTGGTGTGCACCTAATCAAGGTGCAATCTAAAAATGTGCAATTTTGGTTGTTAGTAAGGGTAATGAGTACAGAACAGATATCCCAGGAAGCATCTGGTTGGTCACTATGAAAAGCATTGTGTTGGGATAGAAAGACCTTTGGTTTGTCCAAATGGGCTCTTCCATAGGAGCCAGTTCCTGGGGGCCGAGGGATCTTCTGCACCGCCCCCCCCCTACTCAAATATTTTTTTGGTCTGAAGGGTTGAAACACAAGAACAGGCCTTCTCTGCAGTGGCTCCCCATCTGTGGTATGCTCACCCCAGGGAAGTTCGCCTTCATTATACACCATTAGGCACCAGGCAATAATGTTCTTTTTAACCAGGCCTTTGGTTTGTTTTGATTGACATCCTATGCCCTTTTAAAATGTGGGGTATTTTTTGGTTGGGGGGGGGGAATTATTGGGATGTTGTTTTTGTTTTGATATGTTTTAATTTTGTTCTGTGAACCGCCCTGAGACCTCCAGGTATAGGGTGGTATATAAATTCAATAAGTTGTTGTTGTTGTTAGAGGGGCCCGGGGCCCCCCAAAGTTGATTAATATTGCCATTCAAATAATGTATATGTGTCACATCATGTGACAGATTATGCAGGGTGGGGCTTACCTGCCCCCCCCGTATTTTTCCAAGTTGGCACCCCAGTGGACTCTTCGTATGTTCTTGCCTGACTCAGGTGTGTGTAAATGAGGCTTTATTTTTCAAGATCTACTGCGTCACATGAGTTGCCCTAGACTTTTGGACATTAGTACAAGGAACAGGACATGTATGGGTCAGGATTGTAAATATCTGTTATCTTAAACCTCTCCTTAATATGGTTTCAGATTCACACAGTTGAGCGGAATGGGGAAGGGGAGAAAAATATAAGTGTGAAAAAGTTGGTATGCAGAATTAAGTTTTTAAAGAAAATGTTTTTCCTTAATACTGGTATATTAGAATGCTGGTATATCACTCTGTGTCTTCTACAACTACCACTTGGGAAATTCCTTTTTCACCATCTTGAACCGCAAACAGCTTTTTTCAGCTTACATTAAAAGACAAGTACTTCAGACTTGCCTCAAGTTGTTGAAAATGTTCCAGTACATTATTGTCCTTTAGTTTTTATAGTTTTTTTAAAAAAATAAAAATAAAATTATTGGACTGGATAATGACAACGTTAATCAATAATTATTAATTACCCTAATTAATTGTACCAATGATGAGCAAGGCGTGCACTTCATCAGTTCTCTATGAAACCGTAGAAGCAAATCATAACATTTTTGTGAAGGACACAAAACCTAGTGGTGTTTTAATGCCTAGGCTTTTATGTAATAGAAGATGCTGGGCTCCATCAGACTTCTAGCTTTATGCCCAGCAGCAAGTTGGGTAATGAAGCACTAATAACATTGTAATGTATCATTGAAGAGCCACACAACTGTGGACAGAGAGCAATTCCTCCCCTACCACTTTTACACATTCATAAAGTGAAATCATACTTTTTGTTATTAAATTAAACCAGATCATTAAGCCTCTAATTAAGGTATCAATTGCACCATCATTTTCTTGCCCACATTTATTGATTTTCCCTCCTGTGAAATTCCAGGCTCCAGTGGTTATGCTGGATATTACCAATGTAACAGATGTTTAATTTTTGCTTTAAAAAAACCAAAAAAAACCAGCCTCCAGTATTGAGGATGTAAAATGTAGTGGCCCAAGCAATTGACCAGAAATTGAAATTCCAAGGCAGAAACCATTAGCAGCAACTAAGGATTTGGTTAAACTGTGTTTCAGCCAAGGTACAATGTTTCATCAGCACTGTAGTTTTCTCTTTATGTGCCATATGTCTTGCTTTGCAAATGTGGCTCTGTTTAAAATGCAGTTGCAAAGAACACCTGTGGGGTGGGATGTGTTTCTGTCATATGTTCATACACAGAAATCTAGATGAGTGAAAGAACGATATAATTCAAGGACCGCATGTTGCCCTAGTCATAGCCTTCAGCTGGAATACCAGGAATTAGGTGTAGGAGAATCCAAACCATTCATAAAAAATGGCCACATAATGTAAATTGCATACAGTCAAAGTATACACATTAGCTCAGGTCTGGTTAATGATATATTAACAGGGTGCTCCACTGTACTTAATGAATTGCTACTTCTGCATGTATAATTATGAACAAATTAATGATTCTTCTTCAGACATATCAGAAACGGTTCTCACAAGAACCCTAAAAATGCTCCCATGTGGTCAGAAGCCTCTGGCTAGTTATACCAGCTATTGGTGCTTGTAATTAAAAGTGTTACAGTTGACCAGAGAGACACTCATTACACCTTCCTTGCTGTGATGATGCTCATCTGCTGTCTCCCTCACCTTCTGGTGGCATGGAGATTTTTATATCATCAAAAGGCATAAAAAGAGCACTGCTTCTTCTGGTGCTGCAAGAAAAACCCTCTGGGCACAAGGATGTCATCTGGGCACATGGGAGGTTTTCTCTTTTCTAGGCATTCTGTAGGAACCAGCCAGACCACAATCCCCTCTGTTCTTCTTGACTTCTTGATTTGTTGTTTCCTCTGTAATTGTTAGAGTTAATTACACTAATAACACTTTTCAGGAGTTAGGAATCTCCTGAATTAAGCCGCTTAGTCTCCCATGTGCTCTGTTCAACCAGCACCTAAGGCTGCTTCATGTGCTGAGCTTCATAATGCATGGCTGTAAATCAGGGGTCAGCAAACTTTTTCAGCAGAGGGCCGGTCCACTGTCCTTCAGACCTTGTGGGGGGCCGGACTATATTTTGGGGGGAAATGAATTAATTCCTATCCCCCACAAACAACCCAGAGATGCATCTTAAATAAAAGGACACATTCTACTTGTGTAAAAACACACTGATTCCTGGACCATCCGCGGGCCGGATTTAGAAGGTGATTGGGCCGGATGTGGCCCCCAGGCCTTAGTTTGCCTACCCATGCTGTAAATCAAGTTGATGTAGGAGAATTCTCTGCTGCTGCTGCTGCTGCTGAATCCAAATGCTCTCCCCCCTTTTACTGATAGCAGGCTTTTTGAGCCAGTGGGGATGCCGTCAGTGGAATGGAGAGAAGGGCTATTTTTTTTCTTATTCTTCTCCCCCTGCAGCTTCCCCCACCCATATGTCCACACTCTTCTGAAATGTCCCCCAACCCTTTGGAGGAGAGTGTTTTTTTCGGGGGAGGGGTGGGTGTTGGTCTAAAGTAAAGTTTCTAAAAAATTCAAAAATAAAAGTTTCAAATAAAAATAAAAATAAATGAATCCTTCACTGTTCCAGTGACAGAAGCCCCTGCTGGATCACAGAGTCTTTCTTCATCTGAGGAATGCAGTGGATATAACCCACTGCATCTAAAATAATGTATGCGGTTTTTGATACTTAGTTTGTGATAGTTGTGTGTATATGATTTCAGGACCACTAGGTTTTCCATTTGGATCATGTGGGGCCTGTATGGGTTTGAAGGACTAGGTGAGTGAGTACATTCAAAAGTAAGGATACTTGATGTTCTGCAAGTAAAACTTACTGGCCTGTTCAAAAAGGCACATGTCTGTATCCTTAGGCTACAGTGTTACGCATATTTCGAGTAAGCACCATCAAACACAGTGGGTTTTCCTTCTGATTGAACATGTTTATCTGATGCAGAATTGACCCATTTCGGCTCTTAAAAGACATGCAGGTGTATTAGGGAAAAGATAGAGAATTCCTGTTAGAGCATGACTTGTGGATCACATGTGACGTGTTCAACTGTTTACCTACCTGATGGAAACAAAGATATTTTACAGGTGACTTAAAAGAAGCTGTGGTATTCACATCGTGACTGCTATTGTCAGATGATATCCTGTTTGACTAAAGCGTTGAGCATGAGGTGGTGATGATTCTTCTTGAGATAACCTTTTCATCATATGCTGGTAATATAAAGGGTCATCCTAATGGTTCCTAGTGAATCCATTTATTGACAAGCATTATGTGGTGCATTGTGGCTGAGGCAGCTGTGAATATGTTGTTTTTCTGATAGACGGTGGAAATGTATCCAAGTCTGTCTAACAAGAAAACACATATAGAGACACATTTGCATGATAACATAGAGCACTTTTGTTTTCACTCACAGGAACTGTCCATTCTTATTTCCATCTTTATACATGACCTGGCAACTTACAGATGTTAGTAGCTTCCATATTCTCCAAATCATATTTTAGAGTGTAAAGGCTCAAGGAAATGGTTGTGTTACATGTGATGTTCAGAATGACTTAAAGCATCCTCGTGCTATTTGTAGTTAATTTAAGCTAAGAAGCAGAAGAAGAAGAAATATATGTTCTTGCATATGTATCACACCTGGAGGAAATGCAGGCAAACAATCTTATGCATGTTTACTCAGAAATAAGTTCAGTGGGGCTTATTCCCAGGAATTTATGCATAGGATTGCAGCCTTAAGCATCATTTTGAAACTAATATAAGACATAAATAATTCTAGTTCATACTTTATGTTCTCCAAGTTCCTGTGACTGGTAAAAGCTTCTCCAACATATTAAACATATCAATTCTAAATGCATATGGGATTTATTGTGACTCTGGGGTTTTTTTCATCTCTGTTGTTTTTTTTAATATGCTATTTTTTAATTCTTAAGACCTCACATAACTTTTAAAATGTGCACCGTAATGTGGGTTTTCATTTAGGCTTGCAATTTAAATAAATAAATGTAGAGAAGCAACAGAATTCCAAAGTGTGCCCTACCTTAGCAAATCACAACGTGGGTGTTCTTGACAAGTTTGTCTGGATCTTTATCAGCAAAAAACAAACAAACAAAAATCAAAAATAAATAATTCGCTTATGTCCTATCATACCTGCTGGCAAAAGATATCATATGCTGGTTTTTTTAATGGTGTTTGTTCCCCTAAAATAGATTAAACCTGGAGTGGTGTTAGTACAATGGCAACAGGAAATTAATGAAATTCCTAATCTGCTTTATGCACCTTAAATATCCCCTTCCCATTCATCATAAATATATAGGGTACTTGCTGTGGGCATACCGCTGCCTTGTTTCCCCTGCAGCATAGACTGGATTGCACAGTAACAAATTGGGAGATTAGGTTTTTATATATATAAAGACTTTTGCTGTTTCTTGATAAGAACTGCATGCAATAAAATCCTTCCAAAACATGCATCTTATCAACACTGATCTAATTAGCTTAGAAGTAAACTTGATTCCTGTCATCTAGGATTCTGCGTCTCCCCTCCCCATGGAGGAAAGCATGTTTTTTGAATTAGTAACAGCAACAGGCTGCTCTATAGGCTTCAGTGGTGGGATCAGGCAAAATAGAGCTTAAAACAAGGCAATATCTGCTTCACTTTTATTGAACTCACCACCTTCCCTTTCTACACACATATCAATATCAAGAGAATAAAAATACTGACTTCTTAAATGGACATAGTATGAACAGTTGTTTTGAGATTATTTACAAACAAGGTCTAGTGTATCTTTCCTTTTAAATGGGGCACTTGCTGCTAGCTCCAACCGAAGCTGGTTTAGTAGTCAGAACACCTGGCAACAATTGCACTTGTATTGAGAAATGTATTGTTTTGAGTTTGGGGAAGTAAGCTGTATGTAGGCCAAGACCCTCCTAATGCCTAACCCCCCCCCCTCTAATTCCTGGATCAAGCACAGATTCAATTGCTGGAATAGCCAGGCCAGCTTGCTAATGGCCCACTAAGCATGGCCTGAAGGTGAGAAGGGGTGTGGCTCTGGGCTGGAGAACACTTGAGTACCGCCCCCCACAGACCTCAACTGTTTGTTAGAAAGAAAAAAGCTTATAATACAGTGGTACCTCAGGTTAAGAACTTAATTTGTTCTGGAGGTCCGTTCTTAACCTGAAACTGTTCTTAACTTGAGGTACCACTTTAGCTAATGGGGCCTCCCACTGCCGCCACGCTGCCAGAGCACGATTTCTGTTCTTATCCTGAAGCAAAGTTCTTAACCTGAAGTAATATTTCTGGATTAGTGGAGAGTTGAGTGATGTGAGCCAGAAGCTTCAGTGTGGAAAAGCAGAGAGAGTGCCATGTTTGATTTCTGTTTTAATCCAATGCTGCAGCTATGGGGGAGGACTACCATTTTTGGGGTGTTAATGCTGTGAACCCCTCCATCATAGGCTCAGGTTGTATAGAAGTGTAAACAAACCATATATCATACAGTCTCTGATGTGCCTCATTTTCAAAAGGAAACATGAACACTGAGAAAGCACCTAGAACCCCTGGAATCTCACACTGCTCAGAGATTGGGGTGGCGTACAACAGTTTTTATGGTGTTGTTTAAAATGGTCTCTGTTAGTAACTTCTGGTGAAGATTTTAAGAGACACATATAGAAAGACACATTTAGAGACAGGTACTCCGGTTCAAAGCTGCAAATAGGCTTTAAAAGTCAAAACTTTGGTTGTCATGATGGCCATAAAGTTCTGACCAGCCCCTTGCAAGGTGGTCTCGGCAAAAACTACCAGTTTATTCCATTCTATTTTCTTCTTCAAACAGCTCAGGGTGTTCGGCAGGAATTCCTGATTTTATTTCCACAACAACCCTGTGAAGCAGGGTATGCTGAAGCATAGTGGCTTGCCCAAAACCATGAATTATCTACCAGGTCACAAGATTATTTCAGTACATCTTGCAATTTCAGCTATCATTGATTGCTCCCTTGCAAAAGTCAGTGAAAAAGTTTAAACACTTAAGTTTTTTATAGGGTTTTACATTTGCAGACAATGATTCATTAGAGCCTATAGGACATAGTATTTTCTGTAATTACCTTTTACAACCCTTGGACAAAATAACTATATTGGTTTACTTGCCTCTAAGAAAAACCCCTCCCTTTCTACAGTTGTCACTGAAATTATATTCTATTCTGTCTCTAGGGTGACATTTCCAATTTTCTCTCTTTGGGAAGAACCCCCTATGTGATAGTTTGTGTGAGCTGCTTCCAAGGAAAGGTGGTTGTTTGTCACTGCAATCATTTATCTGTCTTGTGAGTAAAACACCCAACTTAACCAAATAAATAATGTCACTGAAGAGGAAATCCCTCCTCTAAAAATCTTTGTATCTTATTTGGAATGCAGGTCTGTGTGGTGTTTCTGAATTTGTAAGACAGTTATGCTTATGAGTTCCTTATTATCCAGGGCATGGGTAGGCAAACTAAGGCCTGGGGACCGGATCCGGCCCAATCGCCTTCTAAATCCTGCCTGCGGACAGTCTGGGAATCAGCGTGTTTTTACATTAGTAGAATATGTCCTTTTATTTAAAATGCATCTCTGGGTTATTTGTGGGGCATAGTAATTCTTTCATTTTTGCCTTCAAAATATAGTCCCCAAGGTCTGAGGGATAGTGGACCGGCCCCCTGCTGAAAAAGTTTGCTGGTCCTGATTCAGGGTGTCATCCACTACCTTTCCCCCCAATTTACTTGCATACAGAGTACAGGAGAAGGAGAGTAAGCATTTGGGTGGGTTTCCATAGACCAGATTATGCTGCAGCTCCTCTCTGAAAGCTTATCCTAAAGTCTGTTTAGCAATTTTGGGGAAGCATTGCTACTAAGATGTTGTCAGTGACTAGGTTTTGGTCTGAAGGCTAGGGCAGAATTGAGACTGGTGCTACTCAGGCCCTCAAGGCATCCATGCCTTTAAGAGATGGATGGTAGTAGACAAAGAGAGACTTACAGAATGTTGCTCCTTTTAGAAAGAGAACTGTATGAGTGCAATCTTTTTTTATAATAGCAACAAAACCACCCTGAAGACTAAGGACAGGTGGAAACTTCATCAGTTTAGTACAGCATGTGTCCTCAAGATAGGGTGACATTGTGCTCCCTGTGGATAAGAGAAACTACACAGTGTGAAGCCTGAACTACTGCCCTAGAGGAAGATATACATCACTGCCTTCAGATGACTTGTGCCTGCAAGGCAGCTCTTTCCCAATGGTTGTGTCTCAGGCCTTGCTTCTCTGTAATTTCCCATTATCCTTTGATAATAGAACTCTGTGATTCTCTCAAGCTTTTTTCTAGCTAACGTTACTCTGCCAATTGCATGGATGTAACCCAAAGAGCCACCCCGATTCTCACATTTAGCACTGCTGTAACTTTCAATTAAAATGTGCGCTATTAAGCTCTTAAGGTTCATTAAGGAGAAACTGAATTAAATTTTACATCTTATTGACACTACTGCTGCTATCACCTTGAATTGAAAGGCCTAGCAAAATGGCAGCCTTCTGTTCATTTTGCCTGCATAATGGAAAATTACAATGAATATGTTGAACTTGGCAATTAATATAGTGGATTTTGATTTATCACCCAGTGCATTATCTTGAGGAAATGAAGTCAGATATTGTAGGCCTCCACTTCTATCCACTTATAACTTATGAAAATGAATTTTAAGGCTGCAAGTCTTTCTCCAACTTTCTTGTGAGTAAACCCCATTAAACGCAATAAAACTTAACAGTAATCCTATACATGCTTCCTCAGAAGTAAGTCCAGTGAGCCTTACTCCTAGGTAAGTTGATAGGGGATTGCACCCACAAATATGACTAGACATCTATAGGATTGTGCAGTTATGATGGTTTTACAGAATGATAGAGGGTGAATATAGCCAAATAAATGCAGGGGGTGGGGTGGACACTGAAACTACATTCATAAAATCTATTCAAGTTATCTCCCTTTTAGTATGCCTCATTTGTATGGCACTAAAGATTACCAAGTGGGAGTATTAATAGAGCTAATATGGAGGCATTTGTATCCGGTAGGGCAGATGATTCTTGTCAGCCTGGGAAGGTAGCCCGGGAGAAAGAAAACTCTGATCCTAAGCCTCTGCTTCCTTGTGGCTATACTCATTCATGAGAAAGCCTTTGGGAGTAAACCCATTGCCTTGTGGGCCATCTTCAGGAGATGCTTATAACACTTTACATCCATGTAATGCTAAACCATGGTTTACTTTTACAACTGAACACAGCCATTGTAATCAAAAGGCAGTGTTTAACAGCACTGTTGCAAATGGGCTTAGCTTGATGCACTCAGGATAAAGCCCTGAATTGTTACTGCAGAGCGTTGTTCTCAAACCATAAAGTGAACCATCCTAGAAAGGTGCCCTCAATTACTTGAAGAAGCTACAATATTTTCCTTACCAATTCCAGTGTGTGTCTTGCTTGATTTAAGAGTTAAAGTGAAAACCCATTCCTTTCCAATCAGTACAATATAGAAGAAATTGGGTCTTACAGTTTGGGTTCACTTTTGGAGTGGAAAGGAAGGCAGATAATTATTCAGTCTGCAATGCCAAATACACTTACTAGGGGACTTGCTTCTAAGTAAATGTGCATAGGATTGTGTGCCAATCACTTGCTAAAAGTAAGATTTTCTGTACAAGCAAGTATGTATTTGGGAAACACTTTTTGAGTGGAAGAATTAGTTTGCACGTGGAAATTGCATGTATCTGGTTTTATTTGTTAATGTGTGTGAGGAAAAGTTGAATTTCATATATAGGAATACACCAGGTTTATGTATGTATGTATGTATGTATGTATGATTGTGCAAGAACCAGACAAATTAGACTTTCAGTGTTCTGGTCTCAACTCAGCATGCTGACTTAGTATCAAAGATGCATGTTTCCAGTGACTGATTTTGGCTCTTAAAATTTCAGTGATGCCCTGTGTGGTGCTTAAATTTGGTCTCCCCCCCCCCCCCCCCCCGTTGTTCATCATTGTTGCAAGGCCCTTGCAACACACTCTCGATTCGGCACCAAGTGCATGTAAACCAGCCATTCTCCCCTAAATCCGCCTGTGTTTTTGCAGTATTTAGGGGGGTAAAGGTAAAGGGACCCCTGACCATTAGGTCCAGTCGTGGCCGACTCTGGGGTTGCGGAGCTCATCTCGCTTTATTGGCCGAGGGAGCCGGCGTACAGCTTCCAGGTCATGTGGCCAACATGACGAAGCTGCTTCTGACGAACCAGAGCAGCGCACGGAAACGCCGTTTACCTTCCCCCCAGAGCGGTACCTCCGGCGGATACTACTTATCTACTTGCACTTTGACGGGCTTTCGAACTGCTAGGTTGGCAGGAGCAGGGACCGAGCAACGGGAGCTCACCCCATTGTGGGGATTCGAACCGCCAACTTTCTGATCAGCAAGTCCTAGGCTCTGTGGTTTAACCCACAGCGCCACCCGCATCCCTCATTTAGGGGGGTAGCCTTAAACAAATAACCAACCACCTTTCAAAAATTTCATTAAACAAATGCTGCCTAGTCATTTGAAAGTGATGCTTCTTAAATATCATGTAGAAATTTGTATGTGATCATCAGCACATATAAATATATTGATGTAGAATTCTGAAACCATTTCAAATTATTTGTATTCCTTAAAAATGAAATTTCAAAATAAAACAGGAAAGGAAAACAAATCACTACGTTTATTGTATTATGCAAAAAAAGAAAATGTGTTCTCACAATGGATTAAAGAGAATAAGTATATAAGAGTTGGGAAGTGAAATGGGGAGGTTTCTATTTGAAAACATTATTAAGGAGAAGGTCAAACCAACAGAAAGCCCTCTTTTTATGTAGCAACATCTCGCATTGTCTTCATTGCCCTGCTATATGTCTTCCCTTGGGCGACATGTTTTTATCAGCCCTTGAATAACTGCTTTCAGCTTTTAACACATTTGGCAATATGTACAACAGGTGATCATTTTTAGAATGTGAGCTGAGTTTGAGGACGTTTTATTCACAGACTCAAAAGTATTCAGAATGCATCATAGAACACAGATCCAAACATACTTGAGCATATTTATGATTCATTGCTACTTCCAATTAAAATGCCATGAATTAATTGTTCTAAGAATCACATCTTTTACAAGCCTTGTGGGGGATGAAATCAACCATTCCAAATTAATTTTATCAACTCAACAAAGCACAATTGACTGTTTAAACTTTACTTAAATACCGTCCCTTGGTTCAAAATAAACAATTCAGACTAAGGTTGGAATCCTATATCCACTACTTTGGAGTATACCCCGTTAACTTTAATGGGACTTACTTCTGAGTAAACATGCATAGGATTGCATTGTTAATCTCTAAAAATAGCATATGCATGTGTATGTAAAATGATTTGCTAGTGCATTTTAAATGGCATAAGCCTTGAGTCATACATTCAGAGAAAATATATGGTATAGTCATTACTATATATGATATTTTTTCAGTTGTTTTATATGAAAGAAAACATCTCAAAGCAATTTAACAAGTATAGGCAGGCAGGTTTCAATCTAGGTACATGTGAAAAAGGCTGAAGGAAGCCCTTCCTTCTTGATGAGGTATTATTCTATTCTAAAGTGGTTCAGTTTTGAGGAGGACTAAACCATGCCCTTTGAATCTACTTCTAAATAGCCAACCTTTCTTAGCAGAATTTATTTATTCATTCATTTACTTACATTGATAATGAGAGTTTTCTGGGTGGCTCACAAAACAAAACACCGTTCCCAACTATTCCTATGGAATTAGGATTTCTCTGTCCAGAAGAATGGCCTTAGTTCAGATCAGGTATCCTCTTTGTAATGCTGACAGCAACAAATACAGAGGCACACATTCTGAAAATCACTTCAACAAACTACTGTGATCCTTTGGGGAATTAATTTATTCCTAGGCTTGTGAAATTGTTGACCCATTTCTAGAGGCATCAGAGGGAATATGGGATATTGCATACTGTCTCATCTGCTGGACCTGTTCACAAAATAGCCAATTAATCTCCCTTCTGCTGAAATAAATAAATTAAAATTCCTTATTGTTAGAAGTAGCTGTTTCTCTCCCCAGCCCCAAGCATAGTTGGCCTTTAATGCTGTAGTTTATCTGAGAACATGACAGGATGGCCAAACTGTGTCTCAAGGTCAAGAAACCGAGAATAGGAAGAGAAATAAATGAAGCATGCACGCCAAGGGGAAACACACTTGGACTCAAGGAGAGGAAGGTGGCAATAATGCAGTCCGTGGTGTCCAAAACATAGATTCCCCAGCATCTTCACCTGGGCTGAAGGATGGAAGGGTGAATTGACAGTGGAGTTGAGAAGGCAGCAAGAAGACACTTACAGATAGAAAAAACTACATTGTGAGTGGATATGTAAGGAGGATGAAGATGGGTGTTTTGGGGGTGTATATGTGTAGGACTGGTCTGCAATATTTGGCAGCAGACATGGATCTGGAAACCCCAGCTGCTACTTTGCTGCAAAGTGGAGAAATGCTGGGAAGATTCGTTTGAGAGAATTTGTGTGTGCGCATATGTTTAACACTTCACCAACAACTCCTCCCCCCCAATCAGATTTTCTCCATTTGATGTAGCACATTACTTTCATTGAGAGCTGAGCACCCTAAATCGCTTCTAGGAGTTCCCTCCAATCCTCTGGTGCAGGTTTGGGAAATGTGAGGATCACCCAGTCTTGGGGAAAAGTGGAGACAAGAGAAAAGTTTCATAGTGCAAGCATAAATCCTTGCACTAAAGAATAAACACATTAAATACCTCCCATAGAATTGAAGGAGGACTTGTAAGCCACCCAGTACGCCCCCTATTCATTGTATGAAAACTAGGGCTAAGCATCTCTAACTGATGGCTGACCTGACTCTGCTCCAAGAGTTTCAGTGAGGGAGAACCCACCAGTTTAGATAATTGATTACACAAGCTGCTCTTACTGTCAAGAGGTTTCCCCAAATGTTTAACCAAAATCTGCTCTCCTCTCATTTTCACTCATTGCATTTATTCCCCTGTCCCTTTGGGACAGCAGCAAATATTTTCTCTTTTCTATGTCAAAGTCCTTTGGGTATTTGTAGAGCACTATCACGTTAAACCCTCTGTCTTCTCTTCCCCAGGTTCAGTATACCCAATTCCTTCAACCTTTCATCACCGATTTTGTTTTATCTGTATACTTTTTCTGAGGTGTTTTTCTTTTTCTTCAAAGCTTTCCATTTTTTTGCATTGAAATGTTTTCTCCTTGAAACAATGTTGTGTTACTGTCTTGCCCATTTTTCACCTCCTTGTATTATCCTCTGTCTCTCCCCACTCTGTGTGTCCTTCTCTCTCTCTCTCTCTCTCTCTCTCTCTCTCTCTCTCTCTCTCTCCACACACACCATCCCCAAGCACCTGATGTGCCACTTTAGGAGTTCTTGGAATGTATTTATTATTATTTTTTATTAATTTCCTTGCACACGCTTCTCGGGACAATAAGCCCCTTGATTATTACTTTTTTGAAAGGTGGTTGGTTATATGTGTGTTAAAAGAACAAGAATAGTTGATACATTTTGTATTCGTGAAAGAGGGTGGACTGTGGTTTTCCTTACAATAAATTGACTTATCAGGGTATCCGTTCCGACAACCAGTTTTGTCAGCCCTTTAGTCATTATTCTGCAACTATCTTTGAAAAGAATTCTAGCTTTTACTTCAAATATATCATATTTGTTGGCTTCCTTTCTAACTGATGTCATATATCTATTTGCTGAATTTGCTCAAAACATATAGTCAATTGAAACGACTGCTTTCTCTCCCCGAATACCATACAAATCATAAGTTGAGAAATCAAGAGCAATTCCTCAGTGCCTCAAGTTTTGATAGATGTGCTTGCCTGTTCCTACTTTTCGTGAAAATGCCACCTACCCCCGTTAAAGGCAAGCCTATTTTCTCTTGACTGCAATGAATATAAAGAGGTGATGAAAGATGCAGAGAGGAGCTTTAATGTCTTGACATGATACCATTGTTTGTGATGTAAATAACTGCCAGAGACGACACTGCAAATGCACAGATAAGAAAAGTTGACTTCTGGAAGTAAAATGATAGCAGTGACTTTAATGATTTGAGAATGAAGGCAGAACAGATTGTTTTGATGTTGAGCTGAGGGTAGGAAAGAGGGAATCTGACTCAGAAAGCGGTGTGTGTGTGTGTGTGTGTGTGTGTGTGCGGGGGGGGGGGAGAGAGAGAGAGAGAATGTTGCTTATGTGACCATAATACAAAATATAATCATGGAACAGTGACAGTGAGTAAATACGCTAGATTTGGCAGTTTAAAGAGTTAACCCTGTATTGTTTCACACTGTACTTCTATAAATAATGCATCAAACTTACTTTAATATGGGCCTTTATCATGTTATTCATTTTGGTCCTTGCCACTGTTTTATTCCTGCATGCTTAAAAAAGAGACTCTTGTCAGCATCCTTTGGCATTTTCTTCTGGTTCCTAATTTAAATGTGCTATTAAATGTGGTGGGTATTGTTGATTAGTTCATTCATCCTCTTCCTACAATTAGTTATTTCATAGGTGCTGCCATTATAAGAAAAATACTCAATACTTAGCATTTATAACATGCTTAATATACATTATCTGAATTTCCAGAGGGGTAGATACACTATTCTCTTGCAGGAAAACCAACAAAAAGTTGTGTGGCACCATACACACCAATATATGTATTATAGCACTACAGACAAAGTTTGGGATCCCAACTGCATGCGCTGTGTGAGAAAACACAAAGCAGTCACATATCTAAAGGTATAAATGAACACACCTTTATACATACTATGTTGCATTTATATGTTTAGCAGCCATTCAATTTTACAGCTAAGTACGGTAACACAGAGGCAAATCAATAAATGACTGGCTCAAGACCAGTCAGTCAATCAATCAATCCAGGGCACAGAATTCTTAAGCAGAAGTAACAGCTAGTTATAAAATGTCTCTTTAATATTAAGGGGAAGGTGGGAGAGATAGAAGGGCATGTGTGTTGGTTTCCTGAAAATCCAGATGATCAGAGTGTTGGATTTTTCACAGGACAGGGATTTAAAAGTGTGGCATCCCTGGCTGAGATGGTACAGACATAGGTCATGTTTGACTGAGTTTGCAGTTTAGCTCCCCTGGACAAACTATGAGACATAAGCCATAAGACAATCTTTGGTTACAGCTCATGGTTAGTAAAGGTAAAGGTATCCCTGCCCGTACGGGCCAGTCGTGTCCGACTCTAGGGTTGTGCGCCCATCTCACTTAAGAGGCCGGGGGCCAGCGCTGTCCGGAGACACTTCCGGGTCACGTGGCCAGCGTGACCAAGCTGCTCTGGCAAGCCGGCACCAGTGCAGCACATGGAAACGCCGTTTACCTTCCCGCTATAAAGCGGTACCTATTTATCTACTTGCACTTAAGAGTGCTTTCGAACTGCTAGGTGGGCAGGAGCTGGGACCGAAAGACGGGAGCTCACCCCGCCGCGAGGATTCGAACCGCCGACCATGCGATCGGCAAGTCCTAGGCGCTGAGGTTTTACCCACAGTGCCACCCGCATCCCTCAACCACAGCTCATGGTTAGGAGAGAGCTAAACCAGAAGCCTGGGTTTGGATAACATGCTATGCCAAACCATGGCTTAACCCAATACAGAGCAGGATCAAATCATCAGGGAGAAGTGAAGCACCCACAATCTCCTTTCTGGCAGCCCAAATGTTCATGTGTTTTCACTGAGCCATTTGGAATAACAACTGGGAATGAAGAAAGAGAGAAAAAGATTTTGTATTGAACAGTGTGTTCCTAATTTATCTCAAAAACAGAGTTATTCTGCAGGAATTTAAAAGTTAACCCTTTTAGTTTTTTTAATGGAAGCATATAAAGAACATAAAGCAAAACATAAATAAAGGTTGAGTTTCAATGAAATAGTCGCATTAGCAGGAGTCAGTACAGTGAGCCCCACTATGGGGCTTCCTCCCTTCCCCTATGCCCCCCCCCCATGTCCCTGTGGGATTGGGAACTTCACCTGGGATTTGAGGAGTGGAATGATTGTAATAACAGGATATTGGATTATATCCAAACTCCTGAACATAACAAATAAAACTCACTTCCAGAGACTAAAAGGCACAACAAAAATCATACAATAATTACTTTCTACAAAGTACAATAGAGATATGACAAATGTCACTATTATTCCTAATGTTACTGTAGCAAAAATAAACAACTATGAGTTCCACAAAGTAGTATGCTGAGATGGCAGCATAACATCATTCATTTCCTTATTCACTTGCACTGCAAAAACAAACCACTCAGATCTAAAACTATCCCTCTTTTTTACTCCTCCTAGCCTATTTTATTTTGTCTACTTTTGAGCCAAAGCAGTATCCCGCAACATAGAAGATATATGATGGTGTTCATGTGAATCTTTCAAACAAGCAGTTTTTTTCAGCTGAATTTACACAAACAGGTTTTAAAATCGATTTTTCTTCTTCTTTTACTTCCTTCTAGATCTGCCTTGATTGAAGTGTGACATAAAATGTTACAGCGGCTTTGCTTCTCAAAATGGTTAGCGATAGGGATTGCAGTTTCTGCTGTCTTCATGGATTCTTTGGCCCAGAATGATGATGGTAAGTGTTTTTCTGTGTGCTGCATAATTCTGGAAAAAAAACACAAACCTATACTTGATTTCATAAATATATAATTCATAAAGCAAGTTCTCCCACATCTTCAAAGGACCACCCTATGTCTGTTTTGGCTAAAGTGCTGGGTAAAAGATAGAGCCCACAAATTCTGTGAATATATGATAATCTCATACCTCCTAGAATTACAGCTGCAGACTGTAGAATAATTACAGAGCAATTAACAAATCCTCAGCTTTGTACACCCCATAGTTTTTTGGTTGGGTCACCAGTGCAGACAGAAGGATGAATTAAGATGGCATGTTTTGGCATATGGTGAACATATGGTTTGAAAGTTTTGATTTTCAGTAGCAATTGTGATGCCAAGTTGGAATGAACCTATACAGTTACGGACAATTCTGCATGCAACTCTTCATGCTATTCAAGACTGCTGTTTCTTCCCCTTGGCTGGACATTTATTTCTTATCGGATTTGCCTACTTACATCCAAAATGGTGTGATATAGCAAGGTGGCACCAACATGAGAAAATCCCAAATGGTATAAACAAAAATGTGGGGAGTCATATGTTTTGCATCAAAACTGTAGAACCAATTCTCTCAGAACCAATGATTCTGCTTGATGGGAAGTTTGTGGAAGCTGATTCAGACTAAACATTAGGAGAAATGTCCTACTGATAAGAACTGTTTGACAGGCTAGTACATAAAGTAGTGGGCTGCCCTTTACTAGAGATAGGTAAGCTGAGTCTGGATGGCCATCAGTCAGGGATGCTGTAGTTGCAGACTGCATTGAGGAGTAGGTCATCCTACCTGACCTGCAAGGTTCAGCTCTATGAGTCAGAGAAAAAATTCCCCCCTCCAGAAAGATCAATCAGCTCTGTGGGCATGTGTATATTCTTCTTTTTAAAACATTCTAAGATCATTTCCAGTTTTCAGATAAAAATAGCAAACATTAGCATATGAACATTATTTATGATGTTATTTGACTGAAAGAAAATTAGCTCAATAAAAACAAAACATAGAGCCTACAATCCATATATTATTCTATAGATCATGAATAATCATGATTAGCATGCACACAACTGTGTTTTACTGAACTAACTATAATACACCATATCTTGGATGTGAGTTTTAATAAGTGTCTAGATGTTTTCATCTGATATTCTGTCAAAATTTCTTGTCAGCGCCTTTTCTTACTTTTTCTGTTGGTCCAATTGTAGAGCAGTGGTTCTAGGAAAGTGTAGTGAAACTGCAATAGCAACCACATTACCTGTTTCATATTATGAGTTTTCCTGGGATTTTGGTCACCTTGTTACATGGTTACAGAATATTTTCACCTCCCCCATTTCAGGATTGATATGGAAATAAACATATATTGTGGGATATGGGTCATTTTCTACTTATAAGGTTGTGCTGGAAGCATTTCACGTGATACCTAAGTTTTGATGAGTTGTTCATTTTCATAGTATTTGGAACAGGTTATATAATGAGTTGAATGAGTCCTTCAAAGGTCACAGATTCTTGCTTTGTATTTGATTGTGAAAGACCAAATACTGATAAATTCACTCATAATGGAACTGTTTGTGAACAAATATCAGAAGATTAATTTTAAAAGTATTCTACATTTCAAATAGATGCCACTTAGAAACTGAATGCTGGTTAATATTAACCATTTAGTTTGAATTGCTAGCTTGCAGATGTTCCAGTCTCTGTCTAGTAGCCTAGAACATTAAGTTATACAGGAATCTATAGCCTGATATTATTGAGATCTGGTGCAAATGTCTAAATATTCAGAGCCAACAGTATTCAGGAGGGACACACTCAAAACTTCTAATTTCTTCAGCCTGCCTTCCGTACCCAGAAGGCACCAATATAACCCAGAAATTAAGTTCCTCTCCAGTACAAACTGACAAGTAGTTGTGACTCAAATAATATATCCCCCAGCACATGGTAAACTTTGCTGCTGCTTTTGCTTAAATCACTAGGACGTAGAGAAAGTTGGTTTTAGGAGGCTCCTCTTTAGTCGGCAGTGCTATAACTGTTTCAAGAGCCCCAGGTTCATATTTAGCCTGTTGCTTTGCATTGTATCACTTTGCTATGGGAAAGTATGTTTTTTTGTTTTTGTTTTTTAAATTATTTTAGCTGGGTTGGTAGTGGGAGGGGGTTATGCTGTTATTTGCTATGGATCATTATTACTTTGTTATATGCAATGGTGGTTTGAAAAGTAACCACTATTAGTTGTTCATGCTGTGCATCAAAGGACTGCTGCTACTTTCCACAACACTCTTGTATGTTTATACAACTATATTTAGACCAGCCCTTCCTTATAAGCAGCAACTGTCATCTGTCTTGTCTGTTTTCATCAACAGAGCTGAAAAGCTCAGAAGCTGCTGAACCAATTTGTTTTCAACCAGTATGGTGGGAGGTACTTAGAATATTTAGCTTTGCAACAGTTCCTCAAGATCTGTGGAAATCTAATTCCTGACCCTACTGTTTGATCTGCCCTGATGTCACAGACCATCTTAACTATCACCTGCCTGGCTTAATATTGATAGTCAGCTGCTGAGGCTATCTGTGTCATCACAACAGCTAGTTTCAGTGGAGCCAAAAGGGACATACGTAAAGTAGAGCCAGGCTGAAAATATTATTCAACTACTGTTTGGGTGACAGGACCTAAAACATGACACTTGCGAAAAGTCATGGGGAAGTGAGAAATTTATCTGGATTTTTCAGGGTTGCATTGCTGCTTACCTTACTAAACCAAGGGTTTTGCTTTCTTTTCTTGCTTTCTTAACTAAAAATGTCCCATGCCACTCAAAGTAGTACAAGGCTTTTTCTGCAACTTCCTGCTGGCCACAAGTCCAGTGATGCCTTGGGAGCAACACCACAGCACATCACATCATTTCCAATGCATTAACAGCAGTGTGGTCAGTGTGTAACAGTAGGAGCTTCCTGCTGAGTGCACTTCTTGGCAGTAATGTAAGCAGCATAAAAATCCTGAAAATTGCTCCCTCCACCCTCCAAGAAAGCCACAGAAAACAGGCTGCTGTTTTTGGAGGGGGAATATACTTGTCAGAAATGGGGTGTGTGTGATTTCAACTCAGGCTTATGGTAAGACCTCCTGTGGCATCGAAATGGGCAGATGGGCAGAAAGAAGGAATGTTAAGGAGAACATCTTTTGAGAGAACAAATATACAGTGGTACCTCGGGTTACATACGCTTCAGGTTACACACTCCGCTAACCCAGAAATAGTGCTTCAGGTTAAGAACTTTGCTTCAGAATAAGAACAGAAATCGGGCTTCGGCGGTGTGGCAGCAGCAAGAGGCCCCATTAGCTAAAGTGGTGCTTCAGGTTAAGAACAGTTTCAGGTTAAGAACGGACCTCCGGAACGAATTAAGTACTTAACCTGAGGTACCACTGTACAGTCAATCATACTGAAACTAGGATGGATGGGATTGCTTCACTCACTGAAATTGTTAAGATACTTTGGAAATAGATACTATAGAATCATAGAATCATAGAGTTGGAAGAGACCACAAGGGCCATCGAGTCCAACCCCCTGCCAAGCAGGAAACACCATCAGAGCACTCCTGACATATCGTTGTCAAGTATAGAATCATAGAATCATATGCTGAGTTGAAGCCAGACATTTCCTTCCATTGATAGAAAAGACCCTTCCGTTTGATCCAGTGGAGAGGGAAATTTTGCTGATTCTCCTCTCACCCTGTAGCCTGATGCACTACCCCACAAATGTGTTGCCAACAGACCAGAACTGTGTGAAAGCTGGTGCTGGGCATTTAAGAGGAGGGACGAATCAGCAAAAGTTCCTTCCAGCAGCAGCAGTAGCAGTGTCCCCTGAATGGAACTCAAGAGTGTCCCTTTGAAAGAACTCTGCTCTGGGGATTCTGAAACAGTGGATGGTGTAATGGATCAAGCTGGGATGTAAGGGCTCAGGTGGCCCTTAAGGTATCACGGAACAAAAAATTGTTCAGGAGTTTGTATGCACAAGAGCCTTGAAACTGACCCTGAAGCATATGGGCAGCCAGTACATATGATTTAGCAGAGATCCTCCGTGCTTTCAGCCACCACCCACTTTCATCAGTGAGAAATTCAGTCACTGCATTCTGCGTTAGCTGAAGCTTCTAAATCAGGACCAAGGACAGCCCCTACACCAAGTGTATTGCAGTAATACAGTCTTGAGGGTTCCAATGCATGGACTGCAGTGACCAGGCTAGCTACATGTGATCATAGGTGACAAAAGAGGCTACAAGGATATGTCCAGGAAGCTCTGCAAACCTGCTCCTTTCCAGAACAGGTGATTGCCTTATCTTCCAGACACAACAACCACCTACGGACAAGAGCCTCTTATCTTCCCAAGAGTCAAACTCAATTTATTGTTCCTCTTCTGATCCACCACTGCATTCAGGCACTGATCAGCCATTACAGAGAAACTGAACTGTTGTCATCAATGTACTGATGACACCAAGCTCCAAAACTAATGACTTCTGTCAGGAGCTTAATATAGATGTTGAATAGTCTGGGAACAAAATAGTGCCAGGTCAAAAGAACGTTCCCCCAGTGCTACTCTCTGGAGTTGCCCACACAAGTAGAAATGGAGTCACTGTAGTACAGTGCCTCTGAATCTCATGCCATGGTATCCAGGATAATACCATGATCAATGGTATCAAAGGTCACTGAGAGATTATGTGTAACAGAGTTGCACTCCCTCTGTTTCTCTGTCAATAAAGGTAATCCATTGTGCAACTGAATCCATGCCCAATTTGAAAATGAATCTCAATGACTGTTTATCTGCATTTGGAGAGTGCAAGATGTATTTATTAGTCTAATGTATACTAAAAGATACTCAATTCATTCATCTTTTATATGGTAACTAATTATTCTTAGCAATATGATCTCTGAATCGCTTTCTCTCCCCTCCATCCCCCCAGCCTGTGGGCAGGATGACATCTGTTGCAAGAGATAATATCTCGGTTTAAATTGTCTGTCTTGCAATTTGGAGAGGCTTTGTGGTTTGCTATGTTTGCAATTGAATTTCCTTGTGGGCGAAAGTTATTTTAATCTGAAAAGCCATTGGTAGGAGTTTATACACATAGGAACAACTATTCTAGTCTGCGATGAGTGCTGTACTTTTATCTGTTTTAGTATAGAAGTTCTGAAACTCTGTTATGGATATTTCACCCTCTATTTTGTTTAAATATAAGCCTTGTCCAGTACAAATGAGAAAATGCATTTTCTGAGATCCATATTAATTGTTTTCTGAGATCTACATCAATCTGAATAGGCAATGCACATAATCTTCACAGTACAAAAATCCCCCAAACTGGCCAGTTAAATTACGACTTTTTAAAGTCAGCAAAATCTTCTGCTTCTAGTCTAGAAAACCATGTGAGCTTTGGGAACTTAAGAGAATAGCAAAAGTTTGCTGTTCAGAATACAAGGCTTGATGTGTACACAGCACAAACTGCTGACCTGGAAGAATCTCTGGACCACAGTCTAAAAGCCTAAATGGTGGAAGTCTGCATGTAGAATGGGCTTCTAGATGCCTTCTGTTTGCTGGAAGCAGCCTTCTCACCTGACATGCAGTAGCCCAGCTCCAGTGCATTGTTCTTATAATTGACTCTAAGGACATTTTCACCCAAGTGTTATCGAGCCTCCCTTTTACTATTTGGTTACCGTATTTTTCGCTCTATTGGACGCACCGGACCACAGGACGCACCAAGTTTTTAGAGGGGGAAATCAAGGGAAAAATATTATAGCTAAAGAAGAAGACAAGGCAGCAAGCGCGATCCATCCCGCTCACTGCCTTGGCTTCTTCTTTAGCCTTGCACAGCATCTTTAGTCTTGCGCAATGGGATGGATTGCGCCCGCTGTCCACCGGGGCTGGACTAGATGACTCCTGGGGTTCCCTTCCAACCCTGCAATTCTATGACCTCGGAAGGTGTTTGGGGTCTCCACCACTGGAGGCTTTTAAGCAGCGGTTGGGGGACCATCTGCCTGGCGTTCTTTAGCTGTGATTCCTACATTGTGAGGGGGCAGGGCTAGATGACCCTTGGGTGGCCCTCCCAACTCTATACAGTCCTACAGTTCTGCGGCAGGAGATCCACAGCCACTTCACACAATGCCCACTCCCAATTTTCATCTGAGAGACATGTGGCTTCAGTGTCTAGGTAGCTACCCCCCTGCCACACTTCCCCCACCCCACTTAAGCTGAGGGAATTCCTGCCCAGAGAAGCTCCCAGCAATCAAGGAGGAGGAATCCGCTGCAGCCGTGAGCAGCGGAGGATCCATGGTCCCCTTCCTTCCCTCCTCCGTGGTTGCTTTGAAGGAGGAAAGTGGGAGAGGAGCTGCTTACACGAGTGTAAGCTGCTCCCCTCCCACATTGCCGCTTCAAAGCAATCACGGAGGAGGGAATCCGCTGAAGCCTCGAGCAGCGGAGGATCCATGGTCCCCTTCCTTCCCTCCTCCGTGGTTGCTTTGAAGCAGGAAAGTGGGAGAGGAGCTGCTTACACGAGTGTAAACTGCCCCCCTCCCACTTTCCTGCTTCAAAGCAATTACGGAGGAGGAATCCGCTGCAGCCTCGAGCAGCGGAGGATCCATGGTCCCCCTCCTTCCCACCTCCGTAGTTGCTTTGAAGGAGGAAAGTGGGAGAGGAGCTGTTTACACGAGTGTAAGCTGCCCCCCTCCCACTTTCCTGCTTCAAAGCAATCACGGAGGAGGGAATCCGCTGAAGCCTCGAGCAGCGGAGGATCCATGGTCCCCTTCCTTCCCTCCTCCGTGGTTGCTTTGAAGGAGGAAAGTGGGAGAGGAGCTGTTTACACGAGTGTAAGCTGCCCCCCTCCCACTTTCCTGCTTCAAAGCAATCACGGAGGAGGGAATCCGCTGAAGCCTCGAGCAGCGGAGGATCCATGGTCCCCTTCCTTCCCTCCTCCGTGGTTGCTTTGAAGGAGGAAAGTGGGAGAGGAGCTGTTTACACGAGTGTAAGCTGCCCCCCTCCCACTTTCCTGCTTCAAAGCAATCACGGAGGAGGGAATCCGCTGAAGCCTCGAGCAGCGGAGGATCCATGGTCCCCTTCCTTCCCTCCTCCGTGGTTGCTTTGAAGGAGGAAAGTGGGAGAGGAGCTGTTTACACAAGTGTAAGCTGCTCCCCTCCCACATTGCCGCCTCAAAGGGAGCCCGGGAGGAGGGAATCTGCTGCAGCTTCCCCCACCTCCCGCAGAAGCCGCACGCTCTTTAAAGGGGCTGTGCGGCTTCTCCTGGCTTTTCTGGGAGGTGGGGGGATTCCCCCACCTCGTAGAAAAGCCTGCAGGAGCCGCACAGCCTTTAAAGAGGGCGCCGCTCTTGGGGGCTTTTCCCCCAGGAGGGAGAAGGGACTGCTGCGGCCAGTCAGTCCCTTCTCCCTCCTGGAGAAAAGCCCGCAAGAGCGCACGAAGCTTGTGTGCGGCTCTTGAGGGCTTTTCCCGCCTGCCTCCCCCTGCATTCGCTCCATAGGACGCACACACATTTTCCCTTGCTTTTTAGGAGGGAAAAAGTGCGTCCTATGGTGCGAAAAATACGGTACATGTGTGAATGTTGCTAATGGTGGATTAAAAATGGAAGGGAACTTCTTTTAAAAAAACTGAAACTTCTTTGCATCAAATGTAGGTTTTATGTTTGTATCACAGATGCAAGAATATGAAAAGTATTGTTAGTGTGATGTGTAAAAAAGTAAAATTCCTCTGTCTTTTGTCTTTTATTGGCGTAGTTTGATGCTTTAGTGTCCAATGAGCATGATGTATTATTTGCTGTGTAGGCTAAAGCACGTGAAATGTTGGAATGGTAACATTTGCCTATTTCCTTAGCTTCCTTAATGTCACAGTTTCTGAAAACAAAGGTCTCAGCTTGTTACTTTTAGAAGCCTAATTAGAACCCCCCCCCCCTTTTTTGTTGTATTGCTGTTTGCATTTCCTTGCATAGTCTTCACTCTGTTGATTAAAAAAAAGTAGATTTGACCAGCACTACTGATCTAATCAGGTTGGCAGGCTTTGAATTTCACAAAGCTCCCTTATTTGCAAACCAAAACTTGTTTCTGTACTCTTACCTACACAGCTGGTCTAATAAAATCTCTCATCTGCTTTTCATTGGGACCATCAAAGCAACCCCTCTTGTAACTTCTTTCTCTGTACCAGCAGAGGAATTAAACAAATGGCCAGCTCTGTTGTTCAGCTGGTTATATGCACAACAAGGCACTAAAGATCAAGAGAGAAACACACAAAATTACAGATTTGCTACAGGCATAAAATCAGGGTAAGCTCCATAGAAAGTAACAGATGGCCAAGGTTTATATGTTTGACACATCCGATTGCCTTATGCTGCTCTTGTTTAATCAGGGGTATTTAGGACCAGCATTGAAGGCACTGGAAAGTGTAGTTTGCCATGTCTAGAAGTGTAATAGCACTGCTGTTTTGCTTGCTGTGTATCCTTTACAAGGTCATATTTTCTGTCGGTCAGTATAACAAGCCAGTGCGTTAAACTCTGCATTAATGAAATAAAAGAGAGAAAAGAAATCCCTTTAGCAGATACTAAAAACAGCCATACCAGCTGGCAGCGACAGGGTCATCCAAATATTATGAGGAAAAATATCAGACTGCACAGAGTTACTTAAGGCAGAGTTTTTTGTCATATTCAAAAGTCCAATTCAGATAACATATGATTAGTGAGAATCCTATAATTCTGTTATGCCATTGCAGTTAGTTCCTCAACCCCAAGGGGGTTTTGGGTTTTCAAGCACCACCTATGAGTACACAAAAATGATTGCTATAATAGGGACCAGGGGACTACAGTTTAGGAGGGGGGGGGCATGTCAAAACTGTGCTTATATATGATTTCTTTTATAAAAAGCAATCGGTGTCAGAGAATCAGAGAATGTAGTTTGGTTTTATGTTGTTGCAGGGGATGGGGGGACACCTCTGCTATTTCCAAGTTCATTCATTTGAATTTGGTTTGAATTTGGACATAAGGTTATCTAGGTTGAAATATCTGCTTGGCTGCTATTCGTTTATTTTTCTTTCATGTGGTAGATTTTTATCTCACTTCTCAGACACACATATCCCAAAGCAGTTCACATCAATCAAAAATTCAGAACGGTGCTGCTGGTATGCAGTGCCCATAAATGAATATGAGAACAGGCCCTGCTTTCAGGCTTACAGGCTAGAAAGACAAAACATACAAAGGAAGTGGAATGAAGAGAAAAGGTTTAGGGGAAGGGACAGCACCAGACTGGAGTGTTGGATTGTAAACAGGCATTTATACATTTATATTTATGAATTATTTATCCAAAGGGGGCCCATGGGATGCCGTTCATCTCTTAAGTCCAGCTGATTTGATTAAACATTCTTCCACCTAGTTTGCAAGATAATGAATGGAACTGTAGCAGTCATATAAAGCAAATACTGTTGCCCTGCATTCACAAAGAGGTCATATTTTTGCATGTTAACAGGTGGCTAATTCTTTGAAAAATACAGAGACCAAGAATTAAAGAGGTCCTTTGTAATGCATTTTCCTTTGAGGTGGACATATCAGCATATGGTTCCATGCCACTCCTCTGAAACTATGAGATTCCAGCAGTCCCAGATGCTTACCCAGGTCTTACGTCAGACCCTCCAAGTGTCTCTATTTTCCAGGGTTGCCCCTGATTTAGAGAAGCCGTCCCAGTTTCTGATTTGATCCTGGAATGTCCCACTTTTCCTTAGGATGTCCCTATTTTCATTGGATAAATGTTGGAGGGTGTGGAGTTATTCAATCCCTGAGCCATCTGAAGCTAATCCTGTATAGGGAAGGTTTCAAAATATTTTACTATGTTTTTATATATGTTGGAAATTGCCCAGAGTGGCTGAGGCAACCCAGTGAGATGTGTGAGGTATAAATAGTAAAATTATCATTCTGGAGTGGGACGTCCCTGTTTTTATTGGATAAATGTTGGAGGGTATGATATGTTTCCTTTTCAAAATGAGGATCAACGGAGATTGGAGGGTCTTTAGGATACAAAGGTGGTGGTTTGCTTACAAAAGCATACAACCTGAGCCTTTGATGGAGAAGTTTACAGCATCAACATCCCCAAAGGGGTTGTTCCTCCCATAGCTGTAGCCTTGGATTCAAACAGACATTGAACATTACTCTCTCTCTCTCTCTCTCTCTCTCTCTCTCTCTCTCTCTCTCTCCAGCTTGCTTCTTTACTTCCCTGTCACATCAGTGCAAAACTCCACTCTCAGCTCTAAACTTT
Organism: Podarcis muralis; assembly: GCF_964188315.1. NCBI lineage: Eukaryota > Metazoa > Chordata > Lepidosauria > Squamata > Lacertidae > Podarcis > Podarcis muralis. Next base: position 66,789,733 of record NC_135660.1, on the reverse strand, counting down.
GTCCTTTTGTCCTTTTCGCTATCTGTGAGTTGAGGAAGGGGCACCACCCATTTGCTGTCTCCCACAAAAATCCCTTGATTCCCTTTAATGGTTCATCCCCCAGGCTATCACCTCATGAGGAAGCTAGCTTGGCTTGATTAGATTGTAACACTTGCCAGATCCAGGGACTAGAGGGGTCAGGCACCCAGCTTACCACTCCAAACTCATCACAGTATACACATGGTGCTGCTTATACGCTGTTTATGAAACCTTACATTTTCATATGTTCATAATTCCTAGGACTCACAGTCAAACAAATATATAACTACATATAGATATACTAAATAAATTGTTGTGAGTTTGGGGGATTTCTTGGGGAAATGAGAGCGCATGAGAAAGGAAGTTGCTTTGTGCCAGAGACCATCACAATGGGAGTTTTTTTGGAAGCTGAAATTTAATTCCTTTTATAAAAAATAAATTGCAGAACTCTCTTACACTCCCAAGGCATCCCTTATTCCCTGGACCATTCCTGGCGAGCGGGCAGGCGGTGGGGGTGGGGTTGATGTCTGTCTCCATTGAACCCCAGGGAGCAGCCATATTCCCCCCCCCCCCCAGGTATGCCCCTGGAAATAATGTTTTTGTTCCAATGGGTATTCTTTTCCAAAATGTCATGGTGCAACAGCTTAGCTTGTTTAAAGTTAAAGAAAGCGGGGGGTGGGGAGGATAGGAAACACACTTGCCAGCTCAAACAATTGTAAGTACTCCAAGTTAAAGGCCTGCAATTTTTGCCCCACCCCAAAGTCCCCAATATTCTACCACCCCCAGAGGTGCTGCAGAACTACCCACCCCATTTGTCATGGAGAGCAAACGTTGTGTGAACTGGGCAGTAGGGAGATTTATATACTCATTGTTTTGCACTTATGGCTCTCAAAAGTGGCTTCATGAAACAGACACAGATACGATATCCCAGAGCAAACAAGTTGATAATCAAAAATGAGTAAATAATCCAAACGAAGAATCACAGAACAAACCATTTCAATAATAAATGGAATATTCAAGCCCTAACAATTCATTATATGAGAATAAACACTGTAACACATTAAATAAGATGTCACAATTCAGAGATGGGCTGCTGGCAGGTTGATCAACAGCCGTTGCTTAGGATGCCTTGAACCTCCTTGGTGATTTGTTTTGCTCCACTTGGCCTTGGATCCTGTCCTAGCTGTCTTCCTCTTCCCTATTTGCCCTCATTTGGTTTTTCACTGACCAACTATGCCACCCATGTTCCTCAGATAGAATGTTAGAATTCCTATCTTCCAAATATGACATTCTCTATCTATACTTCCTCTTTTGTGTTTGATTAGCCAGAAAGCCATAAACACCCCCATAATATGTTAGCAGAACTTGCTCAAGCAAAATAGCAGCTCCCCCCTGTTTAAGTCTTAAGCATTTAAAAATAAATAAATAAAATGCTGGGCCCCTGGAGGTGTACAATTACTGCTCTGTGCCTCTGTGCACACTGGTGCCATTAGCTTAACAGATAAAATTGTAGATTGAAGGAGCAGTTTAGTTCCGCAGCATCCCCAAGGCAAGCTCCCATATCTCACTGATTAGCTTCATTCAATTATGTTTTCTTAATTGTTCATGTGCTAAAGCTCATTAAATGGGGGAAAATATTGCTTACATGCAGGTTATGCTCTTGATCGCAGGAAGAAAAAAAAAAGGCCCCCAAACCTATGGACTTAGGAACGCTGGAGGATTTTCATTACTGCATTATTGATTGATTGCAAATTCCTCCACATACTGATCTACACGTTTCAGACTAGTATGAGGAGTGGAACATTGCTGTCCTCCAGAATTCACAATTTTTTATAATGCTTGTAGCACAGCTCTCAGCAGTTTAAATGTATCAAAATACGCACTGAAAACATGAATTCGAGGGGTGGGGGTGGGACACACACATTTAAATATGTGTTAAAACATATTTTGGGTTTGTTTGTTTTTTAAGGCAGATTAATGTCAAAATGTTTGGACTATTGTTGTTGTTGTTTAGTCATTTAGTCGTGTCCGACTCTTCGTGACCCCCTGGACCAAAGCACGCCAGGCACTCCTGTCTTCCACTGCCTCCCGCAGTTTGGTCAGACTCATGTTTGTAGCTTCGAGAACACTGTCCAACCAACTGTTTGGATTATTAATGTTTGATTAATGTTTGGTCTATTCGTTTTGAACAGGTTATTTCATAATTCGTATGAAATACTCACACAGTATTGAGATAGAGAAATAGACCCAAGCACAGCATGGGCAATGGCTTAAGACAGTGGTTTTCGGTGGCTCCCTTGACCAGCCACATTCTTTATGCAGCTCCCCAGACAATTGTTAACCAGACAATTCCTTAGCTGTAAAGGTCTGGTGCAGCTCTCTAATCTAGACGTGACCTCATTTCCTTAGCAGTACAAGCTTTACTTTCAGAGCCTCCCTTAAAAATCATATAATTTGTAAGCTTTGGTAGTTCAATGAAGAATAATATGTAAACAAAGTCTCCCATCTATCAACAAAACCCATTAAAGATAATAAAATAAACCATCTTTGACTGATTAATGTCCATTACTGGTGGTGGTGGTGGGGAATCAAGCTGTTAAGATACAAGGAATATATAGCTGTCTTGGTTACATTTGCTATATAAATCATTTGTCACATGATGCTGCTAGCTAAAGATTGCATGCAAATTTCATTCAATATTCAAGTGGAAGAAGCGTTAACCTCAGGGAGATAATGAGTTAAGCATCTTAGCAATTAAACAATATATTGTTGCATGCCACCCCAATCTCTGAGTAGCGTGAGGTTGTACGGGTTCCAGCTGCTTTCGGTTTCCTTGGAATAAGGGAGAGCGGAGACTGTGGTGTCTTTATGATACATGGTTCACCTACACGTATATACAACCTGAGCTTATGATGGAGGGACTCACAGAATCAAAACTCCAGAAGGTTTTGTTTCTCCCGTAACCACAGCCTTGGATTCAAACATAAATCAAGCATGTCTCTCACTCTCTGGCTTCTGCCAGCAGCCTGTTTGGAGCCCAGCTTGTGGGCCCCCTTCCTACCAGGAAGTACATTTTAGCTTCCAAAAGAACTCCCATTTTGTTGGTCGCAGGAGCTCAACAGGCAATCTCCTTGTCTGCTTGCACTTAATGAAAGATCTTGGGAGAATGTCAGAGCATGAGCAGGAGGAGGCCAGGCCTGAGGAGCACCTGAGTCCAGTGCATGGCTGGGAGTCTTGTTGAAGCTATAGAGGACCAGAGCTGGATTGTTTTAAACAATACTCTTTAAGCAAACCACACTCCTTTGGCCTCTTCATAGCATTATAAAGCCTTAAGGTAAGAGTCCCCTGAAATTCCCATCCCTTCTCTCCCCCCCCCCCCCATTTTGAGGGCAATTTATTTTCATCCCTCCTTTCTCGTGGATGGTCATGTTGCAAAGGGGATGAAATATCAACATGGCACTAGCGTGCACTGGTTCAATTGGGAGGCAGCGACTGTGCAAACCTTTGGCAGAATTATTTTGCATGTAGCCAGTTATATCTGTGGGTACATACTGATTTGTTTGCTTTGTTTTGAGAGGTCAGTGTGCATTTTTCTGCTCCAGCCTGACAGCCTGACTGATTTCCTAGCCAGTGTGACACATCTACTTGCTCTCCATTGTAAGAGCTCATGCCATTCACACATTCTGTCCAATACCAGTCAGTTGAATGCTGGAGCTGCATTTTTCTCTTGCACCAAAGAAGCCTTTTGAATATGCTCACAGACATGTTTTACTAAGAAAATGAGGAATAATGAATTCCTGAGTGTATGAGTAATGTTTGATGTTATTGCCTAAGCTTTCAATCTTCAGGTGGGTGATTCTCCCCCCCCCCCCTTTGAATCCTCATGGAATGTAAGCTTCTCCACAAATGCGTAATTTATATACATTTACCTTTATAGTGGTACCTCAGGTTAAGTACTTAATTCGTACTGGAGGTCCGTTCTTAACCTGAAATTGCTCTTCACCTGAAGCACCACTTTAGCTAATGGGCTGCCGGAGCATGATTTCTGTTCTTATCCTGAAGCAAAGTTCTTAACCTGAAGCACTATTTCTGGGTTAGCAGAGTCTGTAACCTGAAGCGTATGTAACCTGAAGCGTATGTAACCCAAGGTACCACTGTATATACCTCCATATATTCCACCATTATTCTTTGCGCCTATATTAAGGGTGCTCCTGCCCACCTAGCAGTTCGAAAGCACGTCAAAGTGCAAGTAGATAAATAGGTACCGCTCCAGCGGGAAGGTAAACGGCGTTTCCGTGCGCTGCTCTGGTTCGCCAGAAGCGGCTTAGTCATGCCGGCCACATGACCCAGAAGCTGTACACCGGCTCCCACGGCCAATAAAGTGAGATGAGCTCCGCAACCCCAGAGTCAGCCACGACTGGACCTAATGGTCAGGGGTCCCTTTACCTTTATATTAAGGGTAAGAGTACATTCACATCATGCCAGTCACACATGAGTTAGTACAGTGTGGAGGAGTGGGGGCTTTGTGTTTCCAAAAATCGAAGAGAAGCAAATAAAGTAATAAATGGACACCACCAATACACTGAAATAATATGAGGTACTTTTATATGAAAAGATGGCTCCTGATATCCCACTGGTTTACTGTTCCAGGACAAGATAGCACATGAGGTTCTTCCACTGCAACACGTACTGATGGATACAAAATTCATAAGCACCTTTACTCATGCCAGATGGGAATGTGTGCTGTATCTGATGGATTATCTCTGTGTCAGGTGTTCTGCATATTAACTAGCTAATGGAAGAAATTAAGAAGACGGGGCACCATAGCAATGCAGCATTTTGGCGAAAATGATAACTAATTAGCAAGATTTGCATGGTGAATGCACAAAAGTAGAGTTGTAAGTAATTGCTTTGTAAAGAAGGTCACGGTCCAAAATGCCCCACTGGCAAGCAAATAGTAAAGTTTGCTTTGTTTGTTTTGTAATAATGGCACTAGCTCATTTTATGTGTTTGCCTGAGCAAAGTTTTTAAAAGAAAATTTTTAAAACAGCTTTATAAATGTAGGTTCAGGCAATTATTGCCAATTGTCTTGCTCCACTCACACCTGAGTTTCCATTATGTTGTCCCACTCCTCATTCTTTTGGAGCTGAACTTCTCCCCATGATGCTTTTCACTGTTCACTCCATGTGCCTTCTCCTCACCTTACTACCAAACTGCTCATCCAACACCCTGTGGTACCAGAAGAAAGCAAAATACGGGACAAACAGCTATAATTAGCACTATGCTGTGTCACATTGCTGGAGACTGTGTGGGGATATTTCTTCCTGCCTGCCTTAGAGCTCATAGCTGCAATTCCTGTATTCCTGTAAATCAGCAGATACAAATTTGTGATGTCTCCCCCACGCTTGTTGTACATCTCTTTTTGAATGACCTCCCTTACTTATGAGGTGGTTGGTGTGTGTGGATGTTTATGAACACTTATCCTGTCCTCATTTGCAGAGTTCAACCACTAATGTTATTGGATTGCATCACAGTTTCTTGTAAATGGGGGGGGGGGAACCACTATTTGTAATTAACTCAGGAACATAATTGTCCAGAATGACTTGATTAAGAAAAAAGCCATTTGCTTGTGTGTGATGGACTGAAAAAACCCAAGTCTATGCCAGATACTAAAGCAAACACCCCAGAAAAGCTTGAGGGAGAAGAAGCTTTGCATGTTTACTCTGTAGGATTGTTTTTCGTGCCCCTTCCTTCCTCAGGCAAAGTGTGTGCTGAATGGTAGAGAGCACTGCAAATTTACTTGCAAATATGCTCAGAACACCAAAGAGACAGCAATCAATAGCAGATTTTTTAAAAAGTAGAATTTGCCACCACAGTAGAGTGATGGGGTGGAGTGTTCATTAAATCCAGATGCAGTTTGGGGGGCGGGATCTGAACAGGTTGATTTGCAAAGGTTTTGTCAACTGATGAAGAAGCAATGTGGATTTATACTGACATTATGTTGTTTTCGGTTAAACTTTTGTTTCTCATCTACTCATGGCTGAACATTAAAGATTCCTCCTAAAGACAAGGAATCTGCACCCCAGGTCCCAAAGGGCCAACAACAAATGCTTTACTGCCTGCCTTCTTGTCTCTAGAAATGTCTAATACTGCTACTCCCAGTGAGCCTGATCCTATTAATCAGCAGGGAAGCTGTATGTATTCTTTTGAATCTCGCAGAATACAGTTTGGGGACATAATCATTGCACGCTGCATATACCCCTCATTTAAGGGGCTTCAAATGACTGTATCCCTACCATCCTTTGGGGTCATAATCTTTGCAGCTGGATGCTCTACAGATCCTGGCTATTTTTGAAATTAAAACACTACTAGTATATGGTGGGTTTTCCTCTCAGTTTTTGCAAGACAAGCTAATTTTGCGGGAGTGTTCTCTCATGGTCATGTGAAATGTTATCAATACCAGACCATATTGTCAGTTGTGGTTTAACATGAGATCTCTTTCTCCAGACTACTTTGCCACATAATATTGAGAGGGTGGAAAGGCTTTGTTATAAACATTGTCACCATTACTTGATTAATCAAATTGAGGCAGTGTACAATAAAATCAGCAAAGCAGCTGGGAAAACTTGTCAGAACAAAAATGTCTTTGATTGCTTCCAGACACCACAGATCATAGGCATCTGTAATAGGAATGTTATTCCACAAAACAATGGCAGTCACACTAAAAGCCCAACTGAGTTACTGTGGAGTAGGCTTCTGAGATCCTTGGAACTTGCAAGAGAAACATTTCCACAAACTACAGCAATCTACTGACAGACAAGGCAGTCTCTCAAGTAACCTAGTACTGTACTGAGCTATATCGAGCCTTATATATTGGTACCAACACCTTGAACTTGGCCTGGTAGCATATTGGCAGCCAGTGCAAATCTCAGATGAATGGTGTTACATGCTGAAGGAAATTTGCCCCCATAAGCAGCCTAGCCACAACCTTCTGCCCCAGCTGCAGCCTCACATAGAGCACATTGCAGTTATCCAACCAATGCACGGACAAGTGTGGTCAGGCTATCCAGATCCAGGAATGACAGTACCGGTAATTGTCTTGCCGACCAAAGCTGAATCACTGCTTCCCTAAGGCTGCAGTCCTGCATCCAGTTGGTATAGAACTCAGTAAGGCTTTCTTCTGCATTGACGTGTATACAATCTCTTGCCGTGCATAGAATTTCGCTGTGGGTTATAACCAGTAAGATAATGTTTCTAAGACAAATGAAGTAGTTGTTTATTATAAGAAGCATTTGCTATTAACCTCTTGTGTCTTAAAAATTACAGTACTTGCGGATCCCTAATGAGAGTACTTAATTTCACTTACTTTAAGGGTATCTGTCATTTAAAAATGAGCCCCTTTTTCAAATTATACTTAATTTAATTGGTGAATACAGTAGCTCTTAGTTTATGAGGCTATTCTCACATTAAATTTTAGAATGCCTGTCAAGGTAACATGATGGCATATACCAATAAAACTTCCATGAATAAATTACTTGAAAAAATAAGCATTTTATTTCCTTTACATTTAATGTGGAAGGTATGCCCTTTGGGCTGTGTTCAGTAATTACTGCTACACAGATTTTCAAACGACATTTTAGTATTATACACTGTTTATATTAGTAAACAAGCGACAGCGTTTCCTCTTGAAATGAGCGATAATTTCAAGGTTTCTTTAACTCCATTGCTGTGAATGGCAGCTATTCACTTATGTTGGAGGAAACATAAAGATGGTGTTCAAGATTTCTGTTGGGGAAGGAGATAATCCTTGTGCCCCTGGCACCCAAAAGACCTTGTGTGCGAGCTTTGCTTCTTGACAACATCCAGTTGCAGATAAGAATCCATTGCCATTTGTAGAGCCTTGTCCCTCTATCAACAGAGCTATATCCTGCATTCCGCTGCCTGGTTATGTTGGAATGCAACACAGATGTAGGACATTTCAGATGATCCCTCGTGTGTGTTGAATGTGAATGGGGCTGTGTGGATTGCCATTGCTGTGAGCATGTCTAGCAGCCACAACCCCAGCATCTGCATGCTTGGACGTCACACAGAGCTCCTTCAAATGAGGATGGGCCCCAGTCGAATCAAGGTTTCCCTTCCACTGTGAGTAGCTCTGCTTGCATACATAAGCTACACATGTGAATCTTCTTCACCTGCTGGCTGAACATGTGGATATCCATTAGAATAACTAGCTTGTTCCCTGACACCCCCTTACGTGTTCTTTTAATGCATAGGGGCATTTGATGCCCCATTCCTGGATATATATTAAAAATAGATGTATGTTGTTTTTTACCAGTTAAATGAAAAAGAGATATTCAATGACAATGACTACTTTTAGGAGGTGATTTACTGGCCTCTCCCCTTGGTACTTAGCTTGTTCAAACCACTTAAGGAGAATTATAATTCTTTACAACAAAACTGTTTTGCTTGAGAGTGAGAAAATGCTTCATTCAGATGATTCTCAAGGAATGAGCTTCCATTTGCTAATGGTTACTGAAAGAAGAGGTCACACACTTCACATTTGTTTCCTTTATTTGTTTTTCTAGAACACAGCAAGCCGAGGGTTTAGCCTTTGCTTTGTTAAGAAAGAAAAGCAACATTGTCGTCAGAGTCAACAATTAGCATTTGGCCAACTTTTCGCAAGAACCTTTTATTCCTTGCCATCTCCCCTTCTGAATCTTTGAGCTACAGTTTTCCAAATGCTGCTTAATTAGCCGCCTAATTTACAGTCTGAACCATAGTCCAGAAACCAAGTGTAGTTTACAAGTATACTATAAGGGTGCTCGATGAATACAGTTTAAAGTTCACTGTCATTCCTTCCAGGGACTTTACAATTGAATCTCTCTGCAGGAAGAGCTGGAAATAGACTGAAAGCCCCTCTTATGCTATTTTCAATACAGATGAATTATACTACAATTTAGCTAATGTAAAGAGCTATGGCAAGCTTATCCTAATTTGCACAGCTGTAGTTCTGAATTCACTTACACAGGAAACGAAACAGGGCAATTTCCCCTTAACACTGGGTTGCTTAGATACTCAAATGACTTAGATGTATGGCTCTTTGCAGCTCTTTATTAGGAACTTGTACTGCAGCTTGTCAGGTTTTTAAAAAGTGTTTTAAAGGGGAGTGGGGTGAAATGTTTAACCTAGTTTTATTTCAGACAATTTGGAATTATGTTCTGCCCTTGAGGTTATATAATCCATTGTAAAGCCATTTATTTGCTTTTTAAAAAAATAAAGAAGAAAAATTATGGAGTTTTTTTCTTTCTTTTTCTATTTCCAACAAGCAAAGACATTTGAATTTTTTAAATTATTATTAATTTATTAATTTATTTTGTATATCACCCTTAATCTATAGATCTCAGTGCAGCTAATAGCATAAAAATAGAAGATAATGCCCCGATATGCCCCACGGAGGACCTTAAGGTCATAAATAGCAACACCTAGAGGTCCTGGGCCCTTTTCAACACTGGCTCCAGCCCTGATGGAACGCTCTGTCTCATGAGACCAGGGCCCTGCAGGATCTGATTTCTTTCTACAGGGCCTGTAAGACAGAATTGTTCCGCCTGGCCTTTGGCTTGGAATCAATTAGATTACATCCCCCTCTTTCTTTTTTCCTTTCTCCTTCTGTGTTGGAACTCCTATTTGGGGACTTCCCTGGCTTTTTTCTGGCCCATGTAGGACCAGTCTGGATAGTTAGCCTTGGTTAGACTTGATGTTTTCATCCCCCCCAAAAGTTTTTCATTGAGTTTCCACTGAAATGAGGCTGCATTTAAATTTTTAATGTTGTATTTTAATCTTGTTTTTTAAGCTGTATTTCAATCAATTGTTTTTATATTTGGTGTTAGCCGCCCTGAGCCCAGTCTTGGCTGGGGAGGGCAGGATATAAATAATTAAATATTATTATTATTATTATTATTATTATTATTATTATTATTATTATTATTAAAAACACATAATAAAAACAATAATATGACATTGACATGTGATTATTGTGCAATTGGTTCAATGGGGGAGCAGATTCATAATATCTGACATTTAAGTCTCTTCCAGTGTAAACCCAGTGCAAGGTTTTTTAGTCTCACATGAGATACTTGCATAGTTTTCTGTTTTCAAACAAGATTTTTCCTTGTTAACATGGAGGCAAAACATATCAGCCACAAGATGATACACTTTCTATTAGCGCTAAATATTGTGTGATACTGCACACTTGAAACAGTTAGAGCAATAGAACCCAAAACCCAGAAGAGCTCACCATAGAGACATTTCTCTTCCTTCCAGTTATGAAGGAGAAAGATCATGTTACTCTAACTGGGTAGAGCTTGGCCCTATGAGATCTGTAGTACATCATTTGGAATGAAACACTCCATGCTTGCAGAACGCCTCTGGCCTCCTTACCTTATTTCTGGCTTCACTGCAGTGGCTATAGTTCCATCTGCCAGCTATAAGAGCAAACATCAGTCATTGCCAAGGGTAGAATTGATTCAAGTATAGTCTCTCTTCCTAGCTTTCCTTGGAGTTGTGTTGCTAAGAGCCAGTAGGCTATAATGTTTTTGGAATGCTTGTTTATTGACACATGATTTCCAGTTTGATTAATGCTGGGGGAAATGGCATGAGATCACTATGCCACAGAGAACTGTAGCCCAGGTTTTCATTTTTAAGAATGATGTTCATTGTGTGTCTGTTATATAAGACAATTGATCACAAGGGATAATTAGGACAATAAAATGTGTGTGTGTGTGTGTGTGTGTGTGTGTGTGTGTGTGTGTGTTTAAAAATGCAACATATGTCTAACATTTTATTCATTGTCCGCAATTTAAATTGCAGGAATACCTTAAAAGGAAGTGAAATGTTTCCCCTCCTGCTCCAAAAATGCAAGAGAATACTTGCTTTTTGTATTGTACACAGGGTCATTTCCTTTATTACTTCTACAGCATATGGTAAAATGTTTTGCTTTATCTGCATTGTCACCCTGTGGCTATAAAATCTAGAATCACAATGGATTTGGCATATTTTACTTATCAGTAAACTGGAAAAATAAACTGTGTGTCCTGTCATACACATCACACATCAAGGAAAATGATTATTGCTTTAACTGGTGTGTATGTGTGTGTACCTGTCTGTCTGTTTACATTAGACTCTAATCCAACATTCCCCAACCTGGTGACCTTCAGATGTTTTAAACTACAGCTGCCTTCTTCCCTTGTTCCATTGGCCATGCTGCCTGGAACTGATAGGCGTTGTAGTCCAACAACATCTGGAGGGCATCAGGTCGGGGAAAGCTGGTCTGTTTGGATATTGGGTGTTCTCTGCTAGTTTCTGTCTTCCCAGGCTCATGTGTTTTTAATTCACTGAAATTTCAAATGATGTTGTGATGTTGTCTTCACACTTGCATTCACTTGCATTCTAGAACATTTAATTTAAAGTGTTAACAGCAACTGAAAATATAGTCATGGGTTATTTCATTTAATTAACACAATTTTTTTTCAAAGAGTGAGAATTTTTGAATGTTGATGACAGGCACACATTTCAGTGTTGCTGATTATGTCAACAAGTTCAAATGCCTTTTATTTGTTTGTTTATATTATCCCCTAACTTATAGTTTCCTAGGTGCTTTTTGCAAGCATGTCATTGCACCTTGTTTTAAGGATCATTCATTCTTCATAAAGCACAATTGACCATTGTGGGGCTGCGGCTAATGTACAAAGATAATTATTTCACAGAATAAGGAAGCAATCCTGTGCACAAGACCTTTAAAATAGTGTTCTCTGCTGAGTTGCCAGGTCCCAGGACTGAGCTCTAGGGGCTTAGGATCCAGCCTAAGTCACCCTTCTCTGGTCCCCAGAATGCCCTTCAACTGAACCAGGTTGAGCAAGTTATGCCAGTGTATCTTTGGCTGAGCTGGGGTTGTGGAATTAACACTGGCTGACTGAGTTATCTGTTGCATCCTAAACTATGCATCCCAGTGCCATAAGATGGCAATCTAAGAAAGTGCAGAGTGAAGGTCAGGTCTGGCATAACTTCTAATGTTAGAGAATGTTTGATCCATCTGAGGCATCAGAATGCCATGAGTTGGCAGGACACCAAGGAAGGGGAAGAGGATCCCAGCAAGGGATGTAGCCATGATTGGGACACACTGTGGCAAGCTGAAGGTGGCAAAGGGGAGGTTGGGGACATAGGATGCACTCAGTGGACATCAGAGGATGTTGAAGGGGCAGCCGAAAGTACATGGGAGCCAGGGGAAGTGGACAATCACCAGAAATGGAAGTGCCCCCTTCTCCGGAACACAACAGGCTCTGTGGTGTTGTGAACAGTGGGAAGTGCACTTTAAGAGACTGAGACAGGAGAACACAGTCCAGCTTACTAGTTGATCAGGTGAAGATAATGGGACTCATTAGGTCCAGGAGGAGGTTTCTTTTCACTCAGCTTGATTGAGCTCAGGGCAGGTGATGACCACATGCTTCATTAAGGGTCCTGGAACCTGGCAACTCAGCAGAGCAACAGCCACACAGCTGAAGCAAGTTTTGGTTTGTCAAATAAGATTGGGAGGGGAAAAGAGAGAAGCAAGGCAGAGTCTCTTTGTCTGCTCCACCGCCTATCAAAAGGCAGAGGTAAGCAAACTGGCTATACTTCGATTCTTTTATACAAGGGGAGGCCATTATGTTCCATCAGCCAGTATTTAATACAAAATCTGTTTCTCAACTCCTCTACGCCTCAAACGTCTGATTCAATGGCTCATTCCCCATGTTTGATGGGTTCCAGGCAAAGTTTCTCAGGTCCCTTTTACAGGTTTCAAATTGTGTTCCAAATGCAATTCTATTTTTAGAGACGGGTGAATGCCCTCTCTCAACAAAAGCATAGCAGGCTGCCCTGAGATACTGGTTTAAGATCTCAGTCTTTGGCCTAGGGAAGGGGTTACTTCCACACCTAAACAACGAGGAGTTTATCAGTTCATGGATGAACTTTGTCTGCTCAACCTTCACCGTTGGTGGGCTCTTGACTGTTTTGGGAATGCCACCAGACTGTTTCAGGAATGCAATATTGGGACTGACCCTAGGACTCCAACCCTGGATCTTTGTCAGAGATGGGAACCTGGCTTTACAGTTTGACTTTGAACCTTTCCCATTGCATTCGACCTGAACCTGTATTTGATCATAGGATTGCCTGACTCTTCTCTAACATTGCCTTTGAGACTGTGGTCAGTACAACTTTTAGCTTAGACTATGCTGCTTGCCGCTTGCCATGTGCACTATCAAGATTTACAGGACACAGAGGTTCATTATGCTAATCTGTTAAACCACTGTCTTTAGTGCAAAAAGGTAAATAAATTTATGAACTTTTTGTGCTTAAGATGGCTTTTCAGAATTGGCGTTGATTTTGAAGTATCCAAGATGGTGATGGCACTTCATGCCAAATCAGGAGGCACGAAAAAAATTGGAGGTATCGCTGAATTTCCTTCCTAGGGCCACCCCTACAGTAGAAGCTAGAGTAACATGTTGGCATTTGCTGGGCTGCAGTATTGAGAAGTGGGATAGTTGGCATATTGAGTGGCTGCTGATTAGATAGTTGCAGCTTAATTTTTGCTTTCTGAGTCCCATCATCTTGTGAAGATGGAGATTCCCTCCGGGGGGGGGGGAGGCAGAGGATCAGGCTACAAACAAGATCAGACTGTATTGAAGGAAAACGCAACTGGCACAAATGAATTGAGGAAGGATTGGCATTTGGAAATAATAGAGAAAAATTAATGTTTGGAAGAACTTGTTTTTGAGAGGATGGGAACATATTTTGTTCTTCTGAGTCTGTCTATTTCAATATTGTTATGCTAGAATGGTAGAATCATAGAGTTGGAGTGGACCCCATGAATCATCCAGTTCAATTTCCTTCAATGCAGAAATGGGCACCCATACGGGGATTAAACCAGTGACCCTGGTGTTATCAGCGCCACGTTGTAACCAACTCAGTGTGTGTCTGTGTGTTCATGTCACTTTAACATAAATATACATGAGTGTTATACTAGGATTTGGCAGGCACATTTACGGTAAATATTTTACACCTCTGATGAAATATATTTGAGGATGTGTTTGAGCATAATCACAATCTGCTGTCTTTCTTGGGTCAAGTAATTGGCAGTATGCCAATTACTTTAATTGTGCTACTTCTTTGACACTTAAAATTGACGCTTTCTGTTGAGCCACAGTTCACTTTTTATTAACAACATAAAAATGGGAACAAACAATGAGGAACAGTAAGAAAATATATGCATTCCCAAGTGTAGAGTTGTTTGTTACGGCATGCATAATTACTGAAAATCCATTTGAATGAGTTGAAGTCCCCTACAGACCATTCCTACACAACATGAGGAAGGTTGGTGGGGTGTGTTCCCTGCCCCCCTCTATTAACAGAGCATTTGCATGTTCTGGCAAACATCTGAACACACATATATACTGTTCTAGGAATGTGTCTCTTTTTAAAACCATACAATTCAGTGCCTCTTGTCACTTTCAGTAAGATCTCCTAGAAGAATGGAATGGAAATAATGGTAACAAATGGGGGGGGAATAGTTTTCATTCTCTTCTCCCATTCATTTATATTTTTTCATTTGTTTCTCGTATAGATTAATTAGAAACTAACAGAACTGCCTTTGCTTAAATTTTCTTTAGTTTCTGAAATGAATAGGCACACATTGGAGATTAAAGGTAAAGGTAAAGGGACCCCTGACCATTAGGTCCAGTCGTAACCAGCTCTGGGGTTGCGGCGCTCATCTCACTTTATTGGCCGAGGGAGCCGGCGTACAGCTTCTGGGTCATGTGGCCAGCATGACTAAGCTGCTTCTGGCGAACCAGAGGAGCGCATGGAAATGCCGTTTACCTTCACGCTGGAGCGGTACCTATTTATCTACTTGCACTGTGTTGCTTTCAAACTGCTAGGTTGGCAGGAGCAGGGACCAAGCAATGGGAGCTCACCCCATCTTGGGGATTCGAACTGCCGGACCTTCTGATTAGCAAGTCCTAGGCTCTGTGGTTTAACCCACAGCACCACCCGCACCCCTTACATTGGACATTACAATGAAATAAATATAGTAAGCAGAAGGAGACATCTAGGGCATGTCCAACGTCAGTGCTCAGAAACCTCAAGTTGTTATCAAGACCCACTGGTGCTGATGCCTGTTGTGGATTTGGCCCATATGTATAGCCCAGCTCCTTTTTTAAATTACTTTCTGTAGGGCCACCACTTTAAGTACCCCCCCCCCAATGCTCTGCAACAATGCTGCACCAGAGCATTATTGCAGGAAATTTACATGATTGGTGGCTATAGCTGCCTACTGCAGACTGTGGTTCTTCTACCACTACCAGTCTGGCCCCTGTGACTGCACAGTCTTTCCTATTATCATTCACTTGTAGGGTTGTGGTTTTTGGTTTTGTTTTTTTGCATCATGATCCTTCATTCTAGAAAATTTAACATCAACATGCTGTGAGGAAGATCTAGGCTAGTGTCACTGAACAGGTATTGGGTTTAGATATGGAAGCATCAGGTTGTAATTCTTACTTGGTCACACAGTTAGGTAGGCATGGTCACATTACTCTTTCTCAGATGGTGAAAGTGAAGTTAAAATAAGATAACATGCACTTCACTTTGAGGTCCTTGGTGATGGGATAGAAAATTTTAAAAATAGCATTTATTCGTCTTTGTATTTCTTAAACAGGAAATGAAATTATAGTGGGAAGAAAATGTTTATCTTTTTTCACATAGAGGCATCACAAGAGTAAGGTGGTAGCTGTGCTTTCAAAATGTGTGTGGTTTTTTTTATTATTATTCCTGACACACTTTTCAGCACAAGCAGAGAAAGTGTGCGTGAGAGAGAGATACTATATCAGTATATATGTTCAGTGTTCACTGACTTGAAAAAATCTAATTTTTAAAAAGCCCAGTTCTTGAACATGGAGTGCATCTTGTTGAACTAAAGGATGTAGAAACAAATATATATCAAAAACTGCTTTGTAAATAGATATCCTTGAATTCTCCAAGGTATGAAAATAAAAGCTGTGATATGCAAGCAGCATAAGTGCAAGGCATGAGCTGAATTGTCTCGGTATTTTAAGCAGCGTCACAGATATAAAGATAGAAATGCTTCTTGAGGTTTGCTACTGTTCATGTATGATGTGCGTTTTAATTAAGAAGATGTCTTTCATCTGCAATTTGTCATCTATATTGATTTCAGCACAGGGTTTTTTTTCTGCCTGGCAATATTTGCAAGCTGATGTAAATTCAGTATTCCCTCATCATTGTTTTGTGACTCCCTTCTTCCACTCCTTTTACCACCTTCCTGTCCAAGGTTTTCAACTTGAGCAAAGAATCTCATTAGTAACAAAGATTTAATGCCGCAGATAGTTAAAATCTAATGTTCGTGCAGAATCCTTCTGTGTGTTGGTCTCCGTGTAAACATGCCCCTAGTGACATGTAATTGTAAAAGAGAACTATAGTTTAGCCTGGCTATCTGGGATTTGTAATATTAGCAGGCAGGGACATCTATTTTCATTTGGCGTCACTTTTGCATAAATTGATTCATAAGTCCATTCATCCCCATTTCCATGTCATTCTGCAGTAGATGAAGACCTGCAATCCTGATTAATTTTTTTCACCAAAATAAACATTTCTGTATGCATTTGAAACTAAAATATACTTTTTTGTGTACATTTTGGTTTGATTTGCTTGTCTTCTTAAGCCGATTACTGTATATTCAAAGGTGTGTGAAAATCAAAGAATGTGTATATTAACCTTGGAAGGGCAAATCGGGTTGGTTGCTTTATAACATGGACTAAAGGAAATCCTCAGAGGTCCCTAATACTAAATCTATGATGGAAAATTCGAATAGAAGAGAACTTTACTTCTGCAAATTATGTGGTTAGAAAAATGGGTTTGGTGCGTAAGAAAGTTAGCAGACATATTCATGTAATAGGGCTTTTCTGTTTCCTTCTTCCTGTGACTTTGAGGAGTCTGCTAGTCCTGCCTTTCACTAAGCTAATCTTGTCCAACCTGTTGCCCTCTGGATGCTTCTGACTACAACTCCCTTGGGCTCAAGCCAGTATGGTCAAAGCTGGCTGTGTTTGATGGGACTTGTTGTTTAAACAGCTGACGGGCAGCAGGTTGGGATAGGTTGCACTGACTGGGTCAATAGGGATTTGACCAAGCAGTGTCAAGATGGACTGACGTCCTCCTGCCATTTGTAGTATTATTTTATCCTCTCATCAAATGGAAATTAAACGGGCATTTCCATTTTGTTAGTTTTGAAATAATGTAGAGTTCAGATATTAAAGTCTGGATAAACCTTAATAGATGATGTGAAGTTTCATATTCTTCATTAACTTGGTTAATGCTCAAATAGTTTTAATTCTGTTAATGTTTAATTGTTTTTTAATGATTCCCCCAATCTTTATAGCTGTTCTTATTTTATCTGTAAGCTGTGCTGAACCCCGTCAGGGAAAAATGTGGGGTATAAATTTACAATAACTATATATCTTCACTTCCTTACAATTCTATGATTCTTTAAAGTTTTAAGGGTCCCTGGGGGACATCTACTCCAGTCCCTTACAATGCAGGAATCTCAGCTGAATCATACAGATCATGAGATGGTCACCCATCCCCTCTATTTAAAAGAACAAATTAGATTTTCCTTCTGCTGCCCATTGCTCTTAAAACATAACAACACTTTTACTTGTTGTTTTATGAATATCAGGTTACCTCTTGCCCTCCTCAGTGTAGAGGTTTGCAGATTCTCTCACACAGAGCCTCGAGCTCAGCAAATACTATTCACTTCAGTTGGGAGGGAAACTCTACTGCAGTTGCCTCTCCACGGAGTTGAATGGAGAAGGCTTTGCATGAATGCAAGAAGCTGCTGAATCAGAATAAATGATTATTTCATCTAAAGTAGGCTGTGTATGGTTTCTGTATGAAATATTACACACTGCAATTACCGCGTTTGTTAAGATTGTCCTGGGCTCTTAACAGCAACTTCTCTGCTACACTGTGGTGAATAATATACATATATTTCCTCAAACCTCTTGTACTGATTTATGTGTCTTTAAAACTTTCTCTACAAACCACAGCAAAATCTTACTTATTTTCTTTCATTATTCTGCTCTGCTTCCACTGATGACTCTTAACTTCCTTCCAGACTGGCAATATGAGGGTAAGATGGCAAACAGTAACTTCCTGAAAATTGCTTGTCTGTTTTTACTCTGTTTAGAACTTTATTGAAATTCTGTTCAGTCACTCTAATTAGAGACTTGTGTTGCAATTAAATTTCAATTATGTTTGTTTCTGTTGTGAAGCTTTAATTATAATTTATTCCTTTTAATCATTCTTTTGTGTTATTCTTTTGGGTTAAATTACCATCACATTATCACTGTCCTGATTTCTGTTTAGCACAAGGACTTCTGTTTAGCACAACACACAATTTTAAAAGTAGCAAGTGAAAGGTACTGTTTTGTGATGTGACAAAGACTTGGTGTTTGTGTACATGACATAATTTTTTAGCAAGTAGATGCTAGCATCCTAGTAAAACAATACAGATGATGGCCTGGTTTGCATGTAAGGTGAAGCCATGGTTTATAAACTGTGGATTGTATGCAACAAAGTCATTATTTGAGTGGAACAACTTATTCTTGTGCAACAGAACTTCTACTCCCTCTCCCCTGAAAAACCCCCCACCCCATATCTACTCTGGGGTTCCTTGCAGCCTCTGGAGCAGATTTGGGGGGGGGGGGTTGGGGGGGCATGGGGACAGAGGAGAGAGGGGAAATTCTGTTGTTCTGCTTATGCAATGACTCCATGGATTAATTTGGTCATCTGAACCCAGCCCAGCACCTTAACCTTGAACAAACCACTAAAAACCACAATCCATTGTTGTTTTGCAAATCTTGGTTTATGTTAACCATTGCATAGTGTTACATGTAAACCCAGTCCTCGTCTGAAAGCTGTTAAAGTCAGGTACAAGAGCCTATGCTAAAACCTTGCTAAGAAAAACCATTATGTCACAAGGAGTTCACTTAATTAAGAGCTAGGTAAAATCTGGGTAAGTACTTTGGAAACTGGTCGTGCCTATTGCAGATTTATGAGAAAGATTTTTCCACCATCATCATACTCTGCGATTTGATGTAACTTTTTATTTTCATATTTGTAGACTGCAAGTTGGCCAGGGCAGGTCCTCCAGCAACAATAGTTCCAATTGATGAAGAGAGTCGGAATGGTGAGTATGCATCAGATGCTAATAATGGGTAGAAATCAATGTCATGCAAATATGATTGTTCCCCTCTTCCCTCAAATGCTGTTGTGGGAGTTTCCTGAACCCTCCAGAGTAGATGTGGAGGAGCCACAGGGGGAAGTAGAGGGGGGTTCAGTGCACCAGGTTAGCTGAATCCAGCCTCATGCAGTTCATTTTATTTTTCAGTCTTCAGTGAGCACTATTTTAAAAGTTGGTGATAACGATTCACATCAACTTTTCACTGCAAAAATATTGTGTTTTTTTCTGGTTCAAATAATTAATATCTTTCTCCAATATAAATTATTTTTTCTGATGCATCCAGTAAGTTTCCAGGGGTCAGTTCTGACTAGAAATTTATCTCTCCCTTAGAGAATCCAGGGTAAAAAGTAAAAAATCTCGGGGGTAAGGGGCCAGAATCAATTGTAAATCTATTTTATGAATACCTTGAGAGGTTTTGCCATTTGCTCCATTGTCCCACCATCACAACCATCAGATTCCTAGGATACTATAGACAGGTATGCCTTTACTTGACTGGCCAAGGCATATCTCTGCATAGTCAGTTCTCACAAGGCTCCATCCCTGATCTATCTAGCACTACCTCCTAATTCCAAGGCTGTATATCAGGCTTCCTCAACCTCAGCCCTCCAGATGTTTTTGGCCTACAACTCCCATGATCCATAGCTAGCAGGACCTAGCTGGTCAGGGATGATGGGAATTGTAGTCTCAAAACATCTGGAGGGCCGAGGTTGAGGAAACCTGCTATATATCCTGTGGACTGGAGGGAGAGGATGATAATGATGATGATTACCATCATTTCCCAACCATGGAAAGGTATGAAACCTACTACTTCCTGAAACAAGTATTCAAATTTCCCCACCCTTGCAAATTAACTGAAGTGGCCTTTTCCATCAACTTTCCTCTGAAGGGTGGTGAAACAAGCAGCATACGGCACTGCCTTTAACCAATATTCTGAACTCCATTACCTTGTAGCAATATGAGTAGTGAGGAGTGGGGACTACTGAAAGATTTATTGTGATGCTTAGTAAGTTGTGGGTCTATGTGTATGCTAATATTTACGATTAACTCACTCCTTGTGGTGGCATCCTGGAAGTGATATAACATGATGCAGTGTGTTCATTTGTACCAAACTTTGAAAGCCAATTATTTGGCTTCAGATTGCCTGGCCAGGCTATGGAGTCCCTAATAGCTAAAAGAGCTGGAAGTTTAATCTCATTTTGCCCCAAGGAGTTTAAGATCCAGTGCTGTTTGATGCTTCTGTGTGGTGTGAACTATTGCTGAAGCCTCTGGCGGCATGGCTTTTAACAATACACCGTTCTTTCTTCCTGTCTCGATCTTCTTGTGCACTTGTCCACGAAAGTCATGAAAGGCTAGATGAGAAGGAAATGAAATTGCACAGATAGCTTTGCCTTGACTGACAACAGCTGCACCAGAAAGCCACAGCTCTCTCTCTCACACATATATCCATACACTTTTTTTTAAAGCATATTGTACTGCAAAATGAGAGTTGGCACAAAAAGCAACAAGAGTGCATCTGTTATTAAATAAGCACCATTGTGTTTGCTAACCAAAGTAAAATATAATTTGCTGCTGCTTGCTTCAAGTCAAATTTATGATTTCATCTCTCATATTCATTAATGCTGTAGTAAAGGTATTTGCCATAAGCATTTTCCATCTGGTGAATGCAAATATACTAAATGTTAATGAAGATATTTCTGTCTGAATGGTGTTCCTTTCACCCAGAGTGTAGTTGATTTTTTCTTTCCTTATTGCTGCCAAAAAGCAGTCATTTATTGCAATTATCTCTTTTTGCTTAAGGATCATGCCAGTGTGTTGTCGGTTACTGGCACATAAGAAGGGCTGTGTAGGTTTGTAATGCTGTTTTTTGTGGGGGTTTTGTATTTAAAAAAGGTCCCCATGTTTCATTTTAAGAAGATGCAAAAGAAAATACTTTGGATGTAAAATAAATGCTGAAATGTACTTGCATTTCTTATCTGAATGAATCACAGCTGTCTGCTTCCCTAATGAGATAGAATGCTGTTTAAAAAGTGCTGGATATGTCTCAGAAACAAACTCCAGGGGAAGTACACATACCTGCAGTGTGCCACTTGAGACTGCATCCATGGTTATGATGTGATAGTCCCATTTATTCTAATGGAGTTTTTCCCATATGCTTTGTTACAGATACTGATGGGTAAGCTCTCCCAGCTCACCTTATGATGAATTCTGTTTTTCAAAGCCTCCATGGCCAGTCAGTTCTTTTTTAAAAAAAGCTGGGTCTCAGGTGTAATTTCTATGCTTATATGAACAGTTCGCTAAATTGGTATGCATAGGAAATGAGAAGTCCCATGCACCCCATGAAATGTATTCATGGCTTAAGAATGAGGTCTGAATACCCTCAACTATATTCAGCAGTTATCCTCTCTCCCAGTGTGCCCCATTCACAACAGTGCATTGATTTGGGAAGGGGAGAGGAGGCAAGGGAGCTGTCCGGGAGAATTGACTGGAGGAAAGCCCGTTATGAACTGAGCCCAAATTTGGAGCAGAAATTGGAACTATGCTCATTGCAAGGCACAGATTTGCTCCCCACCCACCCCTGCCTGCCAGTTTCCTAAATTTACCACCATCTCTAGTTTACTAAAACAGCTAAAAAAGTAAAGGTAAAGAACCCCTGACAGTGAAGTCCAGTCACAGACAACTCTGGAGTTGTGACGCTCATCTCGCTTTAAAGCCCGAGGGAGCCAGCGTTTGTCTGCAGACAGTTTTTCCAGGTCATGTAGCCAGCATGACTAAGCCGCTTCTGGCACAACAGAACACCGAAACTAGAGCAGCGCATGGAAACGTTGTTTACCTTACCACCGTTTACCTATTTATCTACTTGCACTTTTTGGTGTGCTTTTGAACTT
This sequence comes from Podarcis muralis, assembly GCF_964188315.1. Taxonomy (NCBI): domain Eukaryota; kingdom Metazoa; phylum Chordata; class Lepidosauria; order Squamata; family Lacertidae; genus Podarcis; species Podarcis muralis. Next base: position 66,767,491 of record NC_135660.1, on the reverse strand, counting down.
CTAGGTTGGCAGGAGCTGGGACCGAGCAATGGGAGCTCACCCCATCATGGGGATTCAAACAGCCGACCTTCTGATTGGCAAGCCCAAGAAGCAGCTAGAGATGGTTAAATTTGAACATTTGTACCACATTGTAAAAGATTACTCTGCTCCTAACTCTCATGTGCTGATCTAACTTTTGCATATGACCCTACACATGTATACCCTTACATTTTTAAAATGTTAACATATCATATTCAGAGTCTACACATTTGGAGTGCCCACACATCAACCCTGCACAGAAATTTTGATAAATGCAGAGAACGTGGAGGCAGGGATAGTAGCCATTGGCCTAATTCCCTCCACCCAGCTTGTCTACAGCAGGGAGATAATTGGATATGGGCAGCTTAAGCCTTATTGAAGTACTTGTTCTTTTGTTGTTGTTGTTTAGTCGTTTAGTCATATCCGACACTTTGTGACCCCATGAACCAGAGCACGCCAGGCACTCCTATCTTCTAGAATGGGTGGTGGTGGCTGGGAAGCTTCAATGCTAGGCAGGGTTCACTGCCAGCCACCACCAACACTCCTACTGAAGCAAATAAATACTTAAAACAGGGGCCCTAAGTTTCAACAGTTTAGCAATACAAAGACGGCACGTTAAAGAAGAAAGGTCTAATGTCATGTAATATGCATTCCTGGAAATGAATGGTGCTTCTGAGCTTGCTCAGAAATGTACTTTGGTGCTGCAAAGGGTAGGATTAATAATTATCTAAATGCTCAGGAAACAGAATCAGGAAACAGAAAAACAGAAATTGTGTGGTCTGTAGTCAACTTTTGCAGCTGGAGAGCAAAGTTTGGGATCACCTTCCTTTCCCCTTTAAAATTCCAATTTTTTATTAAAAGTCATGAACTGATTATGAGGATAGGAAGGTGCATTGCAGATATCACAAGCATTAGCTGTATTGACCCAACTTTAACTCAGAACAGACACATTGAAATAAATGGGCCTTAGTTAGTCCTGACCATTTCCCCCTCCCCCAGTGGTTTTACTTTGAGTAATAGTTAGCTGACTACAACCCTGTGTTTCCTTCAGTCCCCCCCCCCCCCACACACACACACATTCATGCTGAACTACCTTAAGTCTCCACAGAAGCTCTGGAGGAGAGTGGGAAGCCTCTATATCTATTTGGGCCTCAGGATTCTCCTTCAGCCATCCCACCATCTCCCACCTCACCCTTCACTGGCCTGGTTGAGTGCTTTAGCCTGGCCAGAATATGATAATGCTTCCTGCCTTCTGCATGGTGAAGTGTGTGTGGAAACCTCTGACTTCCACATAACTGGAATAAGTGTACAAAGGAAAAAGTCACATACACTATTCTCACCACTTTTGTCTCTGCCCCATTCACTACTGGAATGCTAACCCCAGAAGACTACCCATCAGGTTGAAAAAAATTCCCCAGTCCAACTCTAGAGGGGAAAATATAAATTTCTTTGGAGAGTCATAGCATAACTATCAACTTAAAATAGTATGTTTATCTTCACCCTGAAACAATCAGATAAACATTTCGAAATGCAGTCTCTTCAGCTACTTTAAAGTGGCATTTATATCAACTCTTTTTCTATAAGATAAAATAAACTTGGCAAATGCTTTTCTCACTTAAGTTACTTGAGCAAAAATATATAAGCAAGAAAAAATGAACAAACTGCTAAAATGGTTTTGTTGGTTTAATTTCATTGAGTTGCCATATTTCGAAAAGTAAAAACCAGGACAACCCGAAAGTTTTTGAGGTTATTTTTAGACAAACCCCAAAGTTGTTGAGTTCTTCCAGCCTTTGGAACTCCGGTAATGTCTGGGAAAATCCAGACATATGACAACCTTAAATTTCAATCAGTTGAGCCTTCATGTGAGCAATTTATCCTACGTCCCTACAACTGTTAAGTCTTCCTACAGTGTATTCAAGATACAGTATGGGAAATTAATTACGTGTTTCTAATCCCCCCCTTTACTCCTCCCCTTTAAAATAATAATAATTAAGTTACCTTATATGACATCCAAACTGGGGAACTGTGACTTAAGGTCTAAGTACAAATTGGGATGTAAAAGCAGGTTCAAGCATGTACATTTAAATAGCTGATGTTACAGCATAAGGTTTCCATATGTTGCAGGCTCTCTATGGAATGAAGCCCCCAAAACAAGGTGATAGCAAATGGCCAAACTGCATTTCCTGATCTTACTCTGTCACAGAGGATAAAATATTGGTTCAGAATTTAATGTACTTTCCATACTGTGAGCAGGTGCCAGGGGCTCTTCTTAATGTTCTACCTGAGGCACCTGAAGAGTTTGTGATTCCCTGATTGCTACCATATTGCAGGGGAGCCAGGAGGGCAGTGCCACCATAATCACTGAATGGCCAGCCATTCTACCTGAGGCTACAAAAGCAAATCAGTGTTAATTCATGTTAACTAACATAAGAAAACCATGTGCCTTTTGCAGTACCTTGTTGTAAATCACTTTGGTGTGCTTGTTGTTCATTAATTCATTCAATCACTTGGACTAAGGTTACCTGATGTCCCCGTTTCCCGGGGACAGTCCCCGGATTTACAAATCAGTCCCCATACAAAATCCATTGAAGTTGAAAAGTGCCCCTGGATTCATTGAAAAAAATCTAGTAACCTTAACTTGGACTGCAAGTCTGGGAGCAAGGAAGCCTTATAGGAATGAGATGGAATGGGATACCTAATTGGAATGATTGCTAACTGGCTATTTGATATTCATCAAAAATGTTCCAGCTTCAGTGATCACAACTTAAGTCTCAGGAGCAATGTCTCAACTGGCTGAAGGCTGAATTTGGAAGGTTCTCTTAAAGCATCATTTTCTTACCACAAACATTAGGGGAGTGGAGAGGATTTAAAGCTAAGTTAAGTAGTAGGGTGATACTTGTGATCTAGTGAACTAGCAGCTCAGATGGATAAGATTACTCATACAATTCTGCCAAGCCCTCAAGTATCTAGTCAAAAAAATGAAAAACTTTGTCCCATTATGGTTTAGGGGTTGAATGGCATAACACTGGAGCAGCTTTCAAGCATGCCTTTAAAAATATTGGAACAGAAGCCAAACAACCTGAACATCTTATCTGTAAACTCATACAAGCTACTTCTTGTTTTGCATTAGAAAGCATTTATGAGCTTCAAAGCATGTTCTTGAAGGCAATAGACACAAATGCATTATTCATAAATAAGTCAGTAAAGACTTCAACTATTTATATGATAATTGATGGTAGCAGTAAGAATATGAGAATATAAATAGTCCTCAGCACAAATAAATGCCTTTTCTGCAGGTGTGCTACCAGACTTATTGTTTATGTCAGAGATATTTCAGGATTGTGATACTTTTGGGAAGGAGGAGGTAGTGTGATATTTCAACTTTACTGTGTGCTAGTCAGTCAAAGTAGGCCAAATGAAATGTAATACATTGAGATATATCCCTTTACAGATTTATAAATATATCACTTTTTGAAACAGGTGTTTTTATATACATACTTCTGAAGTTTTGTCATCTGCTAGGGAAATTAAGTCTCTATCTTTACAAACTTTTTCCTACATTAGACAGCATTTAGAATACCTTTGTTTTGTTCAAGTAGATGAATGTGCAAAGTAGATTTATACGATTGTTTTCTGTAGTAAGGTTCCAGATGTCTGACTTTATAGAAGAGCAATTGTCAGGAAACTATGAGGGATGGGAAGATCATTGATTCTGTCTGGGGAACCAAAGTCCTTTCATCTGAAAGAGAGACATCAAATTGCCAACTGCCCTTAGAAACAACAGCAAGAAAATGGCTGCCTAAAAGATATTGAGACAGCAGCAACAAGTAGAGCAACTAACCAATTAGTTCCTCTTCTGTCCATTCACCTGTCTGTATGCTGAGAGGTTCCTAGCTTTATATACTAATTGAGGAGGGCAGCGGAAGGATTAGCAGCACTTACAGTTCTGACTGACAGGAAGCTTAAAATACAGAGATTCTGCCCCCCAAAAGAATGAAGACAGTGTATGCAAAGGGAAAGAATGGTAGAAAAAAAATTTGGCCGGCATTAATCCACACCATCACCGGCAGCTCTTCCTGATGGACATATTCCACTCCATAGTCCCAGCATTTGGTTGACATCTTCCTAAGATGTCCATGGTAATGGGATGTAGCTGAACATGTGGAATGAAAAGATGGGGACACAGGCCTGAGGTAAGGGAGGAGAAGTGGCCAAGTGAAAGAAGGAGGCTGCCATCTAGAAAAGGAAGCTAGAAGGACTAACTCATCCATTAATCAATGGCCCCTCTTTATAATCATAGTAGCATACATATTCCCACCATTTGGTGGACATCTGCCAGTGTTTATACAATGTCAGACTTTACTTAATTTTTAGTTGGATTATACTATTGGCCCAATTAAGAGAAAACTGTTACATATTAAAAATTGCAATCATTGTATATATGCTATTATATTGTAAATAGTTTTGGGATCCTTTATGGGAAGCAATTCCCAAATGAAAACAAACCAAAATAGCAACAAGCAGGGCACAAGGAAGAAGTAGAACTAATTCCCTTGATACCAATATGACTATATTCCAGCAATGTATAATTGGCAGCGGTACTGCTATTTCAAAACTGGTGCAATCTGTGAAACTGGATGCCAGATGCCAGATACTTGCTAAATAAATGTAGTATACACACTCCCCATACATACTCACCCACAATATTTCCCAACCCTAGAACCATCATCACACCACCCAGCCACGAGAATTAGCTGGCTATCCTTGGATACGCAGTGTGTCAAGCTTGTATATCTGTATATATATATATATCTTATGCTGAATAGCAAGATGTAATTTTGCATTGCTTGTGTGTATTGCAAATCCTTTGTTATAACTTCAAAAATCCCCATAATAATTCAGAATATAAAATGTTTTGCTGTTTGCACTACCAGAGGTTAACTTGATTTTCCTTTAATAGCCTTGATACAAAATAATAGAAGAATTTACAAACTCTAAATAAATTGTTTCCTTTTATCTATCTTTTGCTCCCTCTACACACAAAACCACCTGCTAGTCGTTAGCTGTAACTAACATAAGACTCTAGCTTTTGGCAGGCATCCTTGAGTTCTTTTAGTTATGATGAAGAAGTGAACTGTCTGTTGGCTAAAAAAGAACAACCCTTTGATTTGATTAGGAATGTTGGGTAACTGGCACAGCTGCCTTTGGTGTCTACAACTTGAATGGAAAGTAGGCAAAGGGGTGCCAGTAACCATTTAATATGTGCTTTTTCTTTCCAATATTATATCTTCTAAAATAAGGGCTCTGTTCTTCAATAGTTCATCAGTTTGCTTTATTAACTCCATATCTCCTTTTACACGTCTTTGAAATATCCAGATAATACAACTGTTTCCTCCTGCTGTAATTAGTGCCTCTGATGGTTTCTCTATATTTTAAAATAAGAAAGGTGCCCACTATCTTTCATCATATCCTCTTTAACTCCTAATAATTTTTCCTGCTTTGTATCACCACATGCACCGGATATGTATTTATACAAAAGACCTGAAGAAACAGAAGAAATTATCTACCAGGCAGACAATAGCTTACTCTTTCTTTCCAATTATTTTACTTCCCTCCACCCCTCAAGATATGTCAAACTCAGTATTCTCAATTGTGAACTGATTTATTCTCCCAAGTATTCCTCTTCTTAATTTAATCGCAATATAACATTACCTTCCACCCTGTTGAACAGACAGGAATCCTCGGCTTTAATCTTTCATGCTTTCCTCTTCTTTGCTCCCCAGTCACCAAAGCTGTCCCCCTTTCTCCATCCCATCAACTTTTTACTCAGGATCTTGCTCTAGGGATCTCCTGTCTTAACTGCTATAACCTTTTGACTTCTTTTGGCTCCTCTCAGTAATCTCAGCTCTGTCTAGAACTTGGCTACCAAACCCATCCACAAATTCCTACTAGGGATAGGGGAGAAAATAAATTTCAGTTCACATTTAAAGGCAAACCTACTTAATACTCTCTCTCTCTCCAAAACAATGTGCAGATTGAAATGAAGCCATCCTTTGAAATCCACACTTCTCTGAATTTTGTAATGTGGCCCTCCAGTCGAGTAATATGTACAAAAATTAATATACTATGGTAAAATGTGCATATAAAAGGATATATTAATGCAAATACAGTGGTACCTCAGGTTACATATGCTTCAGGTTACATACGCTTCAGGTTACAGACTCCACCAACCCAGAAATAGTACCTCGGGTTAAGAACTTTGCTTCAGGGTGAGAACAGAAATGGTGCTCCGGTGGCGCAGCAGCAACAGGAGGCCCCATTAGCTAAGTGGTGCTTCAGGTTAAGAACAGTTTCAGGTTAAGAATGGACCTCCGGAACGAATTAAGTACTTAACCCGAGGTACCACTGTAACATGAAAACCCATTATTTGCAAAATAGATATTACAAATATGTGTCTTAGGAGAAATTTGCACTAACCACTGATGAATTTTTATGCGAACTTTTTAATATTTAAATCACAAACTGATGTGGAAATGTGGAAAAACTCAAATTAAGATTGGGGGAGAAATGAGAAAAACAGTCCCTACACAAATGAAGGAATTTCCATTGTTACACAAATGTAGAATTGGAAGGGGTCCAAGTGACCATAGCTGTCCTTCCCCATCTCATCCTGCTGTCATCATAATGTACCTCTGTCCATAACCTTTACCCTCCTGTGACTCTGAATCCCATGAAGGTCTCTGTTTTAGAATGGCATATTTTCTTCCTTTTGGTAGAAGAACATCTATGTGGTGCCACATCACCCTTCTAGCAAACCCCTTTCTAGTAACCCATCTCTCTCATCAAGGTTTTTTGGCTTAAACCCTAAGTCCTCATCCTTACTTCAAATGAAGCCTAAACACATTTAACTGCCTATTTCTAGGTTCATTTCTGGTTGCCCTTGTCTCTCCTGAGGGAAGCAATGCGCTCCCAAGGCATCAGTGCATATGTGGAGGAGGAGTGGGATCTTGGTGGCACACCTGATTTGTATACATATAGGCTCTGTATAAAGGGACACGGGTGGCACTGTGGTCTAAACCACTGAGCCTAGGGCTTGCCGATTGGAAGGTTGGCGATTCCAATCCCCATGATGGGGTGAGCTCCCGTTGCTCAGTCCCAGCTCCTGCCAACCTAGCAGTTCGAAAGCATGTCAAAGTGAAAGTAGATAAATAGGTACCGCTCCGGCAGGAAGGTAAACAGTGTTTCCGTGCACTGCTCTGGTTTCACCAGAAGTGGCTTAGTCATGCTGGCCTCATGACCCGGAAAAACTGTCTGCGGACAAACGTTGGCTCCCTCGGCCTATACAGCGAGATGAGTGCCACAAGCCCAGAGTTGTTTGCAACTGGACTTAACTGTCAGGGGCCCTTTACCCTTTTTTAAGGCTCTGTATAAAGGTTTCAGGAATGAGCCAGCTCAAAGCAAAGGTTTGCAGCCAACTGCAGAAAGCAGCCAAGAATAGGGAGGCTTTGATGTTAGTCAGGCAGGAGAGAGCCAGCAGCTGCAGACTTTGGCGCTTCCTGACCTTGATGAGCTGGATGATAAGGCAGTAGCTGAGAGCAGGCTGGAACACAGCCAAAGCTCACCAGAAACACAATCAGGCGCGAACAAACCCCTGTCAGACCCGGAAGAGGTTGGGGCTGAGGTTGGGGTGTTGTTAGATCTGAAGCAAAACAAGAGACACCAGGGGCGTAAGTTCAATATCTGTGGTGATGCCAGAAGAACTCTTCAGAAGGGTCCGGTTGAGTAATGGTGCCGGAGGCTTCGTTAGAACCATCCGGAGCTATCTGTTTTCACAATAAATCCTCCTTTTTAATTATCTACGCTTACTGTGTTATCAAGCTGGGAACCTGACAAAAGGTCCCCCTCTCCCCATCACAACCTTCTGGTTTCTTTCTTTCTCTCACACATGTTGCAAAGCCTCACCGTGTGTGTGTGTGTGTGTGTGTGTGTGATATTTGTAACAGAAGGGTTATACGAGGAAACTTGAGAATTTAATCCTTTCTCTGCTAGTCATTTTCCTCTGAAAACTCCTTCCACAGATGGTCTTACTTCTACCAGTGTTGCAGACTTGTAAACAGAGGCCTGGTATCACGTGAGGTTTTATTACATGCATTTGTAGCATGCAATGTTGCTCACGGGGCCAGCTTTACTGTGAGGTAATCTCCTCAGGTGGTAGATGCTGTGGGGTGCTGTCAGTGCTACCTGACTGACAAGGAACTGCAGCACTACTCTGTTGTCCTTAGGTATGGTGAATGTATGGTGGAAGATGTAACTGGCAGTCCAGTCAGTTTCTGCACATGGAACGAGGGAGGGCAGCATCTTGTTCTTTGCCTCAGGCAGCAAAATGTCTTGGGCTGACCCTGGTTTTTGTGCTTGGCAGTCAGTGAGAATAGATAAGCAGCTGTGCAGCCACACATTTCTGTCCATGTCGTGCATTATACATGAACAAGTAAGTGGAGAGTGTTATTTCTGTCTGGCATGAAATATATTGTGTGTTAAAATATACTAGTCAGATCAAAGAGATTGCAGTTGCAGACACCAAAGGGAAACTCAGATTTGTGGTTTCTGTGATGGTTCCGCCACGCCAAAGAAAAAGAAAATTCTAAAAACACAAAGAACGCTCAGATAACTCTAAAGGAAAGGCAATTATTCCGGCATAACTTTCTCTTTTTATATTTCATTTTAACTGATTTATAAAGAGATAACAAGGATTCTTAAATTTAAAACAACAAAATGTTGCAAAATAGCTATATATCAAATAAGTTTTAAAGATAAAAAAATGAATACAGAAAATAAAAAAATATGAAATGGAAAAAATAAGAGATTTTGAATAGGGCCAAATGTTCCACATCCATATTATTGCTAAATCCTAAAATGAAGTGTTTACTCAAGTAATTGGGAGAATGGGGGAGGTTGTCTAGTTCCATATTAATGTGATAATTATCATAGCAGCTGTTAGGAAATATAGAATGAACATTTTATATGTACAATAATTTTGTAGTCTATTAAATTTAGCATCTGAGGCCCACTGTTCCTGGCTGGAGACTTCCTGTTCAGTGTTTCAGCCATTCCTTTGAGGATACTTTACACATAGACCCTGAGCATGTTTAGACCTTAATGGGTTGGGGTTTTGTGGGGGGGGGGGGCAACTGGCTCCCTTAGGGGCCCTTCCAGGGTGGGTGGGTCTGAATCTACTTCTGCAGAGCTAATACTTCCACCATGTTTATCAAGAACCCTGCTTTGGCTACATAGCTGTCATAACTCAGCACCTAAGTTTGCTATTAATATATTCACAGCAATAATGTGGGAGTGTTTCTGTGTAGCCAGCCATGCTCTTCTTTCATGAGATTCCATTTCCTTACCAGTCATTTGGCATTTCATGGCTGCTGAGCATGCTCATTGCAGGGGATTGGACTAGATGACCCTCGGGGTCCCTTCCAACTTTACAGTTCTATGTTTCTATGATTTGATGGGTTCACCTAGTGTTCTGCTGAAAAAATTGTCCTGATATTACTATTTTTTTGCTTAACCACCTTCCATCAATTAATAAGATTAATGACACTTAAAAATTATGAAAGGGAAGAGAAAATTTTGGTGAAATTCTCATGGCTGTGGTGCAAAGCTTTATTGTGCTCATCTTACTTTCAAAGAGGTGTCCTTTCTTTCACTCTACGAATCATCTTTTTTCCATGGTCTGCACTCTGCAGACAGCCATGCATAAACTCTAGGACTGAGAAGCATTCATATGAAATTGTCAGCATGTTAAAACAGTCCTCATTGCTAAAAGATTCCCAGCAGTCAGGTTTAATGCTGAGAATCAAAGATTATGAAATGATGCACCAAGAAACAGATATGCCATTAGATGTTAAATTAATTCCTAAGAGGAGAGTAGCACACTAATGAGCTAGATTCAAAAGCAAATCAGTTCTTCATATTAAAGTTCAATTCATTAATTAATATTTCTGTGTGTAAATAAAAATACCACTCATATTGGAGCTAAAAGGTAATGTATTAATGTGCCAATTTTTTTAGTCGACTTGCTCATAATGAAAACCATTATATTAATTTTCATGGTCTTAATGCCTGCTGTGTAGTTATTGATGCCCTGTGATCCATGATTAGATTTAGCTGCTGCATCCATTATTTTTATTGGTTTATAATCTCTGTTTACAATTTTCATAAATTTGGCTGTTGCTGCTATCAGCGAAGAGCTCGATTGTTGTGCCTACAAACGGACTAAATGTGAATTCAATTGAAAAAGAATATTGTTGACCTTTTTTATTTCTTTACCCATTTTATTACCTACCTTTTCCTTTTCTCAAGGAAAGAAAGCCTTTGGAAATATGAAAGACACCAGCCATAAACCCATGTACATTTGTAAAAATGCCCCACCATTTTCAGTTAGATCATCATGCAAAGATGTCTGTGGAGAGGGATATTAAGCATCTTGAGATGCAGAGTTCTGTTCCTATGCCACATACACAACTGCCCAACAACAGATCAGCAAAATCCATCATGGCTCTTTGACTGCATACACAACATACATTTAAACTACATGACTCCCTCTCAGAGAATCCTGGGAACTGTAGTTAATTAAGGGTGCTGGAAATTGTAACACCGTAGGGGAAACTACAGTTTCCATTATTCTTTGGGGGGAAGCCATGTGCTTTCAATGTATGTTGTATATGCAGCAGAGGGTACCAGGACTGAGAGATCCAGAGCGAGGACCCAGCCCGACCCAAGCTGCAACTTCATTACCAGGAGGGGGGAAATGACCTAAATTCTAGATCAAAGCAAACAAAAAGAGTTGTTTTATATTCCATTTTCTGTGCTAAGATATCTAACAGAAGAGCCTGAGGAGCTGGAAGACACTTCTAAAAGTTTCCTGCAGGTCTTTTGGGCAATTTTCCTTGTGAAATATTCTATCTACAAAAACATTTGGGAGAGAACTCCCCTCACTTATCCTTCTAAATGATATTAAAAACAGCACCTGCAACCAATCTTCAGTGACATGTGCACAGACCTTCAGATTTTGTATACAGTACTAATAACTCTGGCAGAAGCTGAAAAAAGTTTAAGCAAATTAGCACTCATCAGAAATTACATGGGGGGCAGGAACTAGTTAAGCCAGTTGGTATTTTGAGTGTTGCATTATAACACTGTTTGGCATTTTGAGTGTTGCATTACAAGAGATATTGACTTGGAGGAGATAATGCGTGATTCTGAGATACCTTGATCGGGACCCAAAACTCATTTTGCAGGCTAGATGTTATATTAGGAAAATTGCAAAGAAAAGGTGGATGTTTGGAGGCATTGCAGAGAAACCCCAGTGTGGACTATGTTATAATCTGAGAAATGTAGAAAATGTAATTTCAGAATTAAAATAAAAAATTTCTTTCGTCACTCGTGTTTGTGTGGAATCAGGTAGTGGGATTATTTGGGAAGGAACTCTTATCCCTCTCAGAGAAATTCAGAGAATGGTGACAAGGAAGAGAGGGCCTTTTAGGTTGAAGAGCCCTGCTTATGGAATGTTATGCCCACCTGGCAATAAGATTGCTATCTTTTTCGTGCCAGAATAATACTTCCATCTGCTTACTGGCATTTACTGGTATGTGATGGGCTTCGTATAATTATTGATTTCTAACAGGCTTTAGTTATTGTACGTATATTGTGCTAACACTTATTGTGTTAACAGGATGTGTTTTTCTATTATATGTATAAACTGTAGATGTTTTGTTTTAAATTTGGTAGAATTATATTTTTGTAAAGATATACTGAGTCTTTTTTGAGAGATGATGAAGAAAATAGCAATACTTTACAATATTCATAGCATTGGGCTCTGCTTTTAGCCGAAAAATTCTGTATTTATTTAATCTTCAGTTCTTTGCCTAGCTGTTTCCTTTTATTTTTATGTTATTTAAAATAATGTGCCATATTTTACAAATATCAAAGCAGTGTACAACAATAAAAGCAAGCATATTAAAAATTCATAAAAATACAATAAAACAATAAAGGGTGAATCACTGGGTAAATAACTATTTAGAAATCATTAGTTATAAATATAAATAATGTTGGAAAGCATGGAATGGGCTCCTTTAAGATTTTAAGAAATAATCATTACCTTTTGGCCTGAAGTTTCTCCGTTTTGTGTAATTGGCAAAGGCCATATGATTGTTCCCAATTAACTTGGGGAAAATGAGATTAACATCACAATTTTAGCCATTTCTATTCCAGAGTTAATCCTGTTGAATTCAGTGGGGCCTAATGCCACATAAATGGGGTTAGGATGGGAGCTGGGGTTACATTTTTTTATAGAATCAGGATGAGACATAGAGATGAAGCTCATTTGGACCCATTTTGTTCATTATTACTCATCCCATACTTGCTTGAAATCCAATAGCTAGTCTTCTGAATAAGAGAACCAAAAGGTACAGATGTTCACTTATCTGGATAATGAAAGAAGAAATGGGAAAGCAATCATGATTTTCCAAGGGCATATTTTAAACTGAGTTGCAGTCTGAAATACAAGGTGGATCAGCTTAGTAATCTCTTTCTAAATTACCTATATAAACAATGTTCCTTGGTGAAACAGAACGAAGAGGAGGCTGTGGTCATTCTGACAAGCTACATAAAATATCCACTTATAAAATGTTATGTGCTTGTAGTCTGTTTTCCAAAACAGTTGTTCAGGTACTGATTGTTCTCTGCCCACATCTTATTCTAGCTGCATTGAGCTGTTGTCTGTTTTGAAGGACTTGGATTTGTCTTTGAACAAATTTGTCTTACATTAAAGAGGACATGAGAAGATAAGGCCCCTTGAGATAAGGATTGCAAATCTGACTTTTATATAGTGTTACCTTGGAAAAGAATGTTTTGGGGATGCATGGGGGAAATGTTAATTCTTTTCAGGACGAAGTTACTTTTCTCAGCAATATTCTTCTAAGGCTGTTTCAGATTTTCATCACTACTAAAATATTTACAAAACAAAACAAAAATGATTACAATTTTTTTGTTCTGCAAAAAAATAATAATCAACAAAGTTGAATTCCAGATGCCTTTTTGATGGATTCAGCAAATGGATTTATAGATGATAGTTATTGTTACAAAAAAATAAATAAAATAATGATGCATACATTGCACAGAGCAATACCCTGCACTGGACTGTTTCTCATTTCCAGAATTTGCTATAGCAAAAAAATTCTAAAATCAACAAATTAAAGGGGGGTAGAATGATGGAAAAATAAGTAGGAAATTAAAAGTGTATCATATTAGCTTGCATCTAGGCAGGCTGCAATCTTAACCGCACTTAGAATTGCATTGGTATGCATGCTTAAAGTAGAATCATTCACATCAACAGCCCTATTGATTTCAGTGGGTCTACACTAAGCAAGACCAGGTCTGGCTCCAATCCCATCTATTCAGTGATGATTGATGATTTCACTACAATATGGTCACCAAATCACCCTGTAAAATATTTGAGTATTGTATGTGATACCATAATAAAAAGTAAATACAGTACATCAAATGCAGTAAACTTTCTTGAAGCTGGTTTTTTTTTCTCTCTCTCTCTCTCTCTCCCTCTCTCTCCCCCTCTCTCCAGAGGACCTTCGTGAAGAGAGTTCTGTTAGGAATTATTAACCTGAACACCACCAAAGTTCACTACAAACTGTTTACTATGCTTGTCACTGGAGTTTTGGCTAGTTGAATTCAGGAATAAAGTGTCACTGACAGTATTTCCTGATGATAATGGACTATATTTCTCTCTCTCAATATATATTTATTTCTGATCCAAGAGATGAAATTATTTCTATGCCTCCTTGTGCATGTTCTTGCCTGAATAGACAAGAATATAGAACAGAAGTGAGGAGTTTATTAAGAAGAAGCTTGGCATATATAAGATTTTGAGGTAACAGAACTGTGAAAGTATACATCACTGAAACTGGGGTGGAATACATACAAAATAGTTATTCACACCAACCAGTCCACTTGCTTTCCTGTTCATGTTAACCTTTCTAATCCTAGGATTATGCTGGTTATCCAAATGCAGTTACAGTTTTAAAATGATGTAAAGTGTCTCCCTTAAAAAGAAAATAGGGATGCTGGTCTTTTGTTTTCAGACCATATTTTATTAAACTGCTAACTATTACTATTCAAATACAGCAAATTCCTATATCTTTCTGAACATCAGCTGCAGCCCAAACAAGCCCCAAACATTCGTATATTTGCACCAGAAACTAGTGACCAAATGCAAAAGCACAACTACAGTGACAGAAACTATTTGCCTTTCCTCCTTGAGGAGAGAGTTGGAGGGTGAAATCAAAGGGAAATCTTTCAGGCAGAATACAAGATGCTACTCAGCTTCATGAATAAAACTGAGTTGGGCTTTCACGGCAATAGGACTGCAGTGTGCTGACAGCTGAGCATAAAAAGTTATTTGTACGATAGCTGAGCCAGTTTATTATCTCTCCCTCCAACCCAGTAAGATTTCGGATTGATCAAACTCTTTTCTTCTTTTCCCCCCTTACATATTGATATTTTTATATCATTTGGGTTTCAATGGTTGTGTTCTTCACTGAGATGGAATGGGAGCTTCTAGAGAAACCGGAGAAACCATGGACAGGGTGTTTGTTTGTTTGTTTGTTTGAGCAGGCAGTGACAAAGGACTTAGGCCTGTTCTACCAAGGCAGCGGGACACGGGTGGCGCTGTGGGTTAAACCACAGAACCTAGGACTTGCTGATCAGAAGGTTGGCGGTTCGAATCCCCACAACGGGGTGAGCTCCCGTTGTTCAGTCCCTGCTCCTGCCAACCTAGCAGTTCTAAAGCACGTCAAAGTGCAAGTAGATAAATAGGTACTGCTCTGGCGGGAAGGTAAACGGCATTTCCGTGCATTACTCTGGTTTGCCAGAAGCGGCTTAGTTATGCCGGCCACATGACTCGGAAGCTGTATGCCGGCTCCCTCGGCCAATAAAGCGAGATGAGCACCGCAACCCCAGAGTCGGTCACGACTGGACCTAATGGTCAGGGGTCCCTTTACCTTTACTGAGGCAGCCACAAGGTAGTAGAATGAATTCAATCAATTCAAGTTACAGATCACATTTGCCCTGTTTTGAAGCTTCCTACAAGTAGAAAACCAGCACAGCAAGGAACATGCCAGATCAGTTCATTTCCATTCATTGTGCTAGTGTGTGTTTCTTAAAACATATTTCCGTTCAGGTGTTTGTTTTTATGCGAGGGAACATTAAAGAGGCACAATCCTATGCAGAAAATCCTATTGTGTGGAATGTTGGGAAACAAGTGTTCTCATTTCCCAGAGCATGTTCTGTGAGTGAGATCTGTACTCTAATAATGTATTTGGTTTTTTGTTGCATATTCAAATATAAGCTAACAGTCAAAGAAAGCTGCAGTTTATTTTATTTTTTACTTTGAATTTGAACCACTTTTGTAAACCTAAAATCAAATAACAAGGTGCTTTTACAACAAAATGAGATAGGCACTTTTCTAACCTTTTCTCTATATGACTTATTCTAGATGACAATCAAATCTGGCTGATGGAAGCAGCTGTCAAATAAGTGATTCTGTGGGTGGGGGATGTTGTACCAGCTTATGCACCAGCAGGGTGACACAGTCTGTTACTTTGCTGCTACTATAGAAATAAAAATGTAGCAATAGCTCTGCATGCTATGCTATTTCTGTTATGCATCAGATACATGAGAACTGGGACATTTGCAGTTCATCCTTACCTAGGAGTTATACGGGCGATGAAGAGCTTTGGGAGGGGGATATAATCGCATGAAATTTTGACAGCATCTGTCACTTTCCTTCTGTATGATGTAGACAGGGAATTCTTCTGAATTCTTTCCCCCATATTTAGACTTAGCTGAGCTGAGCTGATGGTTATAAGCAGTGCTTTTTTTCTGGGGGGACACAGGGGTACGCATACCCCTAAACATTTTGTGAATCTATGTTGGGCCTCATTGAGGGGCAGTATTTCAATATGAGTAGGAAAATGAGAGTACCCCTAAGCATTTTTTAAAGAGAAAAAGAAAGCACTGGTTATAAGAAAGAAAGAGTGTGTGTAAAATCTGATGGTTTAAGGCAATCAGAATCAGTAAATGGGCCCCAGATAAGAGTCAGTAAACTCAAATATTTCTGTAACACTTAGAGGCTTGATTTTTACTGATCTTACAGCCGAAGAATCATTACAAGACTTTCCCACTAAGCTGTTGCTACCTTGGAGATTTCTTCTGACTGTAACAAATACAATGGTATTCTGTGCCTGTTTTTGGTATGAAAGAAAGAGCTGTCCATAGATGCTACTCTTATCTTTAACATGTCACTTGACATAACAATGGCAAGGTCCATCAGCAGACACAAAATTGGGCCTCAAAGCTTGGGGAGTTGTCTAAGGACAGGTGAAAATCTTGAGTCTTCACACCATTCAAAAGCACTTCATCTCCTTCTCTCCCCATTCAAATGCTTTGTACACTGCATAGCAAATGTGTGCAGACTTCCTTGACACATCTCACTATTCTCATAGAAATAATTCAGGTGTTTGAATCAAGTAGGAATCACCAGGTTTGAAACGCTGCTTTAGGGATAAAGTATCTGGAGGCAGTGGCTGTATTTGGACAACATGATAAACTGTGTGGGGTGCAAGAGACACAGGCTTTCCTAGACTCATTCCCATCATAATCAACCAATTAAGGTTTCCCATGATGATAACAAGTCTAGGCAGGCCTCGGACTCTTGCACTCTCCCTTCTCCTTCCCTGGCACAGCCATAAGCAGGAGTAGAGTTCACATTATTATTATTATTATTATTATTATTATTATTATTATTATTAACTACAGACTAGGATTATGCAAGATCCCTGAAATGTGGTTAAACTTAACCATGGTCTGTTCTTACAAATGGTTTTATAATCCATGGATGGAAGCTGGCTCGTTTCAAACAAACCATTCATCAAAGCAGTTTTTAGCCAAGCTTAACCACGATTTGTCATGCTCAAATGACATAAGTAACAGTTAATAATAAAAAGTCATGATTAAGAGTTACAATAACCCTTGTGTTTTGGTGTGTGTTGATCTCATTTTAGTTTACTGCTGCTTTTTAAAGTGTTTTTAATAACTTACTTTAACAATTTTATTGATAATTCTTCTTGTAAACTGATTCAAGGTTTTGTTAGGATCAAGTGGTATTTAAATTCTCCTCTGCTCTTCCACCATGGCCATGAGGAAGAGATTGGAAGCTTCTCCCAGGTTAATTGATTTAGCATGCCAGCTGAGCTGAGATCTAATCTGTGGTAAATCTTACTATGATTTGTTGAACAAGCCAGCTGAATCACTTACAGTTAGAAGTTGGCTTGTTTCAATAAGCCATCATTAGGATTAACCATAGTTTGTGCAAATTTGGATGTTGAAATCAGTTGCTATTAATCTAAAATAGAAATGAAAGCTTCAAAGCTCCTCCTTGTATTTGAGCCAGAAGACTAGATGGAGCACAGAGGGTCCATATTTTGCTTAGGCTCATTCCTAACACGATAAAGTCATGATTTACCATGACTTCCATATGCAGTCAATGCACATTAGTGTGAAACTCTGTGGGGCAATTTAGTTCCTCTTTCTGCTGACTCGTTAGGATGCTGCAATAGGGAAAGATGGTGTTAAATCAGAAGGCCATTTGTTGAATCCTGTCATTTGCACTTATTGTCGTGGGGGTGTAGCTGGATGTCACTGGGGCTGACAGGAATCCAACAACATCTGAAGGCCAACAGGTTGCTGAGCCCTGTTCTAGATTCCTGTAGCAGCCATCACAGGAACATCAAACCCATGTTACCTTGAAAAATCCAAACTAGCATAGTTAACTTAGCCATTTCTTCATTTAATAACTCCTAAATAAATTTGCAGCTATAGCAGGCTAAATGGACAGGCCTCCAGTGTCAAAAGCTGTTTGTGATTAAGTACCACATTGTATAGCAAGTAACAATACAGGAACCATAAGACTGGACTGAAAACCTATTCTTCCTATCACACCTATTTTTTTCCCCATTCCCCAAAGGCCTGACATTTCTTGTGATGCTCATAAATCAGTTTGTCTAAAAAAAAAATTTTCCTTTGCCCTTTATATGAAAATAGAGACTTTGGGTAAAAAGGCAGAGAAGCTGTATTCTATGTGCAAATGTTGACTGAAAAACTCAGCAGTTGGTGGGGTGGGGGAAACCACTGAGACAAGTTCTCCAATATTATTTAACCATAAATGCAGTGCTTGAGAGAATATGGCGTTCTCCTCTCATGGCAATCCAGAACCACAAAAAGCATAAACAGAACATGAATTAAAATGAATGTTTCCTGATTTGAAATTTAGAAATGATTGGTAAATAGCTTTCAGAGCCATGCACAAATTTAATCATATGGTACTAAGAAAATGCTTTAATTTCACTCAATTTCATCAGATCAGATTGCACAAAAATATCCTATTCATGAAGTTAACCCCAGTCACATCCAGCTTAATCTCCTTAAAATATGTCAAGGAAAATCCATATGATTGAATTAAATGAACAGTATTCAGAAACCAAGAATCTGATTTCACATTCGTTAGAGTTGTTTGCTTTAGTAGGTAAAGTCTGAGTGCAATGAAGAAAGGGAAGATCTAAAATGATCACTCTATGAAGGAAAACTATCAAATCCCAAGTCCCCCTGACAAAGTTTTTATCAAATCTGGTTTCCTAAAATTGTCCTTTAAAAGAACAAACCATTCTCCTTAGTCTCAGTTTGAGATATTCCCGTTATTCAAGAATAGCTCCATAAAAAATAAATGAAATAAGAAGGGAGGTCACGGCAATGTTGTGAAATTGGAGTGTGGTGATCACACAGGGTCCCCGGACGTTTAACGGTCTGTTGATCTCTGTGCCACCACTGTGCTCGCTTCCCCGCTGCCACCAACCAGTTACTCTCTGGTAAAACACGGAGTCCAGTCAGTTGTTAAAAGTAAACCAAAAAAACCCCCACAAAAACAAGTTTATTTTACAAACATTAACAAGTTTATGGTTTCTCAGATAATATTCCTGTCAGTATCTTAACTTTAGTTTCTTTACCAGCCCTATACCTTCCTAATACCTTCTGACTGATTATCTCAACTGTTTGACTGACTCCTCTTAACAAATTCTCTCACTCTCTCACACCAGACTAGCCCAACCCACAGACTTATCTTCTCTGTCTCATCTAACTCCAGACTGTCTTCTCAACTACTCTAACTCTTTCTCATAAAAAAACCTCTGTGCTTAAACCATATACACAGTTAACTCTGCCCCTTGGGTTCCCATTGGTTAGTCGTTTTACAATTAGTTAACCCTTTCCCTATGAACCCAGTATGATGTCACACACAAAGAAGAGCCAACACCACATGGAGTTCACATTTCTTTGAGTCTTTCAGGTAACCCCAAATCCTGTCTTAACACATAATGTCAAAGCAAGGTTGGAACCCCTCCTCCTCCTTCCTCCATCATGAGTGCCATTTCTTCCAGTCCATCAGAAACCACACAGTTTGTCATTGCATCTAAACCAGCAAACCATGGTTGTGCTATTCCAAATCAAAGCACATTCAGCAAAGTGCATTGACTAAATCATATACTGTATAGGTAGGGATTGTAGACCCTCCCACCTTTTCCTGGGGGTGGAAAATAGAGAATCATCTTAAATCCAGGCCTTCTGACTCTTCCATCCAACTCTCCTGCAGAGTGGAGAGCCTCAGCATTAGTATAGAGAGGCTGAATAGGGTAACATTTCTTGCTTGACTTTTGTTTCTGCATGTATGTGAGGGGGGGAATAGTTTTTCATGTCACACAGCAGGCTGTTTCAGGTCCAAAAAGCCATAAAACAACAACTCTAAAACACTCTCAAGCTGGCTTTGCAGCCATTCCATGCTGAATAGCGCAGCCAGGTGTAGAAACCATATATGCAACCTTTGTACTATGTTCTCTACAGAAGGCAGTTGACCTTTTATGCTAAGTGGGAAATCATTTGTGAAATCCCAATTACTTGGTTCTAAGCTATTTCAGCAGGTGAATGCCACGTGTTAACCCTGCTTTAGAAAGGGAGCACATTACGTGTATAGGGAGAAATTGCTGTCCTTTTTTGTACAAGAATCTTATTCCCCAAAGTAGAAAATTACAAAAGCAATTGGTGCAACACAGGTAAAATGAGAGATGCAACTTACTTTATCATAGCAGATCTTCAAAATGTTTGCTTTTTAAAACTGCTGTAAAGTGTTTTTTTTTGGGGGGGGGGGTTGTTCAAGCATAAAGGACAATGGGCAATTGACCTTCCCAGAATCATATCAGAGAGCTCTGCATTGTGTGTGTGTGTGTGTGTGTGTGTGTGTGTGTGTGTGTGTGTTACCATCTGGATGCAAAGTTGCCAAGATTGTAGGGAGAATTCCGGTGTCTTGCAGGATTTTTGTTAGGATGCAAAACCAGGTTGGCCTTGAGCAAGTCTCTTTTCAGCTATCCTCGGTTGTTGAAATGGCAAGACAAGATCCCCAAAGCTTTAGTCTCTGTAGTTTGGTATGGAAACAGCTACTCCTTCTAAACCGTTCCTGCAGTCCTTTGGTGAGACAGCCCCAGCAGGGATTTAAAATTACAAAACATGCATCAAAGCAAAGTGTGGAAATATAGGATGTTTAAACTATCCCCTTATATGCTGCTTCCAAAGGCCCCCCCTCCCTTAACTTTTGGTAAGTTAAAAAATGTTTTATTTACAAATTATTCAAAGAGTAGATTCATGTGCTTTTCTGTACAGCAGCAAGAAAAGACAGGCAGCATAACTTGGGTACCAAAATAGTAAGATGTTTCTAAATTATTTGCACAGAAACACAAAGATGGCTTGCTTAAGCCATGTGGTCTAAGCTTGGAGCATCCAGCCTAGATCTCTTTATTGGTAGACATGGCAGGACAGCTTACTCTATGGCCTTAACCCCTTCGTGCATTAATTAGAGTTAAGCATGTTGGTTATATGAGGCTGATTTATTCCACATAAAGAGCCCTCTGCTTGTTTCCTGGCCTGTGTAGAATTGAATCAATAGGTGAAGCCAATGCTGTGGCCTTTCACCTCTTGACTGGTTCCAAGGATGGCTTCTATTAGAAATGAGTTGCCAACTAGGGATTCAGATGTATTGTAAAGAAGAATGCGCACTGTGTATCTGAGAATATGTATCCTTCCACACAAGTGCACAGGCTGAAGTCAGTGTAGAAAATGTCATTCCATGCTGCATCAAAATCTTATCTGCTCCTTTCAGATGTATTGCCAGTAGGTTATCGAGTTGGCATTTTCGCCTAAGGACAAAAGTAGGCTCTAAGCACCTAAGAAGGAGGATCAGCTTTCTGAAGAAATAAAATAGGGTATTTAGCAAAAGCCAACATATAGATTTAAGTTCATAAGTATAATAAAACAGTCATTTGGATCAAGGACTGTTTCTAAAATGTATAATTAAGCAAGAAGAGTATAATATGATTAACTCCTGTGTATCATTAATAATAAAAAATGAAACCTACTATAATGAAAGACATCAAAGATTATAATCCTGCATGATAGTGTTAGAAGTCAGAACCAAATAGATGTGGCATTAAGCACATCATTAGAAAAACATAGCAAGTTTTTGGGGGGTTTTTTTAAAAGCATGCATCCCACCTCCAGGAACATTTTCAATACATTTTATCCCCACTCAAATATAGTAGTAGCTTTATCAAGATGACTTTTGTTAAGGTTACATGTGGAGAAGGAAGGTTTAAATGTCTCATCTCTTTGCATATGATGGTTCTGATGAAATCCATATACCCTGCTCTTGCTTTCTAAATAAGTAAGTAAATCCTGATATGGTTTATAATAATGCATTGAATGTCACATCTATTTTGGTCCTCAGTGGTTAAGTTTGTACTTCAGCTGTAAATCATTTGCTCCACTAGGTTAATAAGCTGCCTAGATGTTGCTTGAATGAAGAGAAAAGGTAGGGGACTTAATGAAATCCAGAAGCCCTGTAATGGGACTCCTTTCAATTTTAGCCCAATGGTGTCCCCTATTAGTCTTCTGAAAGCAAGTTTAAAGGTTTGTTGTCACAACAGATAAGAGAACCAAACACCTCATTCTTCCGCTCCTCCTGTAATTCAAGCACTCCAAATACTAGGCTTTCTGGTACAGTGCTTTCTGTGTGTCTTATCAAAGCTCTGCCTGAGCTCTACTGAATCATCAATGGTTATAAAGTATTTATATCTGAGGTTTAATGGTTTGGAAACATCATTTCATGATTTAGTGTATTTTATATTGTTGTTTTATTTGGCCATTCATTATAAACTGCCCTGGGGTCCTAAGGACTAGGAAACAGTTTAGAAATGAAGGTTTCTGTAGAAATAATAGGCATGCTTCACTTGTTAAAAGCAATGGAAAACATGTGCAAGTCAAGAGACCAGATTTCATGGCTAGTGCTTCATAGTATTCGTGACTTTGGACCTATGTCTCAAACCAATACCCCAGCGTATAGTGTGGGTGACGACATATGAGCAATCTTGCTGATGCTAAGTAAGTCTGAGTCTGGTCAGTGCCTGGATAGTTGATGACATGGGAACCACATGTATGATATCAGAGGTGCCAAGTTGTGTGCAAGATTGAGGGGGCCTGTCGTTCATGTGACATCATCAGGAGGAGGCTGAGTGCGGAATCCGGCACGGCTTCAATGGCCAGCGGGTCCTCTCTCATGCTCAGGAGGAGCCGGCCATGCTCTGCTCTACCCTCGGCCTCCTCTGACACTTCAACACTGAGGGGGTCTGGCCCCCTGCCAACAGATATGGAGGGGGCAAAGACAGCTCAGCCCCATAGAGTTGGCACTCCTATATGGCATATAAATGTGGGAAAATAAAAAGGAATAAATCTTATTCAGCCTAATGCCATAGTCATGAAACAAATAGTTCCCTCCCTCCCACCCTTCCATTCCTACCCAGTAAGAACACTTAATTCTGATCAATGTAATATATGTGGTTCTGTTGTGGTTGCTCTTTTTCTCCCTTTGTTTGATCATCGCTTTACATAATGCATCTCACTTGTCAATATTTTGAACAGCTGTAGCCATAATTTGTGAATGTGGCGCATAGCAATTGTCTGACATATGAGGAAACTCATTACTGCCTTTTGAAAACCTGCATTGCACTTATGTAACGCAAAACGTGTCATCACTGTTTGTGTTTCAGGCACAATATTGGTAGACAATATGTTGATCAAAGGTACAGCAAGAGGACCTGATCCCACCATTGAACTGACATTAAAGGACAACGTAGACTACTGGGTTATCTTAGATCCTATCAACCAGAGGCTTTATCTAAACAGTACTGGACGAATTCTCGACCGAGATGTAAGTTGGTGTCTCTTCTTCCCCCTCGCTCCAGTTTCCGTTTTGTATTAAAAACTGCTGATTTCAGTGGAAAAATAAGTATTTTCACAACTAATAAAGGTGGGAAATGTGAAGTGTTTGTTTACTCAGTGTAAGTCTCATTCAGCCCAGCTGATGTTTGTCAAAAAGCGAAGATGACTTAAGAAATAAAAATGCTGTTAGTATCTTTTATAGTTTTTGGATGTTCTATCCAAAATAGTGGCAGGGGTTTTTTAAAGGACATTTTGTATCTGTATGTTGATCGATATTCATACTGATGCAAGGCTGTGTGTATTTTTTTGTTCAAGCATACAAACCAGAGCAGTTTGAATAACAACCCTTGGCCCTCCATGTTGCTGAACCACAGCTCCTGTCATCCCTGTTGATTGGCTATGCTGGTAGGGGCTGATGGGAGTTGGAGTCCACAAACATCTGGAGAGCCACAGGCAGGCCATCCCTGATCTAAAGGCTGCACCAGGTAAACCAGAAGTGATGGGATTTCAAACAATAAATATGATATATGGTTAACACTCTATAATCCAGACCTACTGTGAGCCCCAAACTCAGCACAACCCATTAGACATATATTGAAGACCACTAGGAGTTTGATATGCCTCCTAGTCTTGCTCTCTACTGCAGACATAGAAAAGGGAACAGTCAATTACTTGACAAACTGGGTGGTAGCTATGTTTGGCTTGCCCAAAATAAAATAAAATGATCTTGGTAGAATCAGCACAGCTGCATTGGACTCC
This sequence comes from Podarcis muralis, assembly GCF_964188315.1. Taxonomy (NCBI): domain Eukaryota; kingdom Metazoa; phylum Chordata; class Lepidosauria; order Squamata; family Lacertidae; genus Podarcis; species Podarcis muralis. The sequence goes on along the minus strand of NC_135660.1, from coordinate 66,743,269 downwards.
TAGAGCAGGCAGTCAAACCCAATTTGTTTATATGATGTATAACCCATGATGTGCAGTGTTTGCTGCTTGTTTCTGGGAGGTTTCTGCAGAAATCTTTAATGCACCTTTTGCTATTTGAACATAGGATTACATTAAAACTTGTCCCACTTCAGTAATAACCTGAAAAAGACCCAGTTTCTTCCTTACAGATAGAACCAGTGTTAACTGCAGTAGACATTTGTCTTGGTGTTCTAGGAATGGGTTTACAGGATAGAGATAGATTAGATAGATAGATAGATAGATAGATAGATAGATAGATAGATATGGATAATGTGTGCATATCAGCTTACCTATATGCACATTGATGCAGCCTAGAAATAAATAAAACTAGACACTTATCCACAGCAGTGCTCTACGTGTTCAATAAATTTATCTTATTTTGTGGGTATGTGTGTTTTAAGGTTCCTTTAGCAGTAAAGGGATAAAAAAGAATCTGCTGGCAGTTCAGCCTAGTCGATTTCAGCACTCTACCATCTTGTTAGGGGAAATGGCTATAAATTAGAAGCTGGAGTGGGCATGCATTTTTCCCTACCAGCAGGCTGTCCTGCCCTCACCAATTATGATGTAAAATGAAGCCTCACACGTTTTCATGCTTCCTCCCTCTCCCCATCCATGCGATTCACAAAAGAGACAATCTTCCTGAATTATATAATGCTATTGTGAGATGAATATTTGTGAACTCCTCGTTTCTTTAGGCAAAAGAACTTATTTAGATTCAGAATGTATCTTTTTTAGTCTGCTGTGGGCAGATATATTCAGTTGATTTAGCCAGCTGACAACGTAGTCCATACAATTTGCTTTTCTGCAGAAGCAGCTATGATTTGAATGTGCACACCGTAGGCGGAGTGCCTACTGAGTAAGCCAAGAGGTTTTCTTCCCTCTGGCCAAGCCTGCAGCCTCTTTCTGCTGCCAATCACTTTCTTCATTTCTTTACACTTTCTTCAGATTTTGGGGCTCCAGGGCATACACCATATTCTTGGGTGCATCTGATCTGGTGAAGCCCTGAAGCAACTAAGTTTTGAAGTTAACAGCCAAACACCTGGTCCTTTCTTTTATTAACTTACTTTCAAAAGGTGGTTTTTAAAAGACAGGTTTATAAGGATTCCAGTGTTCATTTTCAATTCAGGAGCGAATTTGTGCATTTCTGTTTGATTTCAACAGATTGAGCTCCTTATTCAGAGAAAGAGAGCGCAAACATCTTCACTGTGTTTAAAGAAGCATTTGGGCAGGATTAAATGAAGTGGAATTAAGTGATCATACAAGAAGGAAATCTTCAGTCAATATGTAATGTTTTGCTTTAAAGAGTGTAATATAATAGGACGTGCCCTCTTACAAATTTGGTAACTGGTTAAATAATAGGAAGGTGAAAACAGGTGTAAATTGGTGGTTTTCACAAAACAGGAAAATAAGAAGTGGGGTCCCCCAATGATGCTATCGGGACCTGCACTATTTAATTTTCATAAATGTTCTGGAGTCAAGGAAGAGCAGTAAGAGCGCCAATTTATGGATTACACCAAATTGTTTTGGGTGGTGCCCAAGCTGCAAAGGAGTTCTGAAAGGAGCGTCAGATTGGGATAATGGGCAAAAGCAGCTAATGAGATTCTGTATAAGCAATGACAGTGATCCACCAGCCCCTAAATGCCAACTTCACTTCTCCACTTGTGGAATCTGAATTGACTGTGACTAAAGCCTAAGGAATGCTTGGCTCACATGTTTTGCAATGATGTGTTCAATGGGGAATGGAACTGTTCTCTTCACCCCACCACTGACATCTCATCAGCTTTCTTCAACAACTGTGGGTTGCATGAAGCTGCTTGTAAAGGAATTGCAGTGCATGGGACCCTGCCCGCATTGAAGAGTTCTGTGTGACCAAGGAACCCTTACATGTGAGCAGGGGTTCCTTTACAGACGCTTACTTGCAACATGTGTTTGCTTAAGGAAGCTGGTGTGTTGTTGGGGCAGGGCTCAAAAGACTAAAAACAGTAGCAGAGGAAGCTGCCTTGTACCTATTTGAACCATTGGTCCATCTAACTCACTATAATCTACACCAGGGTTTTCCAAACTTGGGTCTCCAGCTGCTTTTGGACTACCATTCCCATCATTCCTGACCACTGGTCCTGCTAGCTTAGGGATGATGGGAGTTGTAGTACAACAATAGCTGGAGACCAAAGTTTGGGAAACCCTGATCTACACCATGGTAAGCCAATGTGATACCCTCAAGTTGTTATGGAACTGTAACTCTCAGGACCCCCAGTCATTGTGGCCAGTAGGTAAAGTCCAATAACACGTGGACAACCCCAGGTTCTCTTTCCCCAATTTAGGCTTCAGTTCTGACACCAGTTACTTGGAATTGAGTCCCGCTGAATTCGATAGGACTTAACTTCTGAGTAGATTTGATTAGGGTTGCGCTTTTATTTTATATGAAACAGAAGTAATACTCCACATATCCAGGTGATTTGTAGAAGTAACTATGCATTTATTTTTCTCCCTTCTTTACAGCCACCAATGTCAATTCAGTCTATTGTGGTTCAAGTCCAGTGCATTAACCGAAAAGTAGGAACTGTCATCTATCATGAAGTTCGGATTGTAGTGAGGGACAGAAATGATAACTCTCCCCAGTTTCAGCAGCAGCAGTACTATGTAGCAGTCAATGAGGTCAGTTTTAGTATTGGTACTGTTATCATTTTTCCCCTAACTACTCATGTACTTTTTGATATCATCTCATCAATGTACTAAAGCACTTAATGTTAATTTGCTTTTGGGTTTTCCAGTTGATTTTGAGCCTTTTGTGTGTTTATATTAAGAACTTGCCTTGAACTGAATCACTTGAGAGAAAATCATACTTGTATTAATTAAACAAACCCAACCCATTCAGGGGTGCATATGAGTAAGCAAAGGAGACACAAACTATTTTAGCATACTGCCGTAAGAAGTTAACACACACACACACACACACACACACACACACACACACACACTTATATTCTGAACATTATTCTTCCATAATAGAAATGGTATAATACTATGCAAAGGAACAACTAAGCAACCTTAATTTTCAGTTTTAAAAAGTTATCTCTTGACAGTATTCCTCACCCCCTGGTTGTTCTTTATTCCGCACTTCAATGGCAATTTTAGCACAATGATCTACTTTCTGGCAATTCCAGTCTTTGGATTTTCCAATCATTTAGTTTTATTCTGTATCAACCAGTTCCAAGTTAGGACCTTATTGCTAGATTAGTTTGCAGACAAGAAACAAAGGCAGACAATGATCTTTGGGTCTAATTTTAGTCATAGCCTTTTAAGTCAATAAGCTTTTATTGACTTAAAATTAGCTTTTGGTTCTGTATGTTTCCCTGTTGTCTTTGGAGTAAACTAGAGCAGTACCATTTCTTGATAGAAAACCATTGGTTTTGATCTGTGTCCTGTATGCTGAACTTGTAATAATTGTGGTTATCTTTCTGTGGAGATTGTGTCTTCTCATACAGTTAGGCAAGGATGTGTCCTTGCCTTCATTATTTTGAATTTGTAACTGGTAAATTTCTCCTCATTTTTGGAAATAATATCTTCTCATCCTCCTAAGATATCTATTGCATGCAGATGATGCAGTTTTAATTTTGAAGACATAATTGGGTAATAAATGTTTCCTTTTGGGGTTTAATTATTTTTTAATTGAAATTCTTAACCATTAACCATCCAAAATCCAGAATTATAATATTTTCTAATATTATATTTCTTTGGGTCCCACATAGTCATATGTTCAATCAAGTTGGCTTACAGAAATACCTTGAGCATTTGGTGTCTTGAATCTGCCAACTTGAGAACTCAGAGAAAAACTGAAGAGGCCAAGGTGAAGCAGAATGTGAATACAGTTACTCAATTTTTCTCAACAAAGGGTGGAGAATTTGTTTCACTCTTGTGGACTCTGCTTCATTGGAGGTTTTTAAGCAGAGATTGGATGGTCACCTGTCGTGGATGCTTTAGCTGAGATTCCGTACTGTAATTTCCCCATTTTATTTTTGCCACTTGAAAACAACAAATCCAACTGTGACCCATCAAAATAAGCATTTCCAGATATTTAACCTGTTCAGTCTCTTGAACTGTTGAATGTGTGTACACTGGGCTTATGGGTAAAGTTCATTCTGTTTAAAAGACTTTGGGACCAATCTAATAAAGGCACCAAAGAGCAATGCCCCACCCGGCTCCAATTTATACCACCCCATAGGTAGAATCAAGCTGGAATTCAAAGGGACTTTGTCTTGGATCTCAGTCAGCTTGCAATAAATCCAACTCTAAAATTATTTTCTATTACTAGCTAGAATTGGATCCCACCAGTCCAAAATAATTTTATATAGATGTCAGGTGACATGAAATCCTCATCTGATCTTTTCTTGCTGCTCTTCTCCAGATCTTCCTGGAATACCATTTAGCCGTGTCAGATAGGTCAACAATGATGGCAATTGTCGAAAATATGATCCAGTACAACAGAATAGTTCAATACTTTAGACCAATTTTATGCCAAATATATTGATTTCCTCCTTTAATAAGTTTCCAAAAATGAGCTGAATCTTCCCCTCCAGCTGCTCTATTAATTTCCTCCTGCACCTGTCTGATATATATCACTCCCTTTCTATATAGATTTCTTTTCATTCCTACGTCGCTGAGCCCAAATCCAAAAAAATTCAGAACATTTTTTAGCACTGCTTGATTATAAGAACTGCTATTTCAAAGCATTTAATGTTCATTATTCTGTACATAGGTTTATTGCCTTTTAAGTGGCACAAATTATTGTAAACACCATTATTGTTGTTCCAAATTTCTTCTTAATGTAAGTTTATTGGCTTTTTTTGCGTCTTGAAGCTTTATAATTATTTGCTATTGTTTTGAGTTGAAATATTTTTGAGCTGTTTAGAGCACTGGGGTGGGTAGGTTTAAAATTCAAACAACTGCACAAACATTTCCCCCTATAATTGATTTTGTTAAGTGCATATAAGTTCGATATAATTATAGAATACATTTGTTGTGGTTTATTTACAGCAATTGTAATCCACAGTCCTCTGACTTTTGCATTTAACAATGTTTTAAATTAATATCAGGCACGATAAGTTCTCGTGTGTGGGGTGGGTGTGGTGACTTTCTTTAGTGTGAGAAAGGTTGCATCCACAAGATGAATGTACTTGCTTTAATTTTTAATTTTTATAAAGGACCTCTTTACACTGGGCTGTGTGGGTATGGACTGAGTGGAAGCATCCATTCCTCTACTCAATTCTGTCAGCTTAGCCAATCTTGTGCAGGCTGCCACCAATGGAGTGAAACAAGACAGAGCTTCACCTCCATCAACACAGAACTTCCCTTTTCACCCTCTTAGTGGCAGACAGAAGGCCATTCAGTGGTATCCCCCATTGCAGAGCCCAGTGGAAATTCCCCCAAACAGGGTGTTCTGCAGACAGAGTGGGGCTGAGCTGACTCAGGATCTGCTAGATCACAAGCTGCTCTCAGAGCTGGCACTACTATTTGTATGGTCTGTGGAGGCTTTTCAGGGTAACAGCTGGATTTTTGCACTGTTAAGTGATGTGATAGAACCCAGTTCTTTCACATAAGACAATGCTCATGCCTTTGTATTCCTCCTTCAATTGGCCAAATGGTGATTAACTTCCTCTGTTGACTTCTCCTCTGCAGGCGTCTGTGGCTTGTGGCTGGTTCAGTATAAATCTTTCATAAGTTCTGTTACTTGATCAGGCGCGGCTATTAAGAGTGTCTTTGAGTTGCTGTTGAAAAGTCACACAAAATGGCAAGCAGCCTTGTGATAAATCAGTAGCATAATTAATTGTGTGGTTTAATTAGCTGAAATTAAGGATTGTAAAAACTAGCTTATGGTCTGCAGCAGTAAAAACTTTCAAACTGTCTCCTTCTGCTTGCTTGCTTGCTTGCTTGCTTGCTTGCACACCCACCCATCCCTCTTTTGGTATAGCCGTCTGTTGAAAGAAAAGATCTCTCAATAACATGCTCCATAGATCTGAGGAACACTTTATAGCCTTGGAGGAAATTAGGACAAGAAAATAAATTGGTGATTTCAGTAAATGACCCCTTTCCTTGCTTATCAAGGTGCAGTTCTTACAAACTTTGGAGGTTTCAAATGTTACTGAATTTCACAACTAACCCAAATTCTCAGAGGACCCCTGACTTGTACAGGGGTAGCTGCTGAGCTTAGGAATGCAGAGCTCTAGTGTTTTGGATAGGTTTAATTATAAGGCAGAGATGTGAAACTTGTGGTCTTCCATGTGTTGTTGGACTCCATCTTTCACCATTCCTAACCATTGACCATTACACGAGTTGAATTCAATTTACACAACAATGCTGTCCTGCTACCTCTTCCCCACTGCAGCCCCCTGTGCCTTCAGCAAGCCTCTTGTGTGCACCGGGGACCTGCAGGAAAGGACTGGGGCATGGCATGCTGAGAGGCTGCAGTGAGGTGTGGGGAGTGATCAGACGCAGCCAGTTTCTGCAAGTCAGAGCTACACTAGCGCAAGCTGTCTCTGCCTCATTTTTACTTATTTCTTCGTCCCTCAGGCTTTCTGTGAGTGCAGAAGGCTACAGTGGGGAGGAAAGAGCCAGACAACCGATTTTGCCTCTAGCCTCACCCACTATTAGCATGTAGCCTCTGGAAGGTTACTCAGAAGAGGATGCAGTCCTTGGGCTGAAGAAAGTTCCCCACTCCTCAGCAATGATGCAATTGGCATAAACAGCCCCACAATATAGCCTTTCTCTGTCTGTCTGATCATTGACATTCCCAATGAGCAGTGTTGGAGAATGTAATTTTAACTAAAAGCCTGTGATAACCACGATACCTGAAATTTAATCAGGCTACATACGTACCGAATATGAACAAAGTTGTCTCTTCTTTTCTCATAGCTCCAACCCATGGTTGCATCTTTATATATTAACTGGCATATTGCCATATGCCTATTCTATTACAGTATATGTTGCGTATTTCACATTGTTTTAACCTACACAGACCAATTGTATTTCCAATGTTATTATTAAACTCTTTCCTGTTCCTGTTTTGCTGAATTCCTTCTACTGTTGCTTAGAAGATCTATTAGAAGATCTTTATTTAAGACAACGAAACCTTCTGTTTTCCAGACTCTATTTTTTCCTCACATGGTGTGAGATTCCTTACTTCTGCTCCTCTTACAAGAGTTTGAGTATTTGCAAATACTGAAAAAAGGCAAGTGAAGACTAGAATTTTTATTTATTTGCTTTCTTTTTTTAGTATATGAAATTATAACCCCCTGAGAGATGAAGTTTTAAAATCCCATATAGAATATTTTCTCCCATTTGTTTCGCTCTTGCGCAGTGCTATTGTGCAGTGGAGCTGAGAGGGATATTTTAGGTGCTAAAGGTTGCGTGTGCTTCATCATGCTGAAACTAAGTAGCTCTGGCCAGTGCCTGTTAAGTGACAGCCTGGTAGCAATAAGTATCCTACTTTTCTTCCATGATGGAAGAAAGGTGGGATATAAAAGTATAAAAAACCCTAGGACTACCACATCTGCTCTTCCTGCTCGCCAACCCTGTCATACACCCATCCTCCCCAACACCTGACCAACTGCTCCTCCCTTTACACCTCACTTACTCCCTTGCCTATCCCATCACAGCTCAGCTCAACTACTCCCCTAATGGCTCACCTAAATCCACCCCCCTCATAGCTCTCCTCAACTCCTTTCAAAGGAGGGGAAGGTGCTTTAGAAAGTTTCTAAAGTGCTTCCTCCCATCTTTAAACCTCACTGCACCTGTATGTAATGGAAGGAGAGATGCTTCACCACTCTCCCCCTCTTTTCAGCTGTTCGTCTGGGATGTGTGTCACCCTGTTGTCATGCTTCAGGTCACGTGGCCTCCTACTAGTAGCCATGTGAACTACGGTATGATAACAACCTTACATTTCAATGTACATAGGAAGAAATACTGGTTTCATTTTGCTACACTGTCTCTTGCTCTTGTTTTCTAAGCCATACCCATTACGTTGGTGAATAATCAGTCCCTGTTTGCTTCCCCACCCATGGTGGGGTACTTCTGAATGGTTGAAACCACAGCAACCTAATACTGTTGTTGCCTGGTAATAGTTAATAATATTAGAGACTGGTAATCTATCTCTACATTTGTCTTATTGTATTGCTTATGTCTTTACTCTTTACAATATGAGCATTTCTTGTGAGCTTTATAATTCCATATAAACTTGATAATTTGTGACTGGGTTTTGTTTAGCAACTGCCATATGAGGTAGTGTAAGGAAAATAAATGGTATTGTATGCAGTACCTTCATATTATCATTGCAGCCATTCCCAGACATGGTGTGTGTGTGTGTGTGTGTGTGTGTGTGTGTGTGTGTGTGTGTGTGTGTGTAATGGAATCAAAATGCATATCACTCACACTAGCAACTGAGATTAAACTAAACTGCAAACTTTCTGGGGACACAGAACAGTCACACCCAGTCTGAATGGGAAAGAGTTGAAGGAAAGCAATGGAAATGATAAATAGTTCAGAAGCATGCCACATGAGGAAAAGTCAAAGGCACTTGGTTTGTTTAGCTAAGAGAAAAGAAGATTAAGGTGAGAGTGGATAGCAATAGCTTACATTGATATGCTTTAAATAGTCCATTGGTTCATTGGTTCTTTTGTAGTTGCAAGAATTTTATTATGATGAGGTAGCTCTGAAGGTCAATGAATCCATTACTGGCCTGTACAGTCATAAATCTTAGTATGCCTCAATGCCAACCTTAACAGACCATGGTGTGTTTTGGGGTAATAACTACTGGGAGAAATTACTGCAAAATTTACTGATCTTCCATTTTGAGAGAAACCATTTTGTTGATGTAGTATTTAGCTCTTATTCTAAGGGCAAGATTGCAGTCTTGTTTAAGAATATTCAGATCCAGTTATTCTGTTAGTTACAAGAGTTTAATGTGTTGGGTTTTTTGCCTTGATTTGAGGATAGTAAGAAGATAGTAGCTGTCCTTTAGTTGTTTTTTTGGATAACATTTCCCCCCTATTTTTGGAAGATAGTTCTTAGGTATAGTTTGACCCCTTTGTTGGAAGTATAGTCCGTAGTAAGATGCAAACTTGGAAAATATAGTTCAAAGTGAGTTTCTTCCACTTCCAGTGTAATTATTCTCCCCACCCCACCTTGGTGTTTAAATCACTAATCTCAGTTGGTATGTACAGCATCAGAAGCATATTGGTGTGTGATGATTACCTGTAAATTGTATTCTGCTTCACTATGAAGGTCCTCAGTAACATCATATTATTATTATTATTATTATTATTATTATTATTATTATTATTATTATTGCCTTAATAAGGCTTAATAGGCCATGAAAGTAATGAATGCATCTCATGGAAATTAGATTAATTTAATACATAAATTACTGAAGTGGATTGCTAAAGCTTAAGTGTTCCATATGTAGATAAGGTTCTCTTTTATTTACAATGCTTCCGCTTTTCCCAGGGATGTAAGAATGTCTTGTTGTTAATTGGCAGCAATAAACTTTTGTAGTTAGTCTTCTAAAAAGAGCCACTTAGACAGTTTGCAGTAGTTTCTCTGGCTGTCCTCCCCCTTTTATTTGGGAACCTTCAGCTGACATAGGTGAGAAACAATGTAGATGCTTTTTATTGCAGGTTGTCATATTAAAAAGATGTCATGATAAAAAGATATCTGAATCTTACATACAGATTATTCTTCTTGTAAAGCTATACAAGCAGCTTTCCTCTTACGACATCCTGAGATCTGGCAAGTGGATGCAATCTGATGCTTGAATGATGAAGAATTGGTGACATGCTAAAGGAATGTTAGACTGTTTTATAGGGATGAAGGACTTCGATGTTCCAGTAAAAAAATCAAAATAATATGAGGAAGTGGCACAAGAAATGATGAAATCCAGGATGTATCAGAAGCAGACAGAACAATTTACACTGGAGAAACCACTTCCAGTCAGTGTAGACATTACTAAGCTAGACCAATGGTCTTATGTAGTCTAAGGCAGCTTCTTCTGTTCCTATGTTCACTATATTAAGGCAAAGATATATTGGTTACAGTGAATACTGCAATCAGTAAGTATAATTAAACCACATCATATTGTTATAAATGAGTACAGTGGTACCTCGGTTTAAGAACAGTCCGGTTTAAGAACAATTTGGTTTACAAACTTCGCAAAACCGGAAATAGTGTCCTGGTTTGAGAACTTTACCTCGGTCTAAGAACAGAATCCGAACTGTGGAAGGGCACTGGCGGTGGGAGGCCTCATTCGGGAAAGCATGCCTCGGTTTAAGAACAGTTTTGGTTTAAGAACAGGCTTGCGGAATGGATTAAGTTTGTTAACCGAGGTACCACTGTACAATATATAATGCAATATTCCCCGTAAGGGGAGTTCTCCACTTCACCACTTGGTTCCTCTGTGGATTCCAGTAAATTTGGATTACAGTTTTTCAAACAAAAAGTTCCAGGTTCAATCCCAGGAATCTCCAGGCATGTCTGAGAATGATTCCTGTCTAAAACCCTGGAGAAGACTGGTTGTCAGTCAGTGCAGACAGTACTGAACTAGATAAACAGACTGACTCTGTATAAGACATCACCATGGGTTTCTATTTTAATTGTGTACTTCCAGAATTTTCCAAGGTGTTCTAAATTTAATATATCTCAGATATAATGATGGAAAGTCCCTGAGGTCTCTGAAGTGACAGATATTCTTCATATCTTATTAAGCACAATTAAAACAAATGCACCCAGTATTAAACACTCAGGCATCTGATGCAATGACATGGTGGAAGGTATCGCATTTTACTGTGCCCAGTTTGTTGATGTTCCATTCCCTCTCTTTCTAGATAATAGGAAAGTTTTTATTGTTTCGAATACTGGAATCTGTACCTCAATGTGTTAATTTGGCTGGCAAGTTTGGTTTGACCTTTTAAAATATTTGACTGAGTTGCAAACTATTCATTCATATTCACATTTCTTATTTTGCTCCCAGTGATGAGTAGAGAGAGGGACTCTGGGTTCTTCACACACACGCACACAGAGGTGGAATTTGTTTTGTTATTTTGTTTTTACATAGCCTTGCTTAATATTCTTTACCCTGAGTAAGGGGCAATAGTTCACAAGGTATTTCGCAGTATACTGTCAGAAGGAAATTGGCAGGAAGGCAATTTGGTGTGACAAAGGATGTCATAAGAACATTCCGTATATCTATAGCAGTATGTCAGTTATGTCATCTCAGAACTGAGTACCTAATCATGGAATTTGTTTATTATAGTGTACAGTAAGGCATGAAATAATTGATGCCACACAGCTACGTGTTGCTTTAAAAATATTGGATGTATACAATAGTCCCAGATGTGAATTACTGGCAGAACTAGTCTAATTTAGCTTCAAGTATATAGTGGATGTTAGAAGAGAGAGCCAGCATGGTGTAGTGGTTAAGAGTGGTGGACTCATAATCTGGCAAACCGAGTTCGCTTCCCCACTCCTCCACATGCAGCTGCTGGGTGACCTTGGGCTAGTCACACTTCTCTGAAGTCTCTCAGCCTCACTAACCTCACAGAGTGTTTGTTGTAGGGGAGGAAGGGAAAGGAGAATGTTAGCCGCTTTGAGACTCCTTAAGGGGAGTGAAAGGCGGGATATCAAATCCAAACTCCTCCTCTTCTTCTTCCCATAACCACCTACAACTGAATCAGTTTGCTCTTCTATTCCCATGCTGCACCATTGCTCAGAAGTAAATTGCACCACTGCTCAGAAGTAAATTTTGTTTTCAATGGGACTTTCTTCCACATAGGTGTTCCTAGGATTGTCTCCCAAAGCGCTGAACTGTGTTTTTAAGTTGCTTTAACCATCTTAGCTGTCCTTCATTTTCTCTGCACTGAACTTAAGGGTTCACAATTCTAATGAACTGTGTAGAAGGCTTGCTTCTGCATCTGCATACAGACAGTGCACAAGCTTGGGTGCATCAGTAATGAGGTTTCTACATGCCTTATGTTATAGTTGGATGTGGTCTCCCAGCCCATGCACTAGACTTCTGCACACTTGACTGGGAAGATTCGGCTACAGAAACCTGTTTCTGCAGACAGATTGTATTTGCTAAATCAGGATGGTAGTGTTGGCATTTTTAAAAAAGATCAGCACGTAATGCAGCTTTGAGTATGAATATAATTTATACCCACCTTTCCACTGAAATAACTCAAGGCAGTAAAAACACATAAATAAAAATAATTAAAGCTCCAGGAAGTTAAGACAAAACACTAAAGAGGCAAAATGGCAGCTAGTTAAAACATCAGAGTAGTATAAAATTACATGAGATTTTTCTTTTTTTAAAGGGCTTGCCTAAACAAAGCTGTCTTAACCAACTAATAACATCTAAAAAAGGAAGGTTCCAGATTAAGCCCCAGTGGTCAGCGGTGGCCCAGAAAGGCCCTCTAACACTTTGCAGCCACTCTTGCTTCATCCCATTTTGTCACACAGAGAAGGGCCTCTTCACTGGGTCTTAGGAAGCAGGTATGCCTTAAGATTTCAAGGATTTGGACCATGCGGGGCTTTATGGGTGGCGATCAGCCCTTTGAATCAGTCTCAGAAATGTTTTGCTAAACAAGAGCACCTGTTCTGAAATGTATGCAATAAGCTTTCTCCAGCAAATGGGATGGTCCTGTGAGCAATTTTCCTGTCACATTTTGACCAATGCAAGGTTCTGAAGGTTATTCAAAGGCAGCCCCATATACAGCCTTATGAAGCGAATGGGGCAGGATTTGCCCTTTCCAGCTTCATATATGACATCCAGCTCTCCCAGGTTTCAGACAGGAACGAACTTGGGAACTCTTGCAAGAAAAGCAGTTGCTCATCTATGCAGTTATGTCCCTTTCCCATTTTCATGTGGGCAGTCACACCAGCAGCTGCTGGCATGATTTGGGCTGTAAAGCTTCAAGAAATCTCCCTGTTCAAAGTTCTTTATTTGGTTTCACAGAAGGGCTATATAATTTCATGTGGGTTTTAGAAAAAGTCTAAGAAAACAGCTTAGCCTAAATGAGACTGCTACAGGGTAATAGGCTTAAGGAATGTAGCCTTGATGCATATTTTCAGTCCCTGAAAACTGTACTACCGAAAATGAGGGGCATATGGGCTGAACTCTTTAAAAAACTTGTCTGACTAGTAAATCATTGCTTAGAGAAGGCAGTGCTAGCAATCATACCAGCACACCTAGCATTTATACTAGCATTTTGGGAAGGCACAATGGCATACCCTTCAACATTTCTCCAATGAAAATAGGGACACCCCATTCCATAATGAAAATATTACTATTTATAGCCCATGCATCTTACTGGGTTGCCCCGGCAGCTTCCAACATATATAAAAACATAATAAAACATTAAACATTAAAAAAAACCCCTTCCCTGTATCAGATTGCCTTCAGACAGCTCGGGAGTTGGATAACTCCATACTCTCCAACATTTCAACTCCATACCCTCCAACATTTCTCCAGTGAAAATAGGGGTGTCCTAAGGAAAAGCGAGACATTCTGGAATCAAATCATTAACCAGGACAGCTTCTCTAAATCAAGGATGTCCCTGGAAAATAAGGACACTTGGAGGGTCTGCATTGGTACTAAGGTTTTGTTTTAACTGATATCATTCAGTAATTTTTACTAATTAACAAGGTAACTAGGCTTCAGAAGAGCTGGCATATTATATGGAAGATTCCAGCAGACAAAATTTTGCTAACCTCTAGCTGATGAGCAGTCTCTTCCTTGGATGCCTCTGGTGTAATTTCCCCCTCCCCTCATACTGTTGATGTGATTTTCTAACATGCACTTAAAGAGAGTGCTATTGTACAACTTTAGTTTGTCCACCTAGCAATTTTCTTTTTCCCTTGGTGGTAGGTTTGCAGTTAAAGGCCTTCTCTGGTCCCTCAGAATATTATAGATGGGACTGGTAAATTACTTACTACTATCACACCTGACAGTTCCTGAAAGAATATTTAACCTTTCCAGTTCTGTCATCTTGATGGCACTAACTATGTAACTCATTGCTGCCAAGCCTTCTTGTGCATTTGTTTCAGAGAAAGAGGGAGGCGGCTTTTCTCATGTCCTAAAAGGCCATAAGAGGAAATGCCTGCTTAATGCACACATAGGATGTGTTTTGTTGGGTTTTGGAAATGCAACCTTCCTACCCTTTACTGCAGCCTCTAAATTATTATTTGAAGTGTCTTTATCTACAGTTTGGGTCTCAACACTAATCCCTTGGCTGTGTGTTCCACAGGCTAGCTAGATGCACATTATCCATTTAAAGCACATGACTTTGCCCAAAGAATCCTAGGAACTGTGGTTTGTTAAGTATGCTGGGAATTGTAGCTCTGTGAGGGGTCAAATCTGGGATTCTTTGGGGGAAGCAATGTGGTTTAAAAGTGCTTTGAATTTATTTTATTTCTCAGGGAGTTTCACAGGACTCAATAAAGCACACAGATTCACTTAATGTAGATGTGCAGAAGGTATATTTTAATTGAGACTTGCCCATGTGAAAAGGAGGTGGGGGTTGAAAGCTATTCATGCTGTACACCTCCTGATTCAGACAATCAGACTTCTACGAAGATTGGCTGTGCTTGGTAGCCCGCACTCTTTCTAGTAGCCAGCAGGGCTTTGCTTTCTTGCTTCCTGATCCACAGAAGTCTTTTAAACAAGCATTGCCTGAAACACACTGGACTGCTTTGAGAATAAAATCTATATTTTTTCAGCATCTTGACATACGTTCTCTCTTGTCTTAGGGTTCATTTTGGATGCTTTCCGTTCACTGCATATCCTTTGCTGCTGGTTGCCATGATTAAATTTCTGATTGCACCAACACTCATATTTTTATAACCTTGAGGAGAGGTTTTTTAAAAAAGATGTTTTAAACATTTTGAATTAAGTAAAGGAAGACTGCTACCTCAAATCAGCATTCTGAAAATGCCACCTGTTATTGAGACATACTGTGTGATGACTTACCTTACACCATTCCTCATTGATCAAGCAATGACCTTCATGAATAAATGCACCATTGTTATAGCACTACCACAAACAGAATATTCATTATCACCGGATGTACTGTTAAGTCAAACACTATACTTTTCAATGGAGTGCTTTCATGGCATTTGGTTGAAGGTCAGCATATGCTGGTAACTGAATGACGAAAGATCACAAGTATGGGCATGAACGATCTTACTGAATGTTTCAAACCACAATTGTAGGAAAGCCGTTTCATTGCATCTGCATCACATTCTTCAACAAAATCACAGTTCTATGAAGAGCTTTTTAAATGATGGGAATAAAAACAATAGACTGTAGGTTCTGTATTGTTGGAGGTGATAGACATAGGAATGACATGTGTAAAACTGTATTTTCCAAGAAAAACCAAATATTTTGTTTTGAGTGCTGGAAATTGAACTTGCCCTGAAACTTGAAGTCCATCTTTGAGGGGGGAAATTACTTGGATGCCCCCATAACTACTGAAACAGGTTCATTCTTTCTTTATTTTTGCAAGCATCACATCTGTGCTCTGCTGATTTTATCTGTCCATTTTCATCTAAGCCATCCTAATTTTGCCATCTGTGCTTCTTTGGGGCTTGTGTGAGGACTTATCACCTCCAGGGTAGAAAGAGGCTGCTCCTCTTTAGAATGTCAGTCTTTTACATTTATGGTTTCCTCCCGGAGGGCATAACTTTTTTTCAGTCCCTGGTGGAGGGACTGTATTCCAGCTATGGGTGAGCAAGAGCCAAAGTGGATAGATGAAATGGTCTTGATCAGGCATGGGTCCCTTGAACACAAGTAGACTATTCCACCCCATGTCTGGGTGGATATTTTTAAAGACTCTACCATATTTGCATAGTTCAAGTACAGAAAAAACCTAGGGTTGCCGTATTTCAAAAAGTGAAAATCTGAACACAGAAGTTGTTGAGGTTCTTTTATAAGATCTCTTTTTAAAAATGCATTTTTGATCTATTCTTAAGGGAATTCGCCAAAATCTACACTTCCCGCTTGGGTTGCCATATGTCCGGATTTTCCCAGACATTTCAGCAAATTCCACCCAGACGCTCTTTGCTGCGACTGAATCCTGGCTATGTCCAGGAAATTCCAGACGTATGGCAACCCTACAAAACCACCTAACTGATGTAAGCGATTTTAAGCTGTTGACAAACTTACCTAAATTGGATTGTATTATTTGCATTGTATATACAGGGAATGCTTATTGGAGTAGCAGTATAATGGTGATTGTTTGCTATATGCATTTTTAGAAACTGAAAAATAGAGTTAAGAAGGAAATGCAAACACACACACATGCACACAACCAGGCAAAAGGACTTCAGGTGTGTGTGGAGCAGGGCAAATGAGGGGTGTGGCGTAGTAAGAGTCCCAAGAACCAAATAGAGAAGCCTGGAGGGCCATATTTGCCCCCTGAATTTCAGATTCTCTAATCCCTGATCCACTCTTAGCAGCAAGTTTCTGCCATTCAGAAGGGCACTGTTTTGATACCAAAAACAAAATCCAAGCAGCATGGTTATCTATCTGGTAAGGAGCTTCTATCATTAGCCTTTTGGTAAACCTTGTTCCAATATTTGACTGATTTCCATAGGATCCAGAACCTGCTTGAGATAGAGAATTCAGACTATATGGACCAATAGCCTTAATAGTAAAATAAAGAATTATCCATTTTTGCAGATCTGGTATTTTTATCTTCAACTGACATCAGTATCTAAAATCCTTCTGAAACTCTCCTGCATCCAATATTTAAACCAATGAGTTTTGTGTACTGATCATACAATATTTACTGCCATGGGGAGAGAATTATGAAAGCAATTACTTAGAAATGGGGAGGGGTACAGTCAACTTATCTCTCTGTGTTCTGTTTACCCAAAACAGATAGTGTGCATTTTTTCCTTCTGCCAAAGGCCAGTGGCAAGCAAATAACATTCTCTAATAAAATATTCTCTAAGTGTAAGCAATGACTACTAGCTTCTTGAAAAATAAGCCATGCATCATATTCATATCTCTCCGAAAGGCTCTCTGCAAGCAAACTGATTCTGTTATTAAGCTATATTTTTGTTTGTTCTGAAAATAGTGGTTGGGAGCATAACTTGTCCAAGGAACAATATCAGCTTTCAAAATCATAGCAGTATAGCATCATCCATAAACATGGGTGGGTTTTCAGTGATTTTTGTGTGGGTGTTTTTAAGCTGAGACAGAGTGTGACTGAGTTAAGTAATCCAATAAACTTCATGGCCCAAACAAGCCAGCATTTGAATCCAAGTCTTCCAAGTGCAAACAGTCTAACAGCTCTGCCATCCTGGCTCTCATATGCAGGCAATTATTTCATAATTGTATCTGCCAAATACATTTTTTGTGGGGTGCGTGGTTGTTTAATCCCCTTTGAAACAAAATCAGTAAAAATACAAACTGCTTTAAAAATAAATAAATCCAAGAAGTGTGATAAATGGGGAAAAGCATTTGAAAAATATGTGTACATGTTGCTGTGGGTTGTGTTCATCAGTTGTTGCAATCAGTTATATTTTTATAGTCTTCAGTGAGCCATTTATAATTTAAATAAAAATAAATCTGAGCCATGTATCTTTTCTCTCTACCCACGAATTTGATTAATTGCTGTATTGGCACACAACATGCTTTCCATATGGTACAGTAATTTACTGTTTTTAACTAATACCATATTAATTAAAATTATTAACCCGGGTCACCCTGAAGTCCATGGCAACAGAAGAGATGCAATATAACTAAAATCTCTTGATCAATAGAGAAGCCATCCAGGAAAAACACTATGGTGCTCTTGTGCAGTCCCCATTCATTTCATTGACACACAAGCAGTTCAGCATTTTGGTGAGTTGTGAACATTGGCGCTTCCTTTCCCCTCAGCCAGGATCCAAGTGCCAACCCCGCCCTCCACCACCTGAGGGAAGCTCCCACTGTTGCCAATTGGGAAGAGGATGTCAGCGAGTTCTAAAGAGCTAATTTTGGCCCTGGTCCTATTCATGTTTTTGTGGTACTTCTTATAAGGGCATTTATTGTTTAAATGCAACCATGTAAAGTTTGACCCTTGGGGAGAACTGTACCCCAGTGGTAAAAAAAACCCCACTATCTGAAATCCTGGAGAGCTGCTGCTGGGTAGTATTGGTGGTTGTGGTGGTAATAATAATAATAATAATAATAATAATAATAGACAGTAGTAAGCTGGATGACCAATGGTTTGAATCAGTATAATGCATCTTCCTATATTCCAATGTTCATTGGACTTCTTCACCAAATGGTTCTGATCAATACTAAGCTTTGCCATTCATTTTCTGAAGAACATCTTTCTAGAATATGAAGAGTTGTGCCGTAATGCTCTAGATAACTCCTGCAGTGCTACACTAGTGAAGTAAGAACCAGCAGTTGTTCCCATCAGAAGACAGGGTGTCATGTTTTGCTTCTGGGAGTTGTAAAAACTATTCTCACAAGTGTATGTTGTGTGACGGAGATGAAACAGATTTTTGATGTAGGAATGGTACTAACATTAAAGTGTGGGCTTGATATTTCAATAAGTTTGAAAAATAGAAGATTTTGAAAAATTGGAGCGAGAGAGAGAGAGAGTATGGGCAGTTGAATTTCAGTGGTAGAATTCTGAAATCAATTTTAGAATGTTTATATCTGGCAAATGCATACAGAATGATGAAGTCTTGTTAACGTTCTAATGACCATAGTTCTGAATAAGCATAGTGCTACATGGCACTCCAATCTCTGAACGGTCTGAGATTCCAGGGGTACCAGACATGCTTAACAGGATCTTTGTTTCCTTTTGGAACAGTGAGGCACAGCAGAGTCTGTGGTGTCTTTATTGTATATGGTTTATTTACACATAGATGCAACCTGTATCTAGATGGAGAGAGTGCAGAGTATTCATATCCCAAGAGGGTCCTGTTCCTCCCATTGCTGCAGCCTTAGATTCAAAGAGACCCCACACATCATGTCCAACCTCTGAAGCATAAAACAGACTGCCCACCTTGTGTTCTTGCCTATCTCCCCAGCTTGCAAAAGTGACACTTATTTCCTGTTTGCTTACCATCATCTTTGGCCTTCTTAGGGGGTTAATCGGTGAGCCATTCCAGTGGTTACCTTTTGATGGTTCTTCTACCAGGTGGTTTCCTGGACATGGAAAAACTGGTTTAAGCTCCAACCCCTACTAGACCCAGGAATTTAGGGGTTTCCTTAGTTTCTAATCCTTTACTGAATCCAGATATTTGGGGGGAGTCTTCCCCTCCCCCCAATTTATAATACAGTGGTACCTCTGGTTACGTACTTAATTCAGTCCGTTCTTAACCTGAAACTGTTCTGAACCTGAAGCACCACTTTAGCTAATGGGGCCTCCCATTGCTGCTGCGCCGCTGGAGCACGATTTCTGTTCTCATCCTGAAGCAAAGTTCTTAACCCGAGGTAATATTTCTGGGTTAGCGGAGTCTGTAACCTGAAGCATATGTAACCTGAAGCGTATGTAACCCGAGGTACCACTGTACTACATCTGTATGGGAACTGATTGAATACTTGTGACTTGGTGGTTAAGCGATAAACCAAGACAGTACTTGGAAAAGAAGGGGGAAAAGAAGATAGGCACAATCTTCTGCATAATCTTATAGCATTGCTCCATGAGGTTGTGGAACCCATACACATATAGTCTGAATAGCACAGGGATCAGCATGAGTAGCATTTACATGTGGATTCTGAATCTTAGGTAAAGGTAAAGGTAAAGGTACCCCTGCCCGTACGGGCCAGTCTTGACAGACTCTAGGGTTGTGCGCTCATCTCACTCTATAGGCCGGGAGCCAGCGCTGTCCGCAGACACTTCTGGGTCACGTGGCCAGCGTGACAAGCTGCATCTGGCAAGCCAGCGCAGCACACGGAACGCCGTTTACCTTCCCGCTGGTAAGCGGTCCCTATTTATCTACTTGCACCCGAAGGTGCTTTCGAACTGCTAGGTTGGCAGGCGCTGGGACCGAGCGACGGGAGCGCACCCCGCCGCGGGGATTCGAACCGCCGACCTTTCGATCGGCAAATCCTAGGCGCTGAGGCTTTAACCCACAGCGCCACCCGCGTCCCATCTGAATCTTAGAAGTGCCTAAGTTTTCCCCTCATCCTTGCAACTTGCAGTAACTTCAATGTGGAAGCAACTAAAATTTTGGTAGGAAGTAGAGCTCCACAGTGCTAAAAATTGTTCAGACAAACACTGTAACATCATATATTTCTCTCAAAATGATATCTGGCAAGTGAACAAGAGAAGTTGAAGGTGACAATGAGACTGCCTTTACAATCCTGTATGCACTTACCAGGGGGAGTGAGCCCCACTGAACACGGTGGTAGTTACTTTGATGCACGTGTGGATGTGATTGTGTTGTGAAAGCCTGCAGTGTAATTTTTGCATTTCACTATTCCCTGAAATGGTATAAAGTGCCATGGTGTGCAATTTCCTCTTGCTCATCTGAGCCAGTATACCTCACGCTGGACGGTGCTGCTTGCCTCTACTCCTCTCAACCAGTCAGTAGCGTTTTGCAGCCTTATAATTGCCTCTCCTCATTTGTAACTAGCCTCACTCTCTCACATACCTGTATTTCTTTAATTTTAGAGTGCAAACCATTCATGGACTGCAGTGTGTGATTAAGCCTATTGACACTTCCAGACAGCCTGTTTATTCAGTATTCATCCTGATTTGTTTGCAGGGATAGGGATGGTGTTGGCTATTTAACAAACATCCCATTTTATTGGTTTGTGGGGAGGTCAGATGATGTTGCATCCTTCAGTTTCCAGTGCATTTTCCTGTCACTTAATTGCAATAAAAGGTCAAAACTTTTGAGGAAGTGGGTTTGTTGCACAAGAGCCCTCAGTCAACTAATTGCACAATGTGAATTTGCCAGTATGAGATTGAATCCTACCTAAAAATATCAGCACTCGAAGTGCCCTTAGCCTCCCTATTTTCTCTTGAGGGGTTGTTGTTGTTGTTTAAAGGAACATTGAACTGGGAGTAGGGATAATGAGTGGGATTAGCTGAATGAGCCCCATCAGTGGAAGCTCTGCGCAAGGACTTCCGCTTGCACAGTGCAGCTTTCCCCCCCCCCTCTCCTCCCTTCTGTGTCCCCACTCCTCCAAAATTGGCTCTTTGGGGTCAGGAGAACCTCCAGAACAGCATGGAGGGAAAGGAGAGGGGGATTGTTCCATCTGGCAAGCTGAAATGCTTGTGCACACAATACGTTCATCCAGTAACATTGTCCGACAGGGTAGCATTGCCAGCACATCATTGAAGTACATTTTTACTTGAAACCATTATTTGGATTTCTTCTTCTTCTTCTTCTGTCTTTCAAGGGTTCCTAAGTGTGCACATCATTTTTGTTGTTGCAGTTGACACCAGTTGGAACTACCATCTTTACAGGATTCTCTGGAAACAATGGTGCCACAGACATAGATGATGGTCCCAATGGACAGATAGAGTACGTCATCCAGTACAATCCCAGCGACCCAGTATGTGAAATTCTTATTTTCAGTAAACATGTGTTGTTGGAAGAACGAAAATAAGATACAAAGGCGCTCTCAGTTTATCTTTAACAGAATTTGCCCTTGTTAAGTTTTCTTAAATCTTTGAATTTTTTTTTATTTATTTTTTTGGTAACATTTTCTCATAAGGCACTTTGAACCCAAGATTGATTTGATGTGTGTGGTGCTGGGCACAGGTATATTCGTCATGGAGATAGCATCCTGGGGAGGGATGAACTGGACTTTCCCTTGCATGTGGGATTTGGGAAAGGGATTTGTATCACACATAGATTTATGAGCCCAAAATCATTTCTTCAAGAAACCTGGCATTATTAATTTTTAAGCTATTTGAGAGTGATTCTTTTTGGCGGGGGCAGAGGGAGATATTTTAATCATACACATGTAGAACAGATTATGCATACAAGTAAAACCTGACAAAAAATGTGTGGAAGTTCTTTAGAGAGAATGAGCCATTAAAAACAAACAAACCCTTCCTTGATTCTGCTGGTGGAGTTCTAGAATCCCATGTGCTGCTTCTTCCCACACTTATGCCCCTGCTGGATGTTCAAGAACCAGTCCTGAAGGTGTAAATACAACTGAATGCATAATGCTCAGCTCATATCAATTCCCTGGAAAAATAGGTCATGGCAACTGGAACTACTTGTGTAGGCAATTATGTGTGTGGACCCAAGAAGGGCATATGAGTATGGAACTTTATCCTCCATTATGCCACATGTAGAATGTACTTTTAGGATGACATGGGAGGGCACCACATGTAGAATGCTTAGTGTGAACTAGAGTCATGAATGTTGGCCACTCATTTGATCCATCCACTGTGAACAAGGGGTGGGATTCAGTGAGTGGGGTTCACTGATGTAAGCATTTTACATGCTCAGGTCCCAACTCACTAAAGGATCTACTTGTGTAGGGGAGGACTGTGTGATCTCCCCAGTTCCAGTGGTGATGATTGAACGTTTAACATGATCTGTGTGAACTGGTCCTAAGTATAGCATAGAGTTATGGTATTAATAAAATGGCACTTTCATTTGCAGCACTAAATAGAAAACATAGTAGTACATCTACTTATCAGTGCATTTTATATCATTCTTAAAACTGGGCTTAGCATTCTGTTCTTTTTCAACTTACAAAAATTTCAAACCAGTGAGTTTATGTAAGTTTAATTCAGATGCATTTAGTTGATAGGATTTTTGAAAAGGTTTCCTAGTGGGCAGGTCGAAATAGTGTCATGATATTTTAGACTGCCCATTTTTGGAGGAAATATTTTACTGCAGAATTAAACACAATTTTATTCACAGAAAACTTTTACCTGTGATATATATCTAAAATACTTCATTTTAGACAAAATGAGCTTTTTTATAAAAAAAACCATTTGGATTATTATTGCTATGCAAAGGCTCTAAATTATCAGTGGCAGTAAGACTATAATAATAAAACTCAGGTTAAAATAAGTACATTTTGATGAGAAGAGGAGGGATGATTGCTATCATTTGTAGGTTGCTTATTATTCCAAGGTAATAGTAGAGACTGCATTGTGACTGAGATCCTACAAAAAGCTGAGATGTGAATGGTTTGTATTCTAGAAAGTTATAGAATCAGTGTTCAAGAAAATTGATCAGGAGAATGATTGGCACACCTTTTGTTGGATTAAAATAATTGCACTCACTGTTACTGCACTATTAGGCAAAAACATGGGAAAACAATGTGTTGTGTTGCTCCATGAAACTTTGCCAAGGGTGTTGGGGGAGATGGAGAAAATACTGATATGCAAGGCTTAATATTCAGCAAGAGACGGACCTAGTTCTCAGAAGCTGCGGATGATGTTGGTAAGTCCGTGTCATGCTAAAGTATGCCATTTCAGACTGCCCATGTGGGCTCATGAGATGGAATGTTCCCCTTGCTACGTTTAAAAAGAGGTTATTATATGTAGAATATTACTATGTCAAAGTGAAGGCTATGTGCATAGAATATATTTTAAAATGAAAGAAAATTAAATCAGCTGCAGGCTAAAGTGGATCTGCCCAAACATAGGTTTACAAGTTGTTGCTTTTTGCTTTAAAAATCCTTGCTTTTCAATATTTCTTCTATCTCCTTAACATCTTTGGTCTTTAGAAAAAAAATGACATTCACTTCAGATGTTTATTCGTTGTTATAGGCTTGAAGAAGTGATATGGCCACATCTCCACAACAGGCAAATTATGGCACCGGCACTCTTTTTTGTCTTAGCTGTGAAGGAAGTAGCTTCAAACAGAGTGGCTTCCATATCTGTAGGTGGAGTGTCCACAACATACATTAGATCTGTAGCACTCTGTGCCCTCACGCACTTACGCTCCATCGTGTAAAGTCTCCCATCACTTGCAGCTATCTGAATCAGTACATAGCAGTTCGAGGAATCCTTGGCTATCGAAATGATTCATTCCAGTTTAAATTTAACTGGTATCAGTGCTCAAAAGTAACTTGATCACAATTACCATACCTTCTAATGATTTTAGGTTGCACAACCTTTTAGGCAAATTACAAACTAAAGTGCTGTGCTCCTGGTGAGCACTTTCAGCAGGGCAATGTGGTCATTTCACGGCTTCACCGAAAGTCAGTTGAGCTTATACACTTGTCTGGTGTTTTTTTTAAAGCATAGAAATGTCACAGTGGGGTGAGAAATCATTCCTAAGATCCTTCCATGGTTACCTCTTTGTATAAATGCACCCCCATGAAGAAGAATAAAGATAAAACCATGGGAGAAGGCCTGTTGATTTGCCTAAAAGCTTGTGTTAATTCTTCAACAGAGGAAAGTCCAGAATTTTACCTCTACTTCATCAGACTGCAGTTCTATGCAAATTATGTACAAGTGTGTGTGACAGGGTGTTGTGACACATGCTGGCCCCTCATTCAAGGACCCATCTGCATGGAGAGAACTCCCCTCCTTGGGTCCATTTATGCAAGCTTCCAACCACAGGTGATTGTGGTTGTGAGGGCCACATAACCACAGGAAATTTACAGCAAGAATAGTGCTGATTTTACAGTATTTCTGGGCCCATTAAGAAATCAGGCAACCCATTTGCCTTGGTTTCAACAGTCACCAGAAGCACACAAATGCAGCCTGGTCATGTGAACAAGTTCCAAATCTCCAAGAACCTCATGGTTGGTTGTGTCAGTTTTAGGTCCCATTTGCAATCACATCACTTGCTCTCCTTTGCTTCAACCAGAAACTGGGAGATATACAATGTCAGTTATATTCAGAGTAGACCCACCAGAATCAATGGACTTGTAGTTACTAATTTCAGTGGGTCTACTCTTTGCATCATCCAGTTGGATATCATCGTCTGTTCCTATCTAGTCCGAAATGTTTTAATTAGGCTTTTATTGTTGAAAGATATGTTCTTTTTTCTTGGTGGCATTTTTTTCTTTCTTTAATTGGAATAAATGTGACTCCACACTGTCATTATGCCAAGGGTCTTTCTTCTGTGGAAATTCATTAGGTCTATGGGGAAGGATGTGAGGGCAAAGTGAACTGATTGCTCACTGAAGAAAAGGAAGTGTTGTTGTCAGTTGCCACTGATGGATCTTCCTAATTTGATTACATCATTTTTTCTCCTGTGACCTATATTTCTCTTTTCTTCATTTAATTTTGGCAGACTTCAAATCGAACTTTTGATATTCCTCTTACACTGTCTGGAGCAGTAGTTTTGCGTGAGAGGCTAAATTACGAAGAAAAAACACGCTATTTTGTCATTGTCCAAGCCAATGTGAGTATGACTGACTTGTAATTTTTGGTGTCCATTGCGAATATAACTGTTTTTAAGGGAGAATAGAAACTGTATCTTCATATTGTATCTGATGGGCATTTAAATTGTCATTATCAGCACATGACTTTTTTTAATTCAAGAGGGCATTCACCCCATGAATATCCATCATTTGATTCCTGCAGCATTGTATTTGAATGAACCATTGTAGACTAGATGCTGCAAGCAGACCTTGCATTTTACTGTAAGTCAGCAAATTATTTTGCAATCCTCAAGTGATCATCATCTGTTGATGAGATATCAAATGACTTGAATGCATGAGAATCAGCCCTGCTGCCACGTAACACAAACTTTTACATATTTACTGGTTATAAAGGTGTTGGTGTTCAGTTGCGAAATAGAGCCTTTTTAGTCTGGGAAGGTATAGAATGATGCATTGTAGTGTCAATGAGTTTTACTGTTCTGTTGCAGCTAGCAATACTAATTTGCTGTGAAATTAATTTAATGGCTGCAGTTTAACTGCATCCTTCAGCTCTGAAATGCAATCTTTTGAAGGTGCTTTTTCTTTCACCTCCAGTTGTGTATATCAAATAGGGGTGTGTGTGAAGCATTTTCCTGACATGTTATGTAACAGATATTTCAAGCTGAGAAATAAAGTGATGCCTACATTGTACAGAGTATACCGGTTGGAAAGCTTTACTTTGAATCAGCTTTACTGTTGATGTTGTCTTTGTAACCAGAGCTGGCAAAGTTTCCATTCATTGCAGAATTCTGCAAGTTACTTGCATAATTATAAATCTGCTTAAAAGGAGTCCTGAATTCCATCCATTCTTGTGCCATATTTCATTGAGGGTGCTTCCAGACAACACGTTTATTGAGCAGTCATCCTCATAGGTTTGCTAGGGGGTTATAATGACATTTTGTCAAAGCAAGTGTGCCATGGACTAGCTGGATGCAGAGGGGTCGTGGGAGGTATTAGCCAGGTGACCTCCAAGTGAAGAAGACTCAGAGCCTGGGGGATGGTGGTGGGACAACAATGAATGGTTAGAGGTAAAGGGAGCAGACTAGGAGGAGGAGGTGTCAGAAGCAGAATAGGTGACGGGGTTTTGTGAACAGGAAGAGTCTGCAGCAGAGCACAGTTCAGACTCCGAGGCAGAAGCAGGGATACTTCTGAACCACTTCTGAGTTCTTGCCTAAACATCAGTGTAACTGCCCTTGTTGTTATTGTTTCTTAATGTGCTCAACATTCAAGGAGTTCAAGATAGGTAATTTTAGATCCTGGACTCCATAGCCTTTTGGGGGACCTCCCTTTAGACTCCCATGTCTGTTCCTTCAGTTATTTCTCTCCTTCCTGCCAACACTGCCTTTCTGCGCTTTCTATACATTCCTGATATAGTGGAACAAAATGAAGAAACAAAAAAGTTTCCATCCCTGGTTTTGAAAAATGCACCCCTCTGAGTATGTGAAGTTTTTTTTTTTTCATTTTAAACTACCTTAAATCATAATGCTGTAATGATTATTATAGGACTAAGATGATGTTTACTTCAACTATTCTGATGCAAAACACATTCATTTGCGAATAAGCACTATTCCGTTGTAGAAAACAGTAAAGTACTTTTAAAGTAAAGACAACAACAAAATGAGCACCTGTAACTATGTATAATCCCTGATGGCTACCAGCTGTCTTTTGAATGTTTTCTCAAAAGATGAAGGCAAAGAAAAGAAGATGCTGGAGTGATCAAAGTGATGCTTCAGTGAGTCCAAGCATCCCTACGCCAGCCTAGGTGCTGATGCTGGACCTGTTTGCTGCTTTCTCCATTATCAGTTACTCTCTGGGTAGCCATTTCAGGACTCCCTGGGTAGTGTGGCCATGGACTTCAGTCTCAAGTTCCAGTCTTAGCTGCATATTGCCCTTGTTGCAAGATTTCTCTTCTACTTTACTTGCTTCCACCTGATTTCCTTCCTTCCTTTCAGAACTTGACACAACCTTGCCTCTTCTGGGTGCAATGTAATCCTGCCACCATTTTCTCCTCCTTCTTGCACAGTATCAGCCTTCTCTTTCCACCAAACTCCTGGGTTTATCATCTAAGATTGCAAGTTCAAACTTTCCCCAAGGCCACATCTCCAATATCAGTTTTTAATTTATTTTCCTGGAGACATTGCGCTTTCTATTTAGTTGACCAGCTAGTCATAGTTGAAGGAGCGTCTCCTCCCCCATCGTTCTGCCCGGACACTGAGGTCCAGCTCCGAGGGCCTTCTGGCGGTTCCCTCACTGCGAGAGGCCAAGTTACAGGGAACCAGGCAGAGGGCCTTCTCGGTAGTGGGGCCCGCCCTGTGGAACGCCCTCCCATCAGATGTCAAAGCGATAAACATCTACCTGACATTCAGAAGACATCTGAAGGCAGCCCTGTTCAGGGAAGTTTTTAATATGTGACATTTTAGTGTATCTTTCATCTTTGTTGGAAGCAGCCCAGAGTGGCTGGGGAAACCCAGCCAGATGGGCGGGGTACAAATAATAAATTATTGTTATTATTATTATTATTATAAATGTACATATAGTAATACAGTGGGTTGTATCCTGCTGAGCAGATTGCCTTGTCCTGAACAGTTTGATCACCAAAAGCAAGGCATTAGCAATGTTCTACCCCAGACCCTCCATCATGAAATGGCTGAAAAGCAGGAATGGCATGTGAATACAAAATTATAAATCTTTGTGATGTGATAATGTTGCTACCGTTTTGAATAAGAATAGTCTGACTTAATTCTTTTTCTACAGACTACTTTATTCCTACTAGAAAAGCAACAAAGAGAATTTATGAATTCTTCTGTCAGTAAGAAGAATATATAGAACACATACTGGTGTGCTGTGCTGATAAGTGATTCTATAATTAAAACCATACAACTTTCTCATTGGAGATAGAGGGGATTAAAATCCTTTGTTGTGATGTGTGGGAAAACAATGCTTATTAGTTCCAAATTTGCCAGAAAGAATATTTTATCACGTAATCTGTTTCCCCAAATATTGCTAGATGGGAGGGGGGCTTCCATTTGAATGTTTTCTCCCTCACACACATGGCTAATATCAGATTTCTTTGTTGATATTGGATAACTTGCTTCACTTCTGAGACAAGCCCCCTGACTCCCAAAACAGCACAAAAGAAGTGTGATGATTTGGAGTCCAAGGAAGGAGGAAGGGTTTGAGGAAAATAATTTCTGTAGAAAAGAAAGATGTGTCATGGAATAGAGGTATAAAGGAAGGTCAAAAATGGGGTTGTTGGGAGGAAGGGAAGAAGATACATAGAAAAGGACAGAGCAAGGAAAGAGAGGATGGTAGGGTACAAAATATGATACTAAGATATAAAATAGTGAAATCAAGGAAGTGGGAACAAGGCTACATAAAGCATATTTGCCTCTTGAGATAAAAAAAAAAGGCTGATAAGCACACTCACTCACTCACTCACTCACTCTCTCACACAGAACCCCTCTTGGTTAGTAGTGGTCCCAGATTAGAGCTTTGTGGGGTCAGGGAGTGCAATGTTCACTTCCACCTGTCTTTGCAACATGTTTACAGCTTGCAGTTTCGAATTTCACACTATTATATGCAGTGATACCAAGACTTTTATTGTCAGGTTAAATCCTTATTTTCTCCACAGGACCGAGCTCAAAACCTTATGGAAAGACGAACAAGTACAACCACCCTTACTGTTGATGTCCTTGATGGGGATGACCTTGGACCAATGTTCCTTCCATGCGTATTAGTTGTTAACACTCGGGATTGTCGGCCGCTCACTTACCAGGCTAGCTTGCCAGAGCTCACGGACCCTGTAAGTACAAGAAGGAACTCCCCCCCCCCCTCTCCCTTTCTTTTATTTTCATTCATTCATTCTCTGCCTATGTTCAGGTCAATCACTCTCTTGTGCAGCATGATTCTGTGCCCAGCAAGCCAAACACAATCCAGCAAGCATATATTGTGGCCTGTCAGGTGCTTGAACATCCTTTTGTTCTTGCAGGTCCATGAAGATTGCAAAAACTGACACCCCATCCAAAAGTGCTACAGCACACTGCAGTTGGTCTTGAAAAAAGTCTTCTATTCAAGTTAACAGAATGGTTTATTTTCAAGTCTAACTTCAGCATGAGAACATTTTCAGTTTTTTGTTAACACATAGGGAATGGAAGATTAACCTGGCTCTAATAGAAGGCTTTTTTTGAACCCTAATTACAGGCCAAATGTGGAGACCCAGGGACTACATTTGGCTCATGTGCTGGGAATTCTCCACCCCTGCTGTAGCAGAACATTGCTGGCAGAGTAGCAGAATCACTATTTTGTACCAGAGTTCAAGCAGAACAAGCAGTCATGCCACACCAAATGAGGGCTTGTTTTCATTTTACTTTTTGTACTTTGTGTGTTTATATATCTGTATCTACACAGAGACACGTACTTGAACACAATATGTATTTATTCTCCACCATTGTATTACAAACTGCTGCGAGTACCATTTCTCTCTTTCAAAATAATCTCTGAAATGGCGTTCCTTTCTTGACTAACATTTCAAGGGTGTATCTTCTTCTTAAGAGATGTCTGATTCCACATGTACCTTCCCCCTAGACTCAGGAAACTATGGATGTGGTTTGTAAAGAGATATGCATGCTCAAGTCCAAAAACAAACAAACTAAGAATTGGTCATTAGTCACTGGATACCTCTGGGCTTGTCAACATATATCCAGTATTATCTTCATCATGAACAACATATCCTGGTCTTTGGCTGATGCTTTTGTATTCGGAGCCATTGCCGGTTCATCTGGGCACAAGACTAGTCACCTTACCATTAGCACAGGCATGAATTGCTGATTATTTATTTACCATAGTAAACAGAGGTAGAAAGGCCCTGCTGGGCATCTGTATAAATTTGTATGTCCTGTTTATTGATAATTCTCAATATACTTATCACTTAAGGAATGCAAGTTGCTGTATTGCTTCCAAACAAATTATAATTACTATCAATGCTATTTTTCTAGAAAAAGAGGTGCCGCAACTCACCATGAATGCCTCCCTTGTTTTCTTATAATGGCAATGGTTCCCACTTGAGAGGTGCTGGAACTGAGTTACAGCGAGTTCTGGCTGAAAAAAGTCCTGATCTTCCTTCCTTCCTTCCTTCCTTCCTTCCTTCCTTCCTTCTTTCCTTCTTTCCTTCTTTCCTTCTTTCCTGCCTTTCATCTGCCTTTCATAACTATTTTAGGTGGTTAGAGTGAGATGGAACACAAAATTATGTTGTAATCATTCACAATGTATTGACCTCCAAATACTGTATTGGTTCACTTTCCTGCAATACTTTCCCTTTTGATTCTTACTTTATTCTACCTAGCAAAAGGGTGGTGGTGGAGTTCAGCATTCCAAATGTCACATATTTATATTGTCACCTATACAGCAGCTTTTCCATTTATGGATGCTGGCAATTTTTAAACATGGGATGCCACACCAAATTAACCAGAATATTGCATTTCTAAGTTTTAAATGTAGCATGTAAGAAGGTTTTTTTGGTCTGTGTCTGTAGCACAATTATTTTCAGTCATTGTTGTTGTTTTTGGTTATGTTGTTGTTGTTGTAGTAGTTAAAGCCGCCTGTGATGTAAAAAATAGAGACAAAGAGATTACATCTGTAATGCAATTATTTCTTCTGGTAGCATTAAGCAGCGTGATACATTGGAAACATACAAAGTCTCAACAAAGGAACATTTTTTTAATTTTACATGTGACTGAGGAGATTAAGGTGGCTGGCATAATTTAATGGACTCTGTTGAGGAGAACACTATTTGTTTAAACATGTGCTTTATTCATGACTTCCAGGAGCCAGCTGTTAATAATGCCTCTGTGAGAAACCATTGTCTTCTGAACATTAGTTTTAGGCCTATACAATGTTTTGCTTTGATTTGTAATATTCCACAGAGCAGCTTTTGGGATTTGGCTGGCCTTTTTTTATGGTCTAAATTGCCCCCAAACTGCCAGTTTTGTAAAGGAAGTTTTCCCAAGGGTGTTGAAGGAGCTATATTATTTGCTCCTTGTCAAGAATACAGATGTTAACACAAGCATTTATAACAGAAATAGCTACCCTGCGAGTCGAAAGGCTGTATGCTTAACAACTGGTTTTGGGATGCACAGGGGGCTAAAGGTGAAGCAGGTACTTGAGGAAGTCATAATGGATGTTGCGGACTCTGTCATTTCGGCAACACCAATATTTTTGCCTCCCTACCCTGCTATAACACTGATGGTATAATGTGTACTTAAGGTTGTAAGAACATCAATATTAATGGCGTTGAGCAGCTGTGATGTATTGTGACAGCTCGGTAATAGAACAGAAATCGGAGTGTTGCCTGCTTTCAGCCAACAAATGTGTAGTTTAAAGGGAAAATTCTAAGCCAGCATTTGATACGAGGCTGTTATCCATCAAATCAATGTGCCCCTAAATGACAGCGAGCTTAAAACACAATTGCATAGTTTTAAAATCAGAAGGGCGATTGATAGGTGTCTCAGAGACAGTAATTAAGATTTTCAGTTAATCAGTAAAGAAAGAAGACTTTCCCAGTGGACAGCAAAAAGTTTCATTTGTACCCCTCCTTTCATCCTTTCTCAAGTGAGTGTACATGAGAAAGGGCTGTAGATCTGTGGCAGAGTACATGCTTTGGATGCAAAAGGTCCCAGGTTCTTTCATGTCACTCTGACACTTGCATATTTCCATTTTATTTTGTTTGTTTATGATTTATCCCCCACTTGACTACATGTACATGTTGAACATAACTTGCATTGGCAAGTGATACAGTTTCCCTAATGTAATTGTAAACTGAAAAGATTTCGGAACCTACTTCTTGGATGTGTCTGGAAACAAGACCAGAAGTGTGAGTTGTATGTGGTGTGGGTAACTCTACACCATTTGTAAACAGCTCTCTATATGAAGCAGAGTTAATTGTGTTTCTTTTTGCTTAGCCCAAGCCTCCCTCCAGTCTTTGTGTAATTTCTTATTCCTTGCGTTTGATCTTCAAAGAGAATATTTTCATAGCAATTTCTATTCTGCATTACAGAAACAAATAACTGGTGTCCTTTTTTAAAAATAAAATTACATTTTGTATGTATGTATGTATGTATTTATTTTTCTATTTTTCCTTGAATAATGTGGTTCCATATATGTACATAGACGTATGCTGTAGAGAGCAGAAACTGGGTGTTTGGGTGAGTTTGGAGATTTATGGTGTTTTGACAGATACTCAATTATTCTCTTTTCTGACCAACTACCCAGTGTTTCAAGCTTATCAAAAGCTTATCAACAGCCCTTTAGGAGTGAACTCCCACCCCAACACACACACACACACACACACACATTAACAGCAGAACTAAAACACAGGATCAAAATCCATCCTACGCCATAGTCATAAGGTGTGTTCAGGCATGTCCCGCCCCCCATCTCTCTCTCTCACACACACACACTTGCTAGGCTGTGACCAACTTAGCCCAGAATGACAGAACGCACCCCATATTAATATGGCTGTCTGTTTTTGAATCATTGCCAAGTTCAAAGAGTTATTGTCATGCTAAAGTTCATTGGTTCCACTTAGCGGCATTGCTACCGCTTTGTCCTTTACCATTCTTCATTTTGACTGCATGATTTGTTTTCAAAATGTTTTTAATCAGACATTTTCTGCAAGAAAAACGTCACAACCAGCATTGTAGACAATGCATTTCAGGGCAATCTGTGATATCTGTGTATGTCAGAACGGATGTATTCTTTGTATAAATCTCTCCCTTCTCACCAGACTGAAGGTCATGAAGCCGACACATACACAAGGGCTTGCCAGCAACTCATTGTTTGTTTTGGCACTTAGTGTAAAGCAGGGTTTTTCCAAATGACTTCTGCAAATATTATCTTAGAGAAAACACAATTCATCAAGGTTCTGCATGAACAAAGGAAAAGCTATTTTGTCTTGAAGTTCTAATGTCCTTCATGTGGCACATTTGATAAACCTGAGAACCACCACACAGAAGACTGCATTTTGTAGCTAGGGAATGTGATGAATGCCAATATGGTCAATGCCACCCAGGCCAGGAAACACTGGCTTGGGATTTTTAAAAAGTGATATTTCAAGGCTTTTCTCTCTCTCTCCCTCGCTCTCTCTCTCTCTCTCTCTTTTTGCAACTTATCGTTCTTCAGAGACAACTATGAAATTTCCACATGCTAAAACCAATGCATGCTACTGTGAATAAAAAAAAAAACATATCTTGGCTAATACTCAGGAGACAAATTTTAATTTCTTTCACATTTCTGTGTTTCTTGGACACAGTCAATCCTCTTTTTGGTGGCACCAGCAGTGCCAGCATTATCCTCCTAATCTCTTCTGCCATCACCTATTCTTCCTCCTGCTTCTCTCTCTCTTAGTCCAACTCTTAATGTATCCAATGTGCCTTTTGTACACAGAATATTATGTTTATAGATGGAGCTGGTAGCTGTGAAAAGAATGGTTATCCAGTCCTATTTCCGTCTCTTTCACCACTGTGTGTGTGTGTGTGTGTGTGTGTGTGTGTGTGTATCCAAGGGCACCTGAGGCCTAAATCAACCCCTCTGCACCCTAATTGTGCCAATCCTAATGCCTATGATTACTTGCTTGCTTCTGGTTCCTATTACATAAACCTAAAACTGTAATTCACGCATGGAGGAGACAGGAGATATCAGTTTTTCTGATCTGATTGAGAGGTCTATAACAAACCTGGTTTCACATTTTGATAATGAAGAAACTATTCAAGATTCAAGTTTTAGAACAGGGTATACATTGTCACAAAGAGACTAGGTAGTATCCAACTAACTTAGAGTAGACCTATTGAAATCAATGGATATATAAGAGTCATAGATCTACACTATGGCTTAGTACAGGTGTGAAGAACCTTGGACTTCCAGGTGTTGCTAAACTACAGCTCCCATCATCCTGGGCCATTGGTCATGCTTGCTGGGGCTGATGTGAATTATAATTCAGCATCGTTTGGAGGGCCAGAGGTTCAGCACTCCTGACTTAATCAGATACAACCCAGTGTTTCTTTTCTAAGGTTTTTAGGCTTCTGTTCCACCCCCACCCCTCCGATCTTTCTTGAAACCACTGGGCAGAAATTACTTCTTAATGTTATTCTTGTGTGACAAATTCCATCCTTTCTCAATCATCTCCTAAAGTATTTTTCACATTGATGCTGATTTGCTCTTAGAAACAAAACACATTAACGCTTTGGGGGGAAAATAAAAACTTTTCTAAAGCTGTACACTATGCTGAAAGCAAAATAAATCCCTGGAAAATAACGTCTCCCCTGTGAAATCTCAGAAGTGACACTAACAATTTCAAGAGCACAAGGTCAAATAAAGCCTTTGTTTTTGTGACAGTGGTGGTGAAATTGAAGTATTTGTTTTCATGATACAACTAGTTGACTGTGCAGCTATAGTAAAGGCCTTTCCTTAACTATATAGAGAATTCTCTATAGTCTAGCATATATAGAACAGAAAAGAAACCCCAAACTGTGTGAGGAACTTCAAAGAAAGCTTCAAAGTCATCTCTGTGCTCTCTAGTTATAGGTCTAGACTGCGTAGACCTCCACATCTTACAAAGCCTTTCACTGTTCCTTTGTAGCAGCAGTTCAAACTTCTTATAGTCCTTTCCCATTTATGAAGGCTTCTCTGGCAGAGAAAACAATAATTTATTTTCATTTCAAGATTGTATGGCAATGCTGGTTCCAGTTTAGAAACATTTAGACACCTTAGTTCAGGATGACCATGTTCCCTTCCTCAGACTGGCATCACTGGGCACCTGCTGAAGCCCACACCATGAGGAGGCCCTTTGCTGACCTCTGGAGGCTCCCAGGGGAAGAATTGTGCTTGCTCCCATGCCTATGTGCCAGTTGTAATGAACAATAGGGAACTTCCTGGCGTCTAAACCAGGTGCCTCCCTGGAGTACTGTGGGGTTAGTGAGTTGTTTAGCACAGTGAAAGTATAAGGGGGGGGGGGGGGAATAGCAGCAGAAGCTTCAAAAATAGCAATATATGCAATATTTCAAAATACAGGGTTTAATCTTGCATTGGCAGTACAATCTTGTTCACAGCAAGGAACAGGATAACATAGCCTAGGCAGACTATATAATATCCATTCATCCAACTGATGAGCAGAAATTAAAGATGGCAGTGAGGTTGGCATGAGATTGGGTACTTCAACAGGAAGAAGGGGAAAGTCTTTGCAAGTCTCCTCCCTCTTCCTTCCTCAGCTTCCACTCTAAAGCAAAGTCAGAGTTGTGTTTGGTTTGGCATGTGACAGAGAAGGTAGAATGAGAGGAGGTTTTCCCCCCCAAGGTATGGCAAAGCACTGTCAAGCAAAGGCAACTAACTACAAATGCTTGGCAAAAGCACTCTCAGAAACAGCCTACACTTCCTCCAAGGGTCGCTTTGTAAGTCCCCCCACATTCCTCTTTTAAACCCACATTGGGTTTAAAGGGGGATCACAGGAAGATCTGCAAAGCAGGTGAAGCAATCTTGAAAGCTGGATGGCCCCGCCTACCTGTCAATCATGTGATAGTGATGTCATGTGGTTGACAAGACAGTGCCCCCCATCTATCAAGCTCAGCCCGAGAGGCTGGCCCTGAGAAGCATCCTGGCCCCTGAACCAAAATGTTTCCCCACCCCTGCTTTACCAAATAAACTTTACCAAAAGGGATGGAAGAAAAATTGTGCAAATGGTATGTTCATGGGACCAGAATGCAATTGTCTAAAAGGATTTTTAAAGGTAACTAGTCGGTTCAGGGGATCTGATCCAGTTCAAAAACCTGGCATAGGAAGGTATTGAGGGGGTAGAGGTAAGAAGCCTTAACTCCTTGTCCTCTTCTGTTATTCTAATCTAAATTGGTGGGTTCCACTCTTATTACCTGCACTTGAAGAAAAGCTTCCATTTATGCCACAGTATATGAAATCACATACTCCTTTGCTTTCTTCAAATTCCTTGACACTTCAAGACTGCCCCTGAATTGATGGCGTTAATTAGATTATAATCTCTCATCCTAAACAAGTTCTTGTCAGATAATAAATTTAAATGCTAATGGAGTTGATGCATGTGTGCTTACTATCTTTAAAAAGACATTTGGTAGGTGGTGAAATATTAGATACAATTTAGTCCTGTCACCTCATCTCAGCCACAATCAGAACTTTAGGGATGGAATTAGACTCTTAATATTATTATTCATGTTTGCTCACTTGCGGCCATTTAGAAACAGTCTATCTTCCCATTAGAAAGTTGTAACTGTTTTATTGTCATTGGGCTGACTATGAACAATTTGTCAATTTCGTGAGAGCCACTGATATTATTATTTTTTACAATTTGTGGGCAAAAGCTGAAATCATTAGATGGGGTAGAAAAGAAGGCTGATTGCAGTTTCAGGTACTTACTCCTAAGGGTTTTATTTTGCTTTGTTTAATTGCAGCTGGGGATTTATTAACTATGGCGGGATTTATTAACTATGGCGTGTTTATGGTGTAGTGCTATGGATGTTTTCTCAGAAATTGTTCCACTCGACTAAGTGTTGCATCTTTAGTAGCTTTAGATGGGTGACAAACTGACATTCACCTTTCGGGTGGAAACTACTTCAACAGTTGTAAGAAGCTATTTCACTGAGATATAAAGCCATCCTTGTAATTTAAATATTTTCTTATTTATTTTTCTTGATTCCGCCCCCCTCCCCCTGATATTTTAAAGATGGTTTCAGTTTACCACAACATGGGAACAGAGAGTCATCAGCAATATAAATACAAAGTGATTTATATACAAAGTGAAGGGGAATGTTAAGTCTTCAACAGATTTACAGCAAGACTTGCCAGGTACTAGATATTACAACTTAATGAAAACCGCCATTTCATATTAATGGCATTTAAATGAGATGCCTCTTTCAGCAGCATCAAAACAGAAAGGTTTGATGAGGTCCTGATTATGTGGTAGTTTAGGCTTAAGGCTTCATGCACTGTTTCAGAATGATTTCCCCCCCTCTCTCATCCTTTTTTATTCTATTATTTTTATTTTTTACCTTTTGATGAATTGTCTGTCCTCCATGTGCAATCTCCTGATAAGTGGTGTTTTTCAGTAAATGTCACTGAAAACAAGTGAAGCGAAGGTTAAAAATTATGAAGATGTGAATTTACAGATAATTAATTTTTATCTGCATAGGGCTGCACAAAGAATGACAAGGCTAATTAAAAGAAATTGGCACTAATTTTAATA
Source organism: Podarcis muralis (assembly GCF_964188315.1). Taxonomy (NCBI): domain Eukaryota; kingdom Metazoa; phylum Chordata; class Lepidosauria; order Squamata; family Lacertidae; genus Podarcis; species Podarcis muralis. The sequence goes on along the minus strand of NC_135660.1, from coordinate 66,705,629 downwards.
TGGAAATACATGAAGCTTAGGAGTGGAGGGGTTTGTGATTCCCTCCTGGCAGATGTGCAAGCATTTATTTTACCTGCACAGCTTTCCGGCTGTGGAAGGGTCTGTTTTATAAGTGTGCTACGCAAACGGCTCAGTTTTTAACCTGAAATTACATTAAAATGGCTATTTTACATAATGAAGCCTAAGTGTATCTTCTAACATTTAAAATGTGATGGAGGTTAAATAACTTGAGACTTTCAAAAGCAATCATCTTTCCTTCAAAATTTCTTTCAAAAAAGGAAAAAGTTGTATACTTCCAAAAAAAGGTTTATACCTTAAAACTTAAAACTTGGAAAATTTGTTGTATTAGTCCTCTGTTCTGGAGGAGAGGTGAGAGGGGGGAACCCAATTGTTAATGTTACATTAATGTTACTGTTACATTACATTATTACATTATGTTTACATCGTGTTGTTGTTGTTGTTGTTGTTTAAACCACTTAAAACTTATATGGCAGTCATAGAGGTGGCATCGTTGTCAGTGGTGAGGATGACTAGGGACTGAAGCTCACATAGGTGAAGCATTTGGGGGCATTAATGCAGGAAGGGACAAGACAAAGAGGGAGGGCAAGTAGGCCTGGCAGGACTGCTATACAGATGCAGCCCCACAGGGTGCAAGCCTGCTGGTTGCATGCGGTCTCTGCTTTACTATTCTGTTCTGTGCAGAGAACATACTGACTAGGCAGCCTACAGAAGTACTGAACCTTCCTGCTCTCTACATTGGGGGAGCAACATAGCATTTCCTTCCCCTACCCCCCTTCTGATCATATAGGGCTTAAAAAACTCTTAATTCACATTATCCCATCCCAGAAATTGATTTGGTGCTGGATCCTGATTGGGTATTCCCCAGGTCAGCTATGGCGGAGTACAGGGGGCTATGCACAGCCCTAGAAACTAACAAATTATATTACCCACTTATAAATCTCAGTATGTAAATAGACCTCCTTTCTCCCACATATTGCTGCTCTTTCAGCCGAAATGATAGCTCTCCAGCATTTATCCATATAAGGACTCTGTACAATTTCCAGTATTGATTAAGCCCCTGTAGGTACCACTGATGCTTGCTGCAATGGAATTCCTCTGCAAAATCTTTTCTGTGGCAGATTTAGGTTTGCTAAAAAGCTGACATCAAATTCCCTCTTTTTTTGCAAAAAATCAAACTTATTAAGAAATCAGAAGAAGAGGAAATTATTGTCTTTAATTATTTTGATCTAGTGATATACATTCATATACTTTCATCATTAAATGTCATTTTTCACCATATGGAGATTCTGAAATGACATTTAGATCAGGTAGTTTACGATGCCTTATCAACATGCTTCGCTTCTAAAATATTTCTCATCTTTGTCACAGTGCTGCCACTTGTGGAGATAATCATAATTCTACTTGCCAAGCTATCCTGTTAGACTGCAAACTGATTGTTCATTAAAGGTTCAGGAAAGATGCTGTCTCGCTGTATTATTGTCACAACATGAAGTGTGTGGTGTATGTTGGGGGTACAATTAACCATCCCCAAATCTGACCAATGTTGGCTTTGCCTGAAGTAAGTGCTAAACACAAATGTATGGATCACACCAAAAGAAATTGCCACATTGGGACTATAACACAGAAAACACAGAAATAGGGGAAGAAGGCATGAAAGCAGATTTCCATGTCATTACTAGCAGATATGAATAGATTAGCAGAAATATACATCTTTCCAGCCAACTGATATCCCACTTGTTCCAGTTTGATACAAAGGGAGAAAATCACATGTTCATTGTCTTCTACCATGAACTAAACAGATCAGATTGAAGAATTTTATAGGTTTTCTTCCAGCCACCAGGGGCAGACCAGGGCTCTGAGAGGGAGCACCAGCAACCTAGCAAGGATCTATAAGTTAAAGGCTGCAGTTCTGTAAAGGAGATAGAAGATACAACCTATACAGCTGAGCACCACCAAGCCTCACCTAGAGATTTTAAACTCCTTGCCAAAGCTAGGGACTGAATCAGCAGTTCCAAGAAAGTACATTGTAGCTTATTAGAAAGAGCTGTAACTATGAAATAAAATAATGTGCACAGTTATTTTTTATTGTAAATGCCTCTTTCAGTGGCCTCTGAGCGGGATCTGGACTGCATCAGTCAGGGAGGGGAATATGACCCTTCCTCCCCCCCCCCCCGAGATCCCTCTGGAAATCCCCCCAAATTGCCATTTGCATTTGGAGGGAAACTCCCATTGGTGTGAATGGAAACATCTTTCCTTTTATAAATAACAGATTTGGCAGGGGACAAGTGATTGATTTTTGCTGGGACCATTTCAAGAGAAAAGGGGGTCAATCCTTCCTCCCCATGCAACATAATTCTAATGCCACAGTAGCTATTTAAAACATCAACATAAGAAGAGCTCTGCTAGATCAAGCCAATGACTCATCTAGCCCCACTTTGGGGGTTGGACTTGATAGCCTTTGTGGTCCCTTCCAACTCTACAATTATTTGATCCTGTGATTCTGGTCCAGCACCCTATTTTCACTGTGCTGGCCAGCCAGATGCATATGCAAAGCCCACAAGCAGGAGCTGTGTGTAATAGTGTTCTGCCCAACGGGGAGGCCTCAACTGGCATTCAGAGGCATAGCGTCTCTGACCATAGGCATAGTGACTTAACAGGCATTGTAAGCCATGGTGGCTGTGTTTTCCTTCTACTGTCAGAGGCACCATGCCTCTGAATGCCCATTAATTGCTTTTACATAATGGACGTCACATGTAATTTGGCTCTAGTAATTTCTCTCCGTGTGATGTGGATAAGTTCAAAGGAATGGCATGTTTATTATCCTGTAGGATCATGGTGCTGCGTGTGGATCAAAGGCCCTAAGCATTTGGAGTGTGATGGGGAAGAAAAAGAGGATTTGAGGGTAAAGCTCGTCCGGTTTCAAGAGAGGAATATGCCATGCTTCACAAGCTTTAGTAGTAGCCTGTCAAGTAAATTATTTTGCATCCTCCTCAGAATTCCCCATTTACTTCCATCTTCAGAAAAGCCCATGTATGGCACTGCTATACCATGCACAGCCCTTGTGAAGGGCAGGAAGAATGTCAGGCAGGGGCAGATGTGTTTTCACCACTTTGCATGCCAGGGTAAAGGTAACCTGGGAAGCGCTGCCCACTGAGCCAAGCCAAACATTGCAACAAGAAATGGGTGGTAAGGGTTGTCTAAGGCAAAACAAATGAAGTTGCCATGGCTTTCATAGGCTTCTCAATGCCTGCCTTAGCTGCTACAACCTAAGCGTGGGTGATGCAAAATCTCTTTCTTTTCTCATTTATTTATAGGCTTGTGTGTAGGCATTTGAACTCCTAATCATTAGCATAAATAATTAAAGTAAATCAGTTTCTTATAACCTACTTTATAATGTCAATGGCATTTCATGAGGTGAATTCTGAGCAAAGAGCTTGTCTGCATGCCTGCATTATTTATTGTTAACTGAGGAGTTAGCCTGCTGTCAGTTACAATGACAAGGGCATTACTGGGTATGGAAGTTTCTTTACAATTCAGCATTTGATCCATATACTGGGGTTCTCTCCCTCACTATTCAGCACGTAGACTATAGTATTATCAGCATCCAAAAGAAGTTATAGCTTCTTGGCAACTAGATCTCACTGAGAGGGGCATACAAGGGGTGAATGTGTACCAGGTCCCATGTCATCAGGAACCCAGACTCTTAGCTCTCATTAAAAAATAAATAAATAAAAAGCTCTTCAGAAAGTTATAAAACAAATTCTGGAGACTACTCCAAAGGCTTTGGCACTTCACAGACAGCCCCATTGCTAGGGAGTCTTAATCACTTCATCACTGCTGTGAGGCAATCAGAAGAAGGAACAATTATGTTGACCACCCCCTCCTGAGACTTGGGAGCGGGCCCTCCCAGAGGTGCAGAGAAATCAGGTGAACTTGGGTACAGAAAGATGCTGAGCTATGTTTGTTTAAACTCCTCATGTTCACATTACTTCATTCACTCCCCAAATGGGCTGCTTTTACGGAATAAAATACCATTGGGCAGCTTCGGTAGGTTTTCCAAATTGGTGGGTATTGCTGCCTCGAATGGGAGTGTATTGCATACTTTATCTATGTGCTATGTGGTATATATTTATATCTTGCTTTTCCCGCCAAGAGCACAAGGTTGTATACATGCTTCTCGCTCTGCTTTTATATTTGCAACTAGATAAACTGGGGATACAGGTGGCACTGTGGTCTAAACCACTGAGCCTTGGGCTTGCCGATCAAAAGGTTGGCGGTTTAAATCCCCGCGATGGGGTGAGCTCCTGTTGCTTGGTCCCAGCTCCTGCCAACCTAGCAGTTGAAAAGCACATCAAAGTGCAAGTAGATTAATAGATACCGCTCTGGCTGGAATGTAAACGGTGTTTCTGTGTGCTGCTCTGGTGTTTGTGTTCCATTGTGCGAGAAGTGGCTTAGTCATGCTGGCCACATGACCCAGAAAAACTGTCTGTGGACAAACGCTGGCTCCCTCAGCCTATAAAGTAAGATGAGCGCCGCAACCCCAGAGTCATTTGCGACTGGACTTGACTGTCAGGGGGTGCCTTTACCTTTTTAAACTGGGCTTAGTTAATATATGTACATAAGCAGTAGAAAAAGATAGAGGGGGTGGGGTAGTGTTAGCAGGATGGGGAGGGTCCCAATCCACATACAGTGTACTGGGCCCAGGAAATTCTCTTGGCATCTATGTCCTTGAATAACGGTTCTGCACCTAAACATAGCAATAGCATTTTAGACAGAGGTCAATAGGAATACTTTTTTAAAAAAAGAAAAGAAAAAGAAAAGGTAACATTGACTAACAGCAATATCGTGATTCCTTTTGTAGTAGTACAGCCTGTGCTTGTTTATTGGTGCAAAAATGATCTGATGTTAATTAACATACTTTCTTATGTTGAAACTTTTTTGGACACAATCCAGCCAATGTTAAGCACTTCTAAATCTCATCAATTTAACTTGCTTAGATCTCTCATGCCGCTACCAATGCTGAAGTGCTTAACATTGTCTGGAATGTATCTTTATGTTTGCAGTGATACAAATACACACACACAAACAAATACTTGTTTACTTTTAAAATGTTCGTTTTAAAAAACAATGTAGCACATAGTAGTTTTTTTAAATGGCAAAGGGAAGTGGTATCATCTTTAAGGATGGTCCTGGTTGCGGGGAAGCCCCCAGGCCAGTTCCTCCCCCCCGGCATGGGCAGAGTAATGCCATCATGCCCTGGTGGCAACACATTCACCCCGGCTTCTTGGCCAATCACTTTTGTGTGGGGTGATCATGGGGGGGATATTAAAGTGGCAGCGTGAGGCGTGTCAGGCACCTGCTTCACGCTGCCGAACATCTGATCATCCATCCTTTATTTTAGATGTCCTCTGGCCTTGCTTTGGACTTTGGTTGATTGCCTGTCTTGGGAATTTTTCCATTTGGCAGATTGGCACTGGCCACTTGGTTTTAGCCTACCTCTTAGCAATCGTCACAACTTTGTAAGGTTTGGCGGTTAGGCATTGGCTCATTGATTTGTGGGGGAGGGGAGGTCAGCCTTCGCCTGCCCCTCCATTGACCAAGGCTATTCCGTTAAAGGAATCCAGGGCCTGGATCCTGTCCGATGTCTGCTTGAGGGGCTAAGGACATGCCAGGCCTCTGGGACACTGAGGAGAGCTACAGGCGAGTTCCCCCGCTGTGGCTTCCTCTTTGGGTGGTTTACCCTTACTGACTTCCTGCAAAGGGGGCAGGAGTCCAATATAGTCCTTTGCCAATGCCTAAGCTAATACCGCTCACATTTTTGTAATCATCAATAAAGTTGTGGCCTAAAATTTGCCCAATAACCTTAAACCAAAATTCTGTGTCAGTGTGAATTTTATTCTAACGAGGGGCTGGTTTGGGGGCCTTGCCACGCAAGTTAGCGAATGACTGATTTTTCACTGGTAGGACTTGGAATTATATCTGCAGTTCACAGGAAACTCACAAATCTTGACAGCTGCAACAGACTCCTTATGCACCAGAGGCCCTTGAAGCTGCTGCAGTTGAGATCCGTCTTATACACTGCATTATTCATACAAATGCAGATATCTGGGAGACTACTATAAATGTGCAAAAAGCAGCTTAATGCCATATATAAACAGGGCCAAACTGGAAAGCCTAGTGAACAAATTTTTACTGCACAGTTTTTACTTGACAAAATCCAATGTTACAAAGTGTGTAAAAACACAAAGTGGTGTAACAGCACCAACAGCGTATTGTATTTAGTAGCTCCGTTCAGTGTTCCTATTTGGTTAACCAAAAAGGTTTTAACTAGTTTCAGCAGTAAATACCACAAAGAACATGAAACCCACTGCACCAGCCATTTTTGTGGGCACAGGTTTTGTTCCGTTCTGTTTTCCCTATGCAAGTCGCTGGAAACAGCACTGGGGGGGGGGGGGAATGCAAGAATTGCCTAGGGGCTCCATGCCCATAGCAGGGGGTACTTTGAAGGCCACATGGAGCCTTTGATAACTGCCCCAATGAATATGTCATGAACACATTCAAACCAATGAAGACAAGTGACTAGATTTTTAATTCTTTATTGGTAAAGCACTCGGTTACATCAGCTCCTAACATTCAAATGATAGACAACACTTCCTACTAACTAACTGTCCAAGGAACCTATGACTGCAGACGTGTCCCCCATCTCAGACAGTTGGAGCAACAGTGTAGCCTTGCCTCCCTGCCTTCTTAAACCCCCTTGTCTGACATGGTGCTCTCAAGCACCCAACAGCTCCAGCTGCTCCCACCACTTCAAGCCCCTCCCTGAGCAAGGAGACAGCAGAGGACTCCAAATACTCTTTCTGGGAGCACCACAGGCTCTCCAAATCCAGAGACCTCACAAAGCTCTTCTCCTGCCTCCTCCTCCGCTACCTGGTCTCTTCCTGCTGATTCCCCACTTCCACCACCAGCTGTTTCATGGGCAGCACAGAACCCCACAAATCACTGGTCCCTTGCCCTGAATCATTCTCCCCACCTGCCTCCGTTGCCCACAAATTCCCCCACTCCTTGGGCTCCTGCCCATTCCTGGCATCAAAGCTCAGAAGCAGGTTCAAAGCTTCTAGAACACCCGCTTCGCTTTGAACCACTTTGTGGAAGCCGTAGTTGGTTTCAGCGGCGTAGCGTGGGTTGTCAGCACCCGGGGCAAGGCAAGTAATTTGCGCCCCCTAACCCGTGGATTTGCACCCCCTAACCCGTGGATTTGCCCTAACCCCAGATGTTGCGCCCGGTGCGGCCGGCCCCCCCTGCACCCCCCACGCTACGCCACTGGTTGGTTTGGGAGGAGGTCTTTGTCAAAAGCAGATGAATGCTGCTACTGTTCTGTTTTAGATTCCTCCTAAATACCACATTTAAGGGGAAATCATGAATGATCTTTAATAAAAGATATCAAATCCTCCAGTAAAATTTAAATCTAACATTGTTGTGATAGGAAGTTGAAGTCTGCTAAGTTATAGCATATGTGTTCCAAAGTGGCACCTCTAAATAAGCACTTCGCTGTTTATCTTCCTGTCATATTATATGACAAGTATATAATGCCGAACTCAGAAACCTGCTATTTAAAATGGTTTGGTTTCCCCACATTCCATTTCTGAAATTTATGACTCATTTTCCATACATGCTTTGAATCACACCAAGCTATTCTTGAAGGGGTACGTGTGTGTGCATAAAACCCATGGGTTTTAAATCTTTTTTAAGGCAGTTCCTTTATGCGGCTGTACTGCTGCATTTTGACAGTAGCCTATATGTATTGCAACAGTGGGATTATAGTTAAAATGACTTCAGATTTAAAGCCTCTTTTTTTTAATCTCTCCAATGTACCACCTGTTAAAGTAGAATGGGAGAAGTTTAGCCATAAATCAATCACATGCATAAAGAAAAGTCCTATCTGTCTGTAGGTGGCTCATGCCCCAGGCTATTTTTAATGTAGATTTAAGAACTGATGAAATATGTACAAGCAAATGATGGTGATCTGCATTCATACAGTTTTTTAAAAGTTGTCACTCTCAATGAAATCTGTTCTTATCTGTGCTGCCGTTCAGTGCAGTTTTAAAACTGTTGTGGATACATTGAAGTTGGTTGAAAACTGGAAAATGGCACCAGTCTCTTTGATAAAATTGGAAGATTAGCCAATTTCTTACAGTCTAAAATACCTGCAGTCTAAAAATGGGTAAAAGTTTCAAAAGGGAGGACAATGAAGTACGTAATGCCAGAGCTGTGGTACTAATCAGTTTTCTCAAATCAAATGGAAACCAATAGCCACGAAATTGCAGAAACTTCCCAGGAATGTGAAACCCATCAGAGCACTGGGGTGGAGGAGTAGATGGCATACCTTTGCTCTCTCAGCTGATGTAAGCAAGATCTGTGTCCTTATTCCAAACTTCAGATGCCTCAAACACAGATCTTGCTTATACCTGGGAAGCTAGTAGTGTCTCTCCTTTGAGAACTGATGTTGGGGCAAAAGACTTGCTATGTGAGAGTATTGAACTGCCTCCTCCTAGACTCAATTTGCATGTTTGTATATAAACTCGAACACTCCAGGAACACCTTAAGTCTCTTTACCAAAGTGAACAAAACCCAGATAAGTGGTGACTGCATATGCGTATCCAATTGTGAACCAATAGAACATTTCCTGTTGGTTTCAATAGTTCTAGATTGTGCCTAAAATGTAGGTTTAAAAGTATTGCAAAATGATATGCTTGTGCAACTATATTCCATTTGTCTACCATAGGGCATTATTTTATAGGGATTCGATACACAAGTTAACCTTAGTTACTATTAAGTAGAACCCACTTTGTAAATATTCTGTTATAATGTGTTTAACTTTCATTCCAGGCACGTGTGAACCCAATCAATGTCACACCAACTATACAAGCTATAGATCAGGACCGAAACATCCAGCCTCCTTCAGATCGGCCAGGGATCCTCTATTCCATCTTAGTTGGTTGGTATTTGATTACCTCACTATCTTTTACAATCAAACACTGTATTATCAGCAGGCAGGCAAAGATTAAGTGGGGCGCAGAAACCTAATAACAGATTCATGCTGAGTCTGGTGTGATAGCTGCTATTGTTCTAGGCAAGTGTTTTACTGTGCGGTTTCTTCTTGTGGTTGTTTATTCCAAATTGGATTGCTGCTGTTTGAAGATTTAGCTTTCTTTTGGAAGGGTTTTGTTTTTGCCTCAGAATAATGAAGCAATTACATTAGATGAATCCAATGAAATGCTTGTCCATATACATAGATTTTGCTGCTAGACTATGTTGGGCTGATAAAAGAAAAATAAGAGGCGTAACAACAACAAAAACCCCTTATGTTAGATTGTTTGGTTGCCATGATATTTTTTTTCTGAGCATAGGAAAAGTAGCTCATGAATAGTTCATAGGGTTAAGGGAGTGATAGTAGCTCAGCCATAAAGCTCATACTCAGAAGTCCTAAGTTCACTCCCTGGAATTTCCAGTGAAAAGGGCTGGTTAGAGATGACGGGAAAGACTTCAGCTTGAGCCCCTGTAGAGCTGCTGTCAGTCGCAGTAGGCAATATTGGGGTAGATCAGACATGGGGAACCTGTCACCCTTCAAATGCTGTGGGATTCCAACTACCATCAGCCACAGCCAGTATGAGCAGTGTTTAGGACTTACGGGGTTTACAGCTCAAAAGAGCCACACATTACCCAGCCCTGGGCTAAATGGACAAATAGCCTATGTCCTTGTGTTCCTCACTTCCTCGTCCTCCGTTTTAATCTTTTCCCCATTACTGTGAATAGCCAGTTACTGCTGTTTCTTCATCGGTGCACTGCTGGAAGTACCACAATTTCAGTGGGTGGCGCTGTGGGTTAAAGCACAGAGCCTAGGGCTTGCCGATCAGAAGGTTGGCGGTTCGAATCCCCGCGACGGGGTGAGCTCCCGTTGCTCGGTCCCTGCTCCTGCCAACCTAGCAGTTCGAAAGCACATCAAAGTGCAAGTAGATAAATAGGTACCGCTCCGGCGGTAAGGTAAACGGCATTTCCTTGCGCTGCTCTGGTTTCGCCAGAAGCGGCTTAGTCATGCTGGCCACATGACCTGAAAGCTGTACACCAGCTCCCTCAGCCAGTGAAGTGAGATGAGCACCGCAACCCCAGAGTTGTTCACGACTGGACCTAACGGTCAGGGGTCCCTTTACCTTTACCTGTACCTCATATGTTCCATTGCAATGGAATAATTAGAGAAGCATCAGCATTTGTACTGATGCAAATTTAGCTGCTCAAGGGCATAAGTTGGTCATTCACAAGACCACCTGCAGCATTGAGCATCATGTCATGTGTGGATGTGATGTTGCCCCAAAGACTTGATGCAGTAAGGAGAGATGGGAGGGCTAAGTTAAAGAGTGCTGCTTCAGCTTCTGTGGCAGAAGCCTGTGCAGCAGTGTAAAACTGGGCTGTTGGGTAAGTTTGAAACAAAGATAAACTACTAAATTGCATAGAGCTTATTCATGCTTGAACTGTCCAGTAACTGGGACATAGTGATTAACCTGAGGTATAATAGGATTCTGGTATGTGTGTAGGAGCCGAGACTATCATATATAAAGATATTCCATTTGGAATTAAAGGTGGGTCATTTAATTATAGCAAAGCAAGGATTCTAAAGCAGGGTGGAATAATTTGAATGAAGGCGGCTTAAATGAATAATAGAAATCAAGACTTAAATAACCGGGTTGGCGGTGGGGAACTGATTTGAATAATTGATTTAAATCAGGTTTTCCATGTTATACGCTGTCTGTTTTCTTTACAAACTGTCTATTTTCTGGACAAACATGAGTACTAATTAGTTCCAATTAAAGCATATTGGTTTGCAATTAAATAAAGGCTTTATGATACTGAGGAGTGTGAGATATTTATCACGCTATCCTATGTCTTTTGTACTATCTTTTGAGTGTATATGTGTTTGTGAGAGAGAGAGAGCCTTTGTGCACGCACATAATTGCATGATGTCTTTTGGATGCTCTCTGTTCACATCAAAGAACATTAAGCAAGACCAATTGCCTGAAGTGCCAATCATCCTAGACTGGACATATGCTATTTGATTGGAGGAGTCATGAATCTTCATAATTTGGAAACTGAGCAGTTTACAGTGCTCAGGTAGTTAGAGGGCATAAAGCAGGGAAGATGAACCCGTGGACCTCCAGGTACAGTTGTGTCTCGGGTTACATACACTTCAGGTTACATACGCTTCAGGTTACAGACTCTGCTAACCCAGAAATATTACCTCGGGTTAAGAACTTTGCTTCAGGATGAGAACAGAAATCGTGCTCCGGGGGTGCGGCAGCAGCAGGAGGCCCCATTAGCTAAAGTGGTGCTTCAGGTTAAGAACAGTTTCAGGTTAAGAACGGACCTCCAGAACGAATTAAGTACTCAACCTGAGGTACCACTGTATTGCTCCCAACAATGGCTGTATTTGCTGGGACTCATGGAAGCTAGAGTCCAAAACCCCCTGGAGGGTCACAGGTCCCACAAGTGTGGAATAAATATTACTCATCTGGGTTCAGTAATTACTCCTAATGAGGTACAGGACGGAGTATCCTGGAACTTAAGGCCTATGGTGTTTTTGGAGTTCCTTGCTTCCAGTAGGAAACCCATACTAATAAATACAAAAATACCTTATTTATTCCATCTCATTTAAAATCCTTGATCTAAAAAAATGATATATATTTCCCCAGTGAACATGCAGGCACAAAACCAGTCTATTTGCTGTGTTTCATTTTAAAAAACACAATAATCACAGATTCAGTTTTTAAAACTAAGTTTGTATTAAATTCAGATTTCAGTTTAAATAAAAAAATTTATAGAAAAAAGAGACTGTATCATGAATTTTTAAAGAATCCAATTTAAATTTTGAAAGTCACCCTTTTCTTACCCTGTCCTAAAAACTCTTGCTGTAGAGATTTTTGCTTTTGCTTTGACTTTTCTTCTTTTTCCTGTCTGTAAGATTGGATGCTACCATCTACAACATAATAAACAGTACACCGAGACACATTGATACAGTTCACCCAAATATTTAATTCTTATTGGTTGTATTGTCCAAAGTTTTCAAAACAGGGTTTCCAAAATTATGCAGTAAAACTAGTATTATTAGGCAATCAGCTATATTAAGGCTGGATTCCTATGCAGGGTCTCTGCTGATGGTGCTTGATAGCTGAATCTCATCCCCTAGGGTTGAATCCTATTCAAAAGCAGCAGCAACAGATTTCCACTTCTGCAGCACCCCCTCTGTTTCCTCTTCCCCACCCCTCCAAATCTTTGCCAGAGGGTTTCCCCAACTCAACAGGGAGCTGTAGGGGAGAGGAGAGGAAGGGAAATCTTCATCCTGCTAGTGCAAGTCTCTTGTACTAATGGAACAGGTGGATACTGCCTATACCTACTAAAGAGCCAGTAGGAATCATGGTCTTGATCCTTTGATGTCCTTAGAGAACCAGTCCATTCTAGTGCAAGTCGAAAGGCAGCAGAAGTAGTAAAGAAGTGGAAGTAAGAAACATGGTATGTTATGTTGTGAAAGTTAACTGAATGAAGGTAACCAAGGGTAATCAAGCACCATTTTGCTGGTGACTTGGAAGAAATGTTTTGTTAGGTATAATTTCCTCACCAGGTTGTGTTTCATATCCACCTGGCTGAAGCAGGGTGCTTTGTTAAATACTGTATACAAAAATGGCTGCTCCTCTCAACCTCTAGACAACCTGATGACTTCGGGATGTTGTTGGACTCCAATTTCCATCAGCCTGACCTAGCATGGCCAATGGTGAGGAATGATGGGAGATGTAGTCCAACATTATCAGTAGCGTACCTACCATATTGGCATTCTCTGATCTAGCACTTTGTTTTGCTACTTTCAAGAACTGGTCAAGTGTTGATTCCTGTAACAGGGACTCATTGTGAGCTTAGGAGAAGCCCAGAAATCCCAGCTTGAGGAATACTTTGGTTGTGACATTGGAAAGACATGGTTGTCTTGAATTGTTCAGAGGCCGTGTCCCAATACTCCGGCCTCCAACTGAATATAATGCCAGCCAGTAACTGTTTGCCAGCTCCCACAGTGTGCTCTCTTCCAAAGAAAAAGAAAAAGTGGATGCTGTTTTTTTAAAAAAATGTTGTTCTGTCAATGTGCTACAAACCATAAGCCTTCCAAGATTTGCTAGTAGGTGCTATGTCGTAATCCCAAACTACTGTTTTTCATAGAGAGTTCTGTTTTTATCAGCTGAAGTGGCATTTCAGCAGCACTTCCTTTTATCAGAGCATTCCAATAGGTGTCTGAGCCCTAGGAGATGATCATTTAAAATGTGGAGAAGATTACAACCCCTCTTATCCTTACTGAGCAATTTACGTAATTGCACGCCTAAGCGATTCAAGTATACATTTTTGTGATCTCTTTCATCTTCCTTGCCACATATCCAGTTGCCCTGTAAAAACTAACTTTCTTTCCTTCTTTCCTTCTTTCCTTCTTTCCTTCTTTCCTTCTTTCCTCATACATTTCTGCTTATTAGTTAAGCCCCTGTTGCTGTTCTGATGTCTCATATCCTGATTGCTATAATATCATAGTCTGTCGTATTTTGCTAAGAATAACAAGAAAATGGAGATGAGCAGACAGTTCATTATGCCACAGCTGCATTTGTAGAACAGGAACATTTCAGGCTTCTCAGTCCATTTGATGTACTAATTATGGTTGGCTTGGTGCGTGTTCGCATTTCATCTAGCGTACGGCTGGTTCAGAAGCTGGAAAATCCCTCGCGCAAAGAAGCCCCATGGAGGAAATAGCATCTGTGCCCAGCTGTGTCCATTGTTACAACTGCCACTTCTCCAGAGCAATTTGAATGGGTGCAGCGGCAAACATTTCCGGCCATCACTCTTTTCTGTGTTGTCATTGGGAAATGGCACCAGTTGAGTTTGTGGGGTGTGTGTGTGTGTGTGTGTGTGTGTGTGTGTTTAAAGGATTTTTTAACATGAATAAATTATGGATGGAGCATGACAGAGCATTAAAGAAGATAATGAAAAACAATTGTTTGTGGTGGAGGGGGAGAAGGATCAATGCTTTTCAAAAATATCAATAACAGATTCAAATAATTGTGATTAACATTATTATTATTACTATTATTAATTCATACCCTGGCTTTTCCAGTGACAAGGCAGCTTGCAGATTAAAAATAGAACAGCTAAAATATAGGGCAAAAACAATGATTGAAACACATTTAAATATTGATAGAATTAAAAGTGTAGAGATAAATCTATGAAAACCATACGAATAATTAAAATAAAAACAGCACAGCACCAGCCCTTTCATTAAAAGCAGTCCATTCCCCAAAGGCTGTTGGAACAAGAAAGTCTTCTCCTGCTGGTGGAAAGACAACAAGGGGAGTCTAACCTCTCTAGGGATGTTAGCTAGGGATGATGGGAGTTGTAGTCCCAAAACATCTGGAGGGCCGAGTTTGCCTATGCCTGCTCTAACCACTACTCCACACTGGCTACAACTACTAGCAGGCACCTTTTCCTTATGAAAAGAAAGATGCTCTCTTTGGGGCCCAAGTTTGGGAATCTCAGTCTCAAGGGACTCTTGACTGACAGACTCAGGCTTGGACACAGGGACTGGGTTCATATTCAGCATCTCCACAGCTTACATGTTCTTCCCAATATAGCTGGTTCTTTCCCACTGTTTCAGAGTCCTTGGCTGCTCTCAGAGCTGAAGAATGGAAGAGTGGGCAAAACCGAGCAAAGGGAGGTTGCATGAGTAGAACTCCCAGTTAGCTCCTCTAACTCTGTATGCAATCTATTATTTGTTTCTGATTTAAATCTGTCTATCTCTCTTTCTGTCTGTAAATACTGGTGGAAATACTGGTACTCATAGACTGTTTAATTCCAGCAATTTGATTACAACGTACAGCTTCATCATTTATAAACTAATGTTTTCTAATGATCAATCCCTTCTCTGTGCCATAACTTAACATTGCCAAGGTGACAAGCTAGATTGAAACTGTAGGGGGATATAGATTGAGCATTTTTCAAAACACAATTCTATAGTGAATAGTCAGCAATTAAATTAACCTTTATTTTAATTTTAAACTGTTAGACTTATCCACACAAAATTGAATAATTCAATCCCACCTTATCTAAGAAGTTAACTGTCCCCAGAAATAGCCAGTACTTATGAAGGACTATTTCAGATGCTATTTCCTTTCCATGCTCGTATCCTTAGAACTGCTATGCATAACAGATTTTTCCAGCATCGCAACAGTCGGCCTTATTCTTGTCTGAATTTTAGCCACCAGACATACAGAACAATTGACTTACTGCTTTCGAGTATGCAATAGAATACAGCTGCTCTATTCCCTTTTCCATTTATTTAATTTTTACAATAGCTTGATAGCTTCCATTCACAGAAAGGCATGGCTTTCATGCCACATTCTGACAAAGACAATCAGGACTCGTTTTAGCATACAATGTTAATTTCTCTTTTCAAGGTTAGTCATCTCCACTGTCGGCAGTTCTGCAGAAAGAGAGAGGGGTATGGGGAGGGAGAGAGAGAAGATTGAGTGGCAAATCTCCTATGGGATGAGAATTTCCTAACAGAGCCCACACTTCCTGTAAGCTTTGGTGGATACAGTAGTCTTTTCCAGCTGAAAACACACTGTGATGGGATTATGAGCTGCTTGTGCGTAAAATCCTAGTCCCTCAGAGTTTGGCCAAGTCAGCAAACCTCTGTCTATAACGGAGCCCCTTAAGCATGGCTCCGTCAGTCGCTGGCAGAATCCGACAGTGGTCGCTTACAGAATCTCTTCCAACATAAAAGCTCCTTAACGGAAACACGTCTTCTGGACTCTCGGCGCGACAGTTTCTGGCGAGGAGTGGGTGTCCCAATAGGAGGTCCTGAAACCTCCCCACTGTTTTCGCTGGAAGTGTCTCTGAGCCATCCCTCCGACTCACTTTCCCTCGGAGCTCCCTCTCTCCCCCTGCTGGTTCCCTCTTCGTCTGCTAAGTCTCTCCTAACCTCTGTGAGCCCTTCCACCTCCTGTCCTTCGGATGGCAGTTCCCTGACACACACTATTTACAATAACATCCATTTATTTCGCTTCTCATTATAGTAGCACTAACAACGGCCAGCATTACCAATCATTGTATTATTAATACTTTCAGTATATACATCCATGCACCCCTCACTCCATTCTGTGCTAGCTTTGCATTCAGCTACAACCATGAGTTATTGGTTTATTAACATACCACATCATGCACTTTTGCATAGGCTTTCGTTCCCTATGTGCATAGTAAGAAGCAGAATTCCAAAAGAAGTTTGAATGTACTGAGACACTTTTCTGCCCGTTCTTTTCCACATGTTCAGACCAGAGCCCACAATAGGTCTTGAATGTGTGATGTGAGGGTTTCAGGCAAGGAGTTAACCTCTGACTACTACTCAGCTTTCACCTAAGAAATAAATTGCAGAGAAATCAGCTATACCAGCCAAGGAATCCATCTTACAATTATAGGCCCATGTGATAGGTCAACAGTGATTATCACTGTTCCCTATAAGAGCTTCTACATAAGGCCTGCTGCAGTTCTGAACTACTAGGAGGCCTGCTCTTCCTGACTACAGAATCAAGAGCTGGAACTGATGCTGTAGGTACATCATGTCAGAAACACTGCTTTAATATTCTTCCTTCGGGGGAGATCTAAAAGTCCATCTGGATAGAGCCTGTGCTTCTTCCAGGGGTGATGTGAAGGAACAGAATGTATGTCTAGCTGAATTCAGGAGGGCTATTTGGTGTCCCTAAAACTAAGTGCACCCAAAAGTGTTTATCAGAATGGTGTTTCACTTACCAACCCTAGGAAATGTTTTGCAGTTTGATGCAGCCTGCAATACGTTTCATTACCGATCAAATCTCAGCAATCTATACTATCATTTCGCAACTAGAAAAGAAGATCCTCTTTCTGAAATGGAACCACTCTGTATGGAAGACCCTAAAGACAGCGATGAAGATAACTCACTCTTTCCCCCTCTCTTATTATTGTGTGCAATGGATAGAGACATTCATCTGCTCTGTGCATGGGTGAGCTCTATACACAGATCTCCAGCACAGCAAGGGGTATAATTGTTAAAACGCCTAAGTGCGGATGTGCTGGGAGAGATGGGGTATGCTGCTGTAAAGTAATGCTTCTAAGAAATTGTTCTAGAAAATTGTTTCCTGCAGGAAAGAAGTAAGATTGTGTGAAAGTTCTGTCTCTTGTTACATTGCAAATAGATGTCATCTTTATTCTTGTTTGCATTCAGAGTTGTTATTCCATCCCTCCCCTTGATCAAAAAAAGTATGTATGCATGGAGTAATAACATTTTCCTGCACCTTTCTTGTGTGCAATTTTACAGCTTTTGGAAATGCCGTACATATTCTATGTTGTAAGGATTAAGAATGTTTCAGGAACGTTGGGAGGAATTACAGGGGGGAGGACTGTAGTGCAGTAAAGGAGCACATGTTTTGCATGCAGAAGTTCCTCAGATCAAGGCCCAGAATCTCCAAGTAGGACTGGGAAAGACTGCTGCCCTGAAACCCTGGAAAGCCACTGCCAGTTGCTGTAGACCTTACTAGCTGATGTGGAACAATGGTTTGATTCCATATAATGGAGCTTCCGATGGCTTGATACAAAAGCTGCTGATCAAGTGTTCTCCACTTCAAATATTTGCATGCTGGCATTTCTACTCATCTCTCTTTTATGAAAAAATAAAGTCTCTTGAGACTTAAACATATTAAACCTATTAAACATGGTGATCAAGGTCAAAAAGAAAGAAGGGTTTCTTATACGCAGCTCTATCGAATATTCACACTAGGGTATTTCTTTTGTTTTTTGTTTTTAATTATTCCTTTATTGATTATTTGAGTTAATATATATTTAAAATAAAGTTGTGATTTTCCATGCTGATCCTTCTTCTCAATTATCTATTCAAACCTCGCTGTCTTTTTGCAGGGACTCCTGAGGATTATTCACAGTATTTCAGTATGAATGCGACAACTGCTGTACTCAGCCTCCTAAAGCCAATAAACAGGGATTTGCACCAGAAATTTGATTTGGTTATTAAGGTAATTTCAACTGAATTCTCATTTCCATGTGTTTGTACATTACTAAGTAGCAGTGTCCATGGAGAATGTGAGGATTCCTTATACAAAAAAGGGAAACGTCAACTTATAAACAAGGATTCTTCTAGCAGTAAGGTGTAAGTTTAATTCAATGCCATATTAGAAGTAACTGATCTATATCATTGTAATTGCTTTGACAATAATGTTGCATGGGAGAAAACACACTGAACTTGGCATCCAGCAAACATTTGCTGGCATTTAGTTTCACTTCATTACGTTCAGTGAACCTTCTGTCCCAGATCGGTCTTCTCCATTATGATGTTTTGGATTAAAATTCTCATGATTCCTGACCATTGGCCATGCTGGCTGGGACTGGAGTTGCAGTCCAAAATATTTGGATGGCACCAGGTTAGGGAAGGCTGCCCAATGTTTATGCATGTTAACTCAGAAGTAAGTCCCTCTGAGATCAATTTTATTTGTAGCCCAAGTAAATATGTACAGGATTACAACCAAAATCAAAATGAATTTTTGCTGGGTTGTGCCTGAAATATTTGCTACAAAATGTATTTTTTACAACTACCTTTATATATTGCAATAAATTTTACTGACCATAATTCAATACAAAGTTAGGCATTATTAAGCCATTCAAAGGACTTCCCCACACCTAACGTTAGTCTCTTGTGGCTACCATGTTTTGATTTTCTGTCTTGAGGAGCTGTGTTTTTCGGAGAAAATACAAACCCCAAGCTTTGTCTGAGACATGCCTGAATATATTTTTTCTTTGACATTTATAGATTTGATTTCATGTGGAAGACTGTGTGGGATTTAAAAACTCAATATTTTAAGTAACAAGCTAAAAGTGAAAATTTCTTAATTCATTCCGTAGAGAGGCTTAGCTTGCAATTCTGTATATTCTTAGTTGGGAGTTAGTTACTCTGAATTCAATAAGACTTATTCTGAGTCGACATACATATGATTGCAGCTTCAGGCAGCCATTTCCCCCAGTAGATAGCACTTTTTCTGTTGCCACTTCACCATGGGCTCTGAGCGCTTGTCAGAGAATCCAGCCTACCCTAGATATTCATGCTTCATGAAAAGACCCTGAAATCACAGTTGCTGACAAAATGGAAGTTAAACAGTTGGGATTTCCCCCTGCAGACAACCATGAAGAATCTCATTCTGAATGTAGTGGGGACAGTTCTTACCTGTGACCACTCTGAGGCTGCAGTCCTATGGTCCCTGGGAGGATATCCTAGAGGCCATGGGATGTTTTTATCTCCCTCTCCAACAAGAGGGAGGGGAGAGGGTACACAGTATATTCTGTCAAACCCATATAAGCTTCAAGGGACACCGAGTATATACTGTCTGTATCAATGGTTTTATGCTGTTTAAGGTGATGATTACCATTTGCACACTTTCTCTCTCTCTCTCTATCTCTCTTCATGTGTATATACATATACAACCATATTGCTTCCGTATGAATATTTGTTAAGAAATGTGACAGCTATTGATGCCACTAATTATAGGGAATTTATTGAACAATTAATTTCCATGTCTTAGTTGTTAGACTACTTCTCTTATTTGAATGCTTCAGATGTGCATAGACATTAGTTAAGACAAATCCTTTCACACATTTGAGTGTTCGGACCCACATTCACAAATACCTGTTAGTTTTTACTGGAAAAAATAACTGGGGATTGGTGCTAAGTAACTCTATAACAATCTTTAAAAGAAAAAACCCCACCAATTTCCCATGGCCACATTGTAGTACCTTAATAACTGGCTATATTATTAATGGAAATTTTTACAGGCATTATTAGATTCGAATTACCATGGTTGGTGAGTAGTTGAGTGGATAATAAGCAAGGGTATCAATCTGTAAGACTAATAATATGCCACATGCTTGAATAGTATCATTTAGCACAACAGTGTCGAAAGTTCCATTAAGCTGGCAAGATGTGGCAAATTTGCTTATCTGGGCTTGTGTTTTGTAGTGTGTAACTCAACAAAATATCTCTCTTTATATCTGAAGGCAAACCTATTCATAAAGCCAAGTAGCACCAGCATTAATAAGTTTTCCGTACAAATTTTAATGATACCCTCAAAAAATATTTTTTTTCATCTTTTTCCATCTTAAAGTCTTTGTCCTTATCTTGGGGAAAGATTCTACCCTACTTCCATTACAAGTTGTTCCCTTGAATTTATACTTCATGTGATAAATTATTTTGGATGAATTTTCTGTTATATTTTTGTGAACCTCTGCTGTAGTATTCAGTGAATGAATAGTGCTACAATTGTGCTGAAAAGTTGGTAATTATACATACTAACAGATACCTCAATTAACTGAGTGCCAATCCTTATATAGGCCAAATAGTACCATAATTTGGTGGAAGACCAAAGGTTTTCAGAAGCGTGTGTGTGTGTGTGTGTGTGTGTGTGTGTGAGAGAGAGAGAGAGAGAGAGAGAGAGAGAGAGAGAGAGAAATGGTCTGGCAAAGTTTGAGCATACCAAGAGGTCATGGAATGCTGACTGATTGTTGGACGGGATAGAGGTAAGGAATAATGGAGTGGAGTATCCTGAAAGGAAGAAGATGTCAACCAGCTAGTAATGACTGGAGTATATGGCAACATTTTGTTGCAGATCCCACTTGTATTATTCTTAAGATAGTATAGAATCATTCTGAACCTTCTGTGAAGGATCAATTGACCATAAGTCAATGAATTTTTTTGAGAATTATTCTCTGTGTACAAAACTTGGTGGCTCGAAGTAGTTTGACTGGTTCCTTGCCTTGTCAGGTTGGTGACAGGTTAAATATCACCTGAACCCCCTAAGCACTTTTCTCTTCTAAAACCGCTTTCCTGAAAAAATCTACTAAAGGGGTGACACTTCACAGGACCAGCCCTGCCATTAGGCAAAGTGAGGTTGCTAACAGGCAGTTGATCTATTCTAGGGTATCATGAAAGGTTAGGAAATTGTTAGCTCCTTAATTTAGTTTATTTTTTTACTCTTGGAGTAGTGCCTGTATGCTTCTCTGTCATATATACCAAAATAACCTGGCCAGCTTTGGGGACTGTGCACGTTGACTTGTTCTTTCTCGGACAGGAAAATGCCTTGGGACAGCCTGGGATGATGGATAGCCTGTGTGGAATGCAGTGTGAAAGCTGCTCTATCACTGCAGCCCTGAGCCTAAGTAAGAGAAACATGTTACATCAGCTGAATCAGCCCATGAATGCATGATGTCATGTACTGACACATCAGTGTGGGAGCATTAACTCCCAGGCTATTAGCATAGAGCAAAAACCACAACACAGAATGAAAAAGCCATACTGAACTAGCAACTTGTTTTATAATAAGGGCTTACATAGATTGGTGAAAATTTTGCTAAATGACACAACATGATAAGAGTTTCCATTACAATTCTGATTAACAGTGTGTGTGTGTGTGTGTGTGTGTGTGTGTGTGTGTGTACTGTGCTTTGCTTTGATAATCCATGATTATTATGTGGGGCTGGGAAGGGAAAAGGCAGTGAATTGTTTTTAGCTCCTTTCCCTTTGCAGCTTTAGGTCTGTGAGGGATTCCTGAACTTGATTAGTAACAACGACCCCTACTTAATTGCACTGGCTACCTAATTAAGGTTGGATTTGGTTGAGTGGCGAGTGAGGTAAACTGAAGGAACAGGTGCAAAGGACCGCTTTGCAAAGGAGGGCACCCTGCCTGCTTATTGTGAAAGATACAAAGGCAGAATCACTAGATTGGAAAGGATACTTTGCTTTACATTGTCTCTATTGCTTGTGTTTTAAGGCTTCCAAATTTCCTTAATCAGATTGATTAATCTGACCTCTGATTATTATTGTTAATTTGTACAGAGCCATCTCTGTGCAGAGTCCAAGAGAGCACCTTGCTGCCCAAAGGAGCTTACAGTGTAGAGTTCAACACAGGGAAGATAAGACAGGAAAGGTAAAGAACCGGAGGCAGCGATAAACTAGGCAAAAAGAATATGCATTTGACATATGCTCTTGCTTGATTGCAAGCTTAGTTTCAGTAAGACATGAGAACTAATGGGGTTTGCCCACCCCAAAGGCTTGACAGAAAAGTTGGGCTTTGAAGAGGGATTAGATGGAAGTAGGAGAGGTGTCCTCGTGCAGAAGTTCTGGGAGGCACTTCTGAGCATGTTAGGCAGCAAGAGAGAGAGATGGTTTGAGCACACGCTAGCTTTTATATATCTGCAGTGAATTTGATCTATAATAATAATAATAATAATAATAATAATAATAATAATAATAATAATAATATTACTTATACCCTGCCCGTCTGGCTGGGTTTCCCCAGCCACTCTGGGCACTTCCAACAAGAGATTAAAAATACATCAAAACATCAGTCATTAAAAACTTCCCTAAACAGGGCTGCCTTCAGATGTCATCTAAATCTCAGATAGTTGTTTATTTCTTTGACATTTGATTAGGAGGGCATTCCACAAGGCAGGCGCCACTTCTGAGAAGGCCCTCTGCCTGGTTCCCTGTAACCTCACTTACTACAGTGAGGGAACCGCCAGAAGGTCCTCGGCGCTGGACCTCAGTGTCCAGGCTGAACGATGGGGGTGGAGACGCTCCTTCAGGTATACTGGGCCGAGGCCGTTTAGGGCTTTAAAGGTCAGCACCAACACTTTGAATTGTGCTCAGAAACTTACTGGGAGCCAATGTAGGTCTTTCAAGACTGGTGTTATATGGTCTCGGCGGCCACTTGGCAGCTGCTCTCTACAACATACTTATTTAGTTGAATGTACTGTGAGGTCCAGAAGGGCCTCCTATGATTGAGTGATGGCTAGGCATATTGCTGTGCACCTTGGAGGCAGGGATGGGTTGTGTCATGGTTCCTATCTTTGAGAAAGTAGCTGAAGAGAACTGTTGTTGCTGTTCCATTAGGTAGATTAGCACTGTGGGTAAAAATATATGCTAAGTACTTAGAATACTCAGAAATTGCCATAATAGAACTATTGGCATATAGGCTGGCTTAGAGAGGAAAGGCCCGCTAATGAACAGTTCTTACATCTTGTCGCCCTTAAATATGCTCAGGATATATATAGATATATTATATTCAGCATTAGTTGACCCTTCTGTCAGCATTTGATCTTATTAGTATAGGCAGAAAGGTATAAATTCAGCCAGATGAATATTGATTGGAGACTTTTTGTTTCTCATCAAAGCACAAAACTTCCTTCAAGGTCAGGCTTGAAGAGCAATCAAAGCATTCCACCCTGATCTCAGGAGGCATTGGCAAGGGTAACTTTTGGCTCAAATTTTATTCAATTTTTTTATAAATATTACATAGCTTCTGATTTGTTGAATAATCAGTTATTTCCTTTGACACTCCTAGACAAGAAAATGTATCTTTTTGTTATGTGCAGTTGTGTGTTGATCTCCAGTAGGTCTGAATTAGTCATTAAAACGTTTCAGTGCATTCCTTAGTTGTGAACATTTAGTTTTTTTAAAAAAACAAGCAGACACTTCTCTACTGTAGTGTCCTCCATTAGCAACCTGGGTATTTACTGAGTGGCAATTTGATAGGAAATATTCAGTTAGCCAACAGATCAGAAATGAAATGGGTATTTTCAAACGAAACAATAAATAAATGCAGAATTCTCAGTACACCTGGGGCAGTGTCTTCATTTTGGAGAAGCAAAAGTAGATGTGGTTTTCCCAGCTCTCACTAACCTCAAAGCAAAGACTAAACTCAACTTCTTCAGACCATGTCTTTGGTTAGACTGGCCATGTCTCTTTCCTTACGAAAAGCAGTCCTGGGCAGTCCCAGTCTCAGTTAAAGCAACACCATGGTGGGATCCCAAACAGGATTAGGACCACTGTTTTCCTACTGGAAATTGACACCCCCATCTCACATCTGCTACTTGTCCCCCTGAAATTTGCACCAGCTCTCCTGCACTGCAGTTTTGGTGTTATATTATTCAACAACCATTACAGTGGTGCCTCCCAAGATGAAATTAATCCATTCTGCGAGTCTCTTCGTCTTGCGGTTTTTTCGTCTTGCGAAGCATGGCTATTAGCAGCTTAGCGGCTTAGCGGCTATTAATGGCTTAGCGGCTTAGCGGCTATTAACGGCTTAGCGGCTTTAAGAAAAAGGAAACAAACTCGCAAGAACTCGCAAGACGTTTTGTCTTGTGAAGCAAGCCCATAGGGAAATTCGTCTTGCGGAACGACTCAAAAAACGGAAAACTCTTTCGTCTTGCGAACTGCCATCTTCCCCAGGCAGCATTGGCAAAATTGAGGGTGATGAGAGTTAATTACAGGGAAGCTTAAAGGCAAATACAACTAAAATGCTATACACTTCCCTATTCCTGGCACTTTTATTGAAGGAGATCTCAGTTTACTTTTTTTTTTAAGCAAAACAAAAAACCCATAAGTCTTTGCTGCTGTTGATGCTTCATGTGGAAGGAGAACAACATGATTATGTCATTCCTGCCCTCTGTACGATAAGTCAGCCCATAGTATTGTGTCCAGATAATTTTGCCCTCCTATAGCACAAGGAAAGGGAGATGTTTGGATCAGCACTGAATATGGGCAGCAAGAAAAGAAAATATATATTTAACATAGGTGTCTGTGTATGCATGTGCTTGTGCTTGCACACACACACACACACACACACACACACACACACACACACCGTATATTAAATACTTGCACAATCTCATCTCATGAAAGTGACAGATTCATTACACTGATTATTTGTGGTTAAATGATCTCTAGTAGTGGAGGAATTGAGTGCAATCAATTTTCCTCTGAGTATGTTTCTGATTGACACATATTTTTTAAAACCTGGCCATCCTATCTGCCTCCCCACCCCCACCCTCCTTCTCTCTGTGTGTGCATAGATGTAGTGGTAAGGAAGTAGGAAGAGTTCAAAAATACCATATCAGCATTTTCTACCTATTTCTGACACAGCTGGTGTTTAATTGGAGTAGACTTTGATATTTAGAATTAATGGTTATCCTTTAAAATGAACGAGGTGGTGTTTTTTACTACATAATTTAGAATGTGCAGCAGTGATGCAGTCAGTAATTTTTTCCTTACTCGCCAAGGAGATATTTATTATTTGATGGGTGATGCTGAGATTTATAGTGATGGGATGGAATCCTAAATAGGCTATGAAGTTCCTGGCATCCATCCCAGCCCCCAAGATCCAATTAGGGCTGGTCTCAATCTTTAATTGGACTCATTTTGACTTGCCCCTTCGACAGTGCTCGACACAAGACCCTCAGTGTTGCTGCCCTCTATTTCCCTAACACACCAAGATAGGACAATAGTGACCAAGGTTCAACTCAGGTGCTGCACTTAAGGTCTCCATTAGGCCCCAGATCCTGCCATGAGACGGTTCAGAAGTTAGAACTGAAGAGAAGCCGAGTGGTTCAATCAAGAAATTGTGAAATGAACACAGTACTTCCAAGAGAAAAGTTTTCATGAAATGGAAATGTGGGTAAATTTTACCTTTGTGCAGTAGGTTAGTTTCTGCACACACTCGCACACTCCTTTTTCTCTGTAGACTTTTCCACTCGCTACCATGTCCACCAGGACAGTATGTCCTTAGCTCTTAAACTTAGTATTGGAGTGATAAATCGGTCTGATCCAGCCATACATTCCTTAAACAATGTGCTGCTGTTTTGTATCCCATT
Source organism: Podarcis muralis (assembly GCF_964188315.1). Classification (NCBI taxonomy): domain Eukaryota; kingdom Metazoa; phylum Chordata; class Lepidosauria; order Squamata; family Lacertidae; genus Podarcis; species Podarcis muralis. The sequence goes on along the minus strand of NC_135660.1, from coordinate 66,679,799 downwards.
CCCAATCTGTGTTACAGAAACAAACTTGTGCAGATTAATCCCCATTCTCCCATTCATACACCCCAAATATTCTTGGAGGCCCCTTCAACGCTCTAAAGCAGGGGTCAGCAACCTTTTTCAGACCATGTGGTGGGCCAGACTATACTTTGGGGGGGGGGGGGATGAACAAATTCCTATGCCCCACAAATAACCCAGTGATGCATTTTAAATAAAAGCACACATTCTACTCAAGTAAAAACACTAGGCAGGCCCCACAAATAACCCAGAGATGCATTTTAAATAAACTAAGCCCACGGGCCTTAGTTTGCCTACCCCTGCTAGAGTAGGGGCCTAAAAGTGAAGGAGACCAGGAGAGGATATAGAAGCCCTGTTCCACAAGCACATGCCTGATCACACTACATGGGATCTTTCTTGGGGCTTCAAAATGACAATGACCTCTGGAATGTGGTGTCTTATGCACTGTTCTTCCTTGAGTGCAATGCTTAATATTATTTGGTTATTTATTTATAAGAATAAATGCTTTTGCCAGTTATGGTTATTTAACAATTTGTTCTTACTCTCTCTCTCTCTCTCTCTCTCTGTGTGTGTGTGTGTGTGTGTGTGGTGGCTGGTTGGTTGGTTGGTTGGTTTTTAAGATTTGTAATAATGTTTTTGGAAGCTGGCTTGCAAGGGCCTCCTAAAAGACATCTTACAAATGTTTTTAATGAATAAATAAATTCTGTTGGAGTTAATAGCCCTACTTGGATGGGGGCTAACTTTACCAGTAACAAACACGCTTTTTTGCTTTTGTAGGCAGAACAAGACAATGGTCATCCTCTTCCAGCATTTGCCAATCTACATATTGAAGTTCTAGATGAAAACAATCAGAAGCCTTACTTCACAGAAGCAGCATACGAGGGCTTTATTTTAGAGTCCTCCCCTGTGGGTACAACGATCTCAGATAACCAGAACTTGACGTCTCCACTGCAGATCATAGCTTTGGATAACGATGTAGAAGAGGTTTGTGTTTTGCATTGTTAAAACATTTAAGTGTGCTCTGTGAAATGCCATATTTGTCCATAAACGCTGGATGATTTCATAAATAGATTTTTAATATCCCGATTGCACCAAGGTTTACCAGTGTAACTGCTGCATGTGACACACACACACAAAAATGGGTTAAAATAAAGATCAGAATTTTTGGAAACAATCCTCAACAGATTCCTTTCCCACAGTACAAAGACTGTTTCAGGCTAATCTCTTGTTTCTGTGATCCATTAAAAAGCAGTGAAATATTTTCTCTAGTGGCTTTTGCAACTGAAGTGATTCAATTCCAGGCTAGAATGGCAATAATGTACTTGAAGGGGCTCTGATTCAGGGTTTTTTCTGATTAGTTCAAGCCATTAGACAAATTCAGGCAGGAATGGCGAACAAAGTTTAACAATAAGGCTTGATTAACCATTAGGACGGTTAGCTAAGGAAGTTTTGAAACTTCATCTATAGTAGTAAAAAGATACATTTTTGCCATTTAGAAGGAAACAAAACATTGTGTAGAAGGCAGATCATAATATTCTTCATGGTAAAGTCTAAAGTGATACTGTGGATAAACCTGGATGCTTTTTCACAGATACTGTGGATACTTTCACAGATACTTCACAGATTGTCACCACCCAATCATAACATAGGCAGAATGGCTAGATGCAGAGAAGGGCAGGACCCCGGTACTTTCAAGACTTCTACAGAGGGCATACACCTTATAATGTAGTAGTTAGAAAAGCTACTCTTCTCATGTTTTACCCCATAGATTGGTCTCCACCAAGTCTCCGCTCTTCTCTGTCTTGTGCAAGCCTCTTGAGGTCAGCATATGTCTCCTCCCCTTTCTCATATTTAGTTTATTTTATGCAGCCATAGCTAGATGCCTTCCTGTTCTACCAATCCCCCTTCAATCATATGTTTGATGAGTTCCCCATTTATTTATTTATTTTAGAATGTGCTCTATTGTATTCGATTGCCTGCCTCTTAGTAGGGAAAAGCCACGCCTGCAGGGTTCCCCTCTATCCTCCTTTACATCTAACTAGGCCAGTCTAACACAAACTAGCATACATAAGGATCAATTCTGAAAATGTGTGAAATAACAGGTGGTTTATGAGTGACTTTTTTATAAGCAAATTTCATAACCCATGCTGAAATGAAGCCTTAGGAATTTTTGAAGGAGTGAAGAAAATGCTTAGAGTTTCATTTAGGATAAATGCAGGATGAGATGTGTTTCAAAAGCAGCGTGTGGTCCTTGGTAAGGAATGGGTTTCTATCCAGAAAGGCAGGAGAGATCATAGCACAAGCAGATATTTCATGACTTACTGAAAGGTTTTAATATAAAAATGTGATGGGCATGTTCCAGCCAAAAGTGGGCACTTTCAAGTCCAATAGATTTGAATGAGAGAATTAAAGATGTGTTTAAATTTTGCCCAGTGACATGAGAATTTCTAGATACTTAAAAGATTCAGGGCACAAGTTCATGACACAAATTCACACATAGTATATGCACATAGAGCAAATTCTATTTGTGATGCAAATTTAGACAGAATTTCAGAGGTAAAAACAAAAATCCAGCTTTAGTTTACTCTGAGCTATGGGATGAAAACAGGATATTCTGGACCTGATACATTAATTTCCCACTGGGCAAATTAAGAGGTTAGGTGGGTGGAGTCTTACTGGCACTGTTCTTTTGCAGCATCTCCCAGTGAGTAAATTGTTTTTCAAGTTTAAAAAATGGAGTAGGGACAGGATCCACTGCAAAAGGCTTGGGGCTTAGGCCTAAGTGCCACCCGCTAACAGTGCTGTTCCTCGCCGAAATCGATAGGACCAGGATCATGCCTGACTTTTTTATGGTGTTTTCCTTCATACCATTACAATCTTCCAGAACCTTGAAAGTTGTTGCTGCAGTTCCTAAAAGTGCCTGGTGCATGATATTCAAATACACATGCACATGTGGAGGAACTCTCTTGATGGATGCATTATTTACTAGCAGCTGGCATCTGATGACCATGCCATACAATGTGGTCCTAAGGTGGAGACATGTGGGAATAGGCAGTTGGGATGACTTCCAAAATGCCTTGTATCCTCTTGTCTGATTTTACCCAGCCTACTGCTCATTTTGAAACTGGAAGGAGGTTTTGTAGTTCAGCATAGCCTGTCAGCATATTGGATATAGATAGTACTGAAGACACCAAATTCAGTGTCCCATGTTGCCAGGATAAGTGGGTGGTGAGGAAAAGAGAGAAAAAACATGTTTCACCGATGGCATTAGACACCTAAGAACATAGGAAGCTGCCTAATACTGAGTCAGTCTCAGTATTATCTAATTTGTAATGTTCTGTTCGAATGTTGTAACTTGCCCTGGGACCATAGAGTAAAGGGCAGGATGGTGGTGATAATGTTAATACAGTGACTGGTTTTCAGAGCCTCTCCCAGTCCCACCTGAATATGCCAGGGATTGAACTTGTGACCTTCTGCATGCAAAGTTCTATCACTGAGCTACAGCACTTCCTCCTGGTTGCTCAGGTCTGGGATGTTGATAAATTTATAATCATTCCTGGAATTTTAGGTAGGGACCACTTCAGGATTAAGAAGAGGCGGTGGCCAAGTTCTGTTAGCAGCTGCATCATCCTTGGAAAGAGAAGAAACCTCCTTCCCAACCTCACCAGCAGTTCAGATGGCTGTCACTCGCTCCAGTATTTTAAGAGCCTGTGGCTATTGGATTCCTAGATTTTGCATCCCTGACTAGTTTCCAGAAGCAATACAGGAGCATTAGAACTCTGCAGAACTTGCATTAGCTTGTTGGACTTCTAGAAGGATTAAAAGAAAGTGGAGCTTTGGGGGTCATGAAGCTTTTAAATAGGTCATCAGACTATATAAATACATGCTCATATGTCAAAACAGGTATCTCTGTGACTAGATAGACTCAATTGGCAGCACAGGGAAAAGGAAGGGGGGATAGAATTAGCTGCTTAAGTAATTTTTCAAGAATATTTTCAGTCAAGTTTTTTAAAGAGTCAACTTTGTCAACTAACATCACTGTAATCTCATTTACATATTATCAAAAATATTTAATTCAAAATTAAAACACGGTAAATTTGTTTTCCTGCATTAAATCAAAAACAGAAATAAAGATCCAATGCTAATTTAACTCCCTGTAGACGAACCCCTGGGGTGTAACAATTTGATTTCTGCATGTGAGAACATGAGCATCTGAAGATTTGGTAAAATTAATGAACATGCATTTTCCCTCTTGAATCGAAAGACAGAAGTTAGTGTTAATAATCGTGTGGAGTTCACAAGCTCAGACATGGAATTAGTGTAGAACATTAAGTATTCATTTTAGCATGAGACTTCCGCATTAGCTTCAAGCTCAACATTAACTCTGTAGCAGAATGTCTAGATGAGGCCTGTGAAACTTGTGATCCACAAAGTGATTTATGCTCTTGAGCTATCTATGTTATCCTACCCAGAAGGCTGATCTACAATAGAAGGAAATTATAAATGCAAACAACAACAGCTGGCATAATGCAGGCTCCACAGTCAGTAAAGCAACATGGCATATTATGGTTTAAGACAGTGTGAAAGGGATTATAAACCTTGTTGTGTGACTCAGGGAAACTAACATAGACAGCTAGTCAGTATGGTCCCTCTGGCACAGTTCAATTGGCCCTGAAAAAATGCTCTGTCCCTTTCAGGGAGAGAGAGACTTCCCGTGGAAGCCAATTATAACCTCTATTGGTTGTACCTTACCTCTAATACCATAGTTTGTAATCCCCTGTGTGTGGCAAAGATGGTCCTTCTGGGCCATCATTTGCAATATTTTTCACAGTTGCCAATTGAACTGGGAAACCATTCTGGATTTGGAGTTTCTCAGCAGATTACTGGCAAAAAACGAAATTTGTGATGGAGATGTTGAAATCCATTGCCAAGGTGATTCAGGAAAGAATCTTTTGAACTTCTGTTCACTAAACTGAAACTTATTGTTGTGTTTACATCCATTTAGTCCCCTGGAGGTTTGGTTGCTTCATATACAGCTCAGAGCAGAATACTACTCTTTAGCCTATATTCAGTCCCTTATGTATTCTCAAAGGTTACTGCAGACCTTAGAGCTCACCTCAACCCCTTTATTTGAGTTTGCATCCACATCTAACTAGATGATATTCTAAGAAGACATTTCTGTCCCACCCATAATTACTCCAAGATATGCACTATATGGATTTCCACAGCCCCTTTGTCATTAGGCATTAAACAAACTTCAGGGCAGAAGCTACAACCTCCTCAAACACCAGAGAGCCGGGTGACGATTCTGCATACCCTGTAGTATCGTTTCTCCCCACAAGGCAAGACTACACCTCCTTCCTAGTCTGTGGCAAGGGGCAGTGAGCATCCTCAGCTCCTTGTGCTGCTACTCTGCTGTGGTGCTTCTAAATGTATGGTACAGCTCCCAATATGCAAAGTTATGAGCAGGGCCTCTTCCCAAGGCAATGCACCATGTGTCCCAGGAGACAGAGTCACCCTGAGAACTAACAAGGCTTTCTGATGAAATACCCAGAGTCAATGCAGTTCTGTCTATGCTCCTTGCTTTGCCCTGGCTGGAGACAAAGGCAAGATGAATTCTGGCTTTACCCCTGCTTTTTCCACAACGGTTGCAAGACCTTGGGTGAATCAATATAGTGGGACTTTATCCAATATCCAAATTTATAGCTCCTGCTGTTTAGTACAAATAACATCCTCATATTATTGGAAATGAACACAGTGGTGTCAGGTTACTGTGGCCAACAACAGACTCCACCCTTAACCTCTACTTTTGTTCAAAAGCTTTATCTTCATAAACACAGTGTTTTCTGAGGAATAATCAACACTGGTTTTCCATAAGAGGTGTTGGGGAACCGCAGTGTACCTGTATAAACGTTATTTAGGAATTCTAATTGCCCCAACTAACCACTTACCAGTCAGGCAGCTTTCTCTTTTTTTTACTTCTACTTCCTCCTTCTACCCTTTTAACATTCTTAAGAGATGGTGCAGAAATATTACTTCTGTTTCCTGCAAATCACAATATGTGTGTGTGATCTAACAGTGCGAGCATTGTTAACTTCCGAAGAGAGAATGCACATGAGCCTGTGACTCCCCTTTCATGAATAGGGAAATATCAATGGTGATTATAAAGGGGAAATGTTTTGAGTGTTAGATTCAGTCTAAATTTGTAACCTTTACAGAGGAAAGAAGATCCTGATAGTGCTTTTGTTTGGTGGTCCATTGCTTTTCCATGTCTTATTTCAATAGCTTTTTAAAGTGGTTCCAGCCATTATATAAGTTTACTGCTTACACTTATTTTATTTTCTATTTGCTTCGTTTTGTTTTTTAGGTCCCACCAGGTGCCATTCCTGTAGGTATTTTTAGATGTTTGTGTTGGTGTGTTAACTCCTTCCTACTCATCAACTTTACTTTTTCTCACCTTTCTTCCTGTCTTAAAAAAAAAAAAAAATTACAAAAAAATTGAGCTGTCTTTTGCTGAATATACTTTTTCAAAACACTAATTTCGGAAGAAAAAAAAACCTATTTAATAGCAGCGTTCCTTTCTCTGCTTCCATACTTCATCTGAAGATCAGAACTGTGATTATCTCTTCTGAAGAAGCGGCAGCCACATCATGTTCAAAGCTACCATCTCTCTTCCTTACCCCCTTTTCACCCATTGCGCACTGTCCTGTATTTCTCCTACTTCTTGTCTGCACACAGCAGTGCTACTGACATATGACAGAATGCAGAACATGGGGGAAAGAGATGCATCACGTGTGGAAAAGATCCTTAGTACTTTCCCTGTTTCTCTCTTCCTATTCCTGTCAGTTGCAGTGATGCTATTAACACTTGTTGGAACATGAGCGACCACCTGTAGAAACTTCCTTTTGAAATATCTTACAAGGCTTCGATATTTCAATTAGCTGGTAAAAGGAAAGTGTGTCACATTAATGGGTGTTCACAAGGTTTTTATAATACATATTTGCTTAACAAATAAATGTTATTGCAGTACTTGCAGAAAAATTATATAGAAACTTTTGAAAATGGGAAGTCCTGATGTTGTTCTGTCTGAAAATTGGTGTGTGGAATGAGACCTTTATTACTCTTCTTAGCTGGCTTGCTGCCTAGGAGTCTGATGACTTTCAGTTATCACAGCATACTCCACAATAGCATCTCACAAATACTATTCACAACAGCGTTGCAAAAATGCAGTTTCACAGGATTTGACCTGGGGAGCACATTCTTTGGCTGCCTTTGTGGCACATGGTGCTGCCTTGTTTATTCAGAAATGTAACATTTTCACTAATCCCAAAACTGTAACAAATTAGATGAAGGGGAAAACCCACCACCTCCTCACAGCTCGGGCCATGCTTTTTAAAAAAATATTTTTTCATCTTCTGGGCTCTTTGGTCACAGTGTTCAAATATGTATTGCAGAGTACACTTTGCAGAGGAAAGTATTGTAGGTTGAGAGTATTTGCGGTGTGTTGGATCCATTCTTAAAGTTGACCCAGTAACAGATAGGTAGCCGTGTTGGTCTGCCATAGTCAAAACAAAAAAAATTCCTTCCAGTAGCACCTTAAAGACCAACTAAGTTAGTTCTTGGTATGAGCTTTCGTGTGCATGCACACTTCTTCAGATACTGGTTTTTTTTGACCCAGTAAGTTACTTATGACTCACTTGCGTCTCATTGATTTCAGTGGATCTCACTCTAAGCCTGGATCCAACCCAACATTTTAAAACAGTTCTAGAGAGGGACACCAGCTCCTGGGAGCTGAGCGGTTTTGGGCCCCCTCAATATCTTTTGGGAGGTGGCTAGGGCTGCCCAATGTTGAGGAGGTGGAGGAGGCTGAGTGCAGAACAGCTCCAGCAGCTAGCTGTTTCTCCTCCTGCTGCTTCAGAGGGGAAGAAGGGTGGAAGCAGGTGGAGGAGGAGCCACCAGCCGTTGAAGCCCTGTAGCCACTGCATTCCACTCTGCCCCCAGCTCCTCTCGACATTCTGATATCACATGTGTGATTTTGACCCTGCAATTGCCCTTACAAGCTGGCGCCTCTGGTTCTATATGAATTAAAGAAAAGAGCTCCATCACATTGAAAACTTAGCCATTTTTAATGCCTTCTACCATTTTTTAAACCAAGGGAATCCTCTTATTTCCCAGTGATGTGGGCCCTTTTTTCTGATACAGAAAACAAAAGATCCTTCACTCTGATTCTTTCTAAATGGCTCGCTTTGTGGCACAAATGGAGATCTTCAGCCCTTTGTTCTATGACACACAAGCAACAGCCTCACACCAGTTGCCAACATGTCAAAGCTATTGTGCTTCCCAATTACGTTAAGCATACTGGCAGCTTTCTCAAGACCTTCAATGGAAGCAGATGCTTTGAATCATAAATTATCATCTTCCCTTTGGCGTGTTGAAATCTGCATTGTAAGAACGGCTGTTTTTAGCAAATATGTTATCAGCGAATGGTATAATGCTTTCGCTATGGACTGCGGTTTTGTTCATCTGGCAGGTGGCTGGAGTCTTCACCCTCCCACTGCTTTTTAAAAGTTTGATCTCGAAATAATTGCTAAAATGCCCAATTGCCAAAAGACGGTTATGATCAGAGCTCAAATTATTTGGGAAAAGGCTGATGGCTTTTCAATGGCACTTCTGGTTAAAAGGAAAATGGTGCAGTGGGGATAAGGACTGCCTCCCCAGCACCTCCCTCCAATTCAAGAAGAGATTGTAATTCCGGCAATTTAGGTAAACTGTATTGCGTTTCCTCCCAAATGTCATTGTCTGTCTAGATACATAGTACTATAAATAAAACAGCCTGCATGCATATTGTTACTAGACCTTTGAGAATGTAATAACCATTCTCTTCATTTCTCTTTCAAGACAAAGGACCCCCTGCTCCATATTTTTCTAAACGACTACAACACGTTTTTCACTGTGACTCAGACTGGCATAACTCGCTACCTCACCTTGCTTCAACCAGTTGACAGGGAGCTCCAACAGCTGTACACCTTTTCGGTAAGCAAAGTTCAGTTGCTGGTTTATTGTAACAGTTGGAGAACAAGTAGGATATTTTTGCCGGATATGTCAAATCGGCATACATTTTAAGAAAGCTATTTCACAAAATCATAGAATTGGAAGAAGTCTTGTAGGCAGTGACGTCGAACCCTCCTGTTGAGTGCAGGAAATCCATAACAAGAGCAGCTGTCCAGCCTCTGCTTTAAGGCCTGCAGTCATGGGGAGCCCACCCATCCACCCTACATAATTCAGTTCATTATTAAGCTGCTTTTACAGTTGCAAAGTTTCTCCTTCTGTTCAGCCAATCTGCCCTCTGGTAACTTCAACCCATTGGATCAAATCCCAGCCTGTTGAGCAGCAGTGATCAAGTCTTTGCCCTCTTGAATAGGATAGGCTTTCAGGTATCTGAGAGAGTCATTGGGTGTCCCACTCAATCTCGTCTTCTCCGGGATAAACATACCAAGTTCTTTCAACCTTTCCTCTTTGTGGACTTGGTTTTCCATACTGCTGACCATCTTTGTTGCATTCCTTGTTAAGCATATAGATATAGTTATATCTGGTGCCTTGTACTTTCGCAGGAGGTAGGGTCTTTTTATAGACTTCAAATCTCCTGTGAGACATGCTACCTTCATGTGAACAGTGTGGTACATTAGTGTACAGTGTGGTGGTAGTGTGGGCATCACCCGACTCCCGAAAGCTGAGTCACTACTTTGAGGAGATCAGGTGAGCACCACTGTCCCATTACACATCTTCTGTGACTGTAGACTCTGCTGATTGGTTCTGCCTATAATGAGATCATTTGTTATAAGCAAATGAACAACGACTGTTACTGGAGGTGTTACAGGCTTGCAAGTCATAATTTGGAGCATGAAACCCAGATGATAGTTAATCATTTTAATAGCTTACTTATTCCTTTTGCTTCATCTATACATTATCGGGAGCAATTTCACACATATTATGCAGGGCAAACCAAGTTTGCAAGTGAGTATTTGCTGACAGGGATCGGCAGCCATTCCTAGCTCCTTAAGCAACACCCTTCTTTTCAATTTACACCTTTAGATCTACACCTAAAAAAGGTAATGTGTGAATAAATCTAAAGGAGAATAAAAAGGAGGTAGCTCACCAATTAAAATAAAACATTTTCCCCATGATTCTCTTGGATATAATTCTTCACCTGGAAAATGTTTTGAAATGGGATTTTAAAGTGATTGTTTTCACGAACTGCTCTAATCAGTATACTGAGGTTGTGTGCATTATGTGCTCAAGCTCAGTTTCAATTATATTTGAATTATTATGTTCATTTAATTGTATTTTTTCTCAAAGTTTTTCTCATGTCTGTTTTTTTTTGAAGATGATAGCTTCTGATGGTGTGCAAGAAAGCCCCCCAGTCACAGTCAATATTGTTGTGATTGACGCAAATGATAACTCTCCAACCTTCTCCAACATATCATATAACGTCAAGATTTACACAGACATGAGGCCTGGAGAAAGCGTTATCAAGGTACATTTGTTTTTTCAGCATGTTCTTCAGCAAAGCCTATAGTGGAACATATTAAATGTAAATAAAAAATGTTCAGGAGGAAGGATCCTGATCTTCACCAGCAGATCTCCTGGTATAGGGCAGTATACAAAATAGAGAGAGAGAGAGAGAGAGAGAGAGAGAGAGAGAGAGAGAGAGATGATGATGATGATAGATGATAGATAGATAGATGATAGATAGATAGATAGATAGATAGATAGATAGATAGATAGATAGATAGATAGATGATAGATAGATAGATAGATAGATAGATAGATAGATAGTAAAGTAAAGTAAGCATGAGACGGAAATCCAGACAGTCTTTAATTTCAATCATTTCAACTTGCCTTGTGAAAGATGTGTTAGGAAGGAAAATCGGAAGAGTCAAAAATGTAAAGAATGCATTCTCATTTTTCAGTGTGAAAATAAGTAATACTCATTTTCCACAGAATCCGTAGTGGGAGGAAATATTTTCTTGCTATTGTTTCTGACACCACTGGTGGCCTCTGTAGGGGGAAAATCAGTACATAACACCTTTCAGAGGCTTGTATTGAATACTGTTTTAGACAATTGAGGACTTATTTGTTTTGGGGGTTTGTTTTTGTTTTGGCTTTGTGAGACTTTACCTTGAGATTTGGGCTTTGTATATAGCTTTAGTGCTATTCTTCAATTCAGCTCTTGCAGAAGTTGATCCTTAATACATTTTCTCCTGAGCTGTAGATTTTTGTAATCACTGCTTACTACAATTATATATTCATGTGAGTAAAGAGATTCAGACTGGCAATTTTGTTGCATTGTAATTGGACAGCTAATTGTTTTAAGATACCAGTTCTGGTTTCTTCTTATGTGAATCTCATTATCTTCATTTACCATAGATTAGCTCTCTAATCCTGTTGATTATTTTCTTATTGCTGCCATTCAAATAAATGAAAATTAGCCATTGCTTCCAAATGAGTTTAATCCCAAAACCACCACATTTGATTTGGGATGGCAATTAGATTGGCTAATAGGGTCACTCTAGTTGAAGCAATATACAGATTCCCCCCCCCCAATATTCCTAGAAAAGGTGCAGAATGGGGCATGCAAAATGATGAGTTACAATGCTTGGGGCAGTTTAGGAAAATTATCAAATAAGACATGATAGAGGTGTGTATCTTATGTGTGATATGGAGAAAAATGCTAAAACTCAGGCTTCTCTAATGAAGCTGAATTGAACAGACAAAAAAGAAAGACTACTTCACACATCATGTACTTAAAAGTATGGAATTCACTGCCATGAGATGTGGTGGTGACCACCAACTTACCGTAGAAGGCTTTAAATGGTGAATAGACAAATTAATGGAGTGTGAGGCTATCAGTGATTGGCTGTGTTCCAGCTCCTGTATCTAAGGTACCATTGCCTCTAAATACCAGTTGTTAAAGGAGAGTGAAATTGCCCTCACCCTATTTACAGGCTTTCCATAGTATCTGACTGGCCAATGTGAGAACAGTATGCTGGACTAGATAGGCCTTTGGTTTGATCCAGCAAGGCTCTGTTTATGTTCCAATGAGAGCCAGTGTGGTATAGTGGTTAAGAGTGGTAGACTCGTAATCTGGTGAACCGGGTTCGCGTCTCCGCTCCTCCACATGCAGCTGCTGGGTGAACTTGGGCTAGTCACACTTCTCTGAAGTCTCTCAGCCCCACTCACCTCACAGAGTGTTTGTTGGGGGGGGGGGGAAGAATGTTAGCCACTTTGAGACTCCTTCGGGTAGTGATAAAGCAGGATATCAAATCCAAACTCCTCCTCCTCCTCCTCCTCCTCCTCCTCCTCCTCCTCCTCCTCCTCCTCCTCCTCTTCTTCTTCTTCTTCTTTATATGCACACATGTGTTGCAAACAGGACTCTTAAATTTTTTCTGCTTCTTTGCTACTTTATTCTGTACTACTGTTTCTTTAACTTCAGATTGCATGCTTCAGGAGCAACAGTATTAACTTTACCATCATCCTTTTGTCAGCAGGATTCAAGAACCTTAGGGTGTGGACAGACAAAAACTTATTGTAATGATTAATAATGGCATTATATATTAATAACTTTTCAGAGTGGAGAGCCAGTGTGTTGTTGTTGGGTTAGAGGGTTAGACTAGGCCTGTGGAGAAGCATGTGCAAATCCCCACTCTGCCATGGGTAAACTTGACCCAGTTACTCTCTCTCAGTCTAACATAACTCACAGTGAGGTTGTGAGGATAAAATGGGCAAGAACTGTGTGTGCTGCCTTGAGATCCTTTGAGGAAAGACAGGATATAAATGTAATATACTGCAATTAATTCACTGCAGCAACAGAACTTGGCTGGAAATGGTATTATGAAGCCATCTTACCCAATTCCGTACACATTCATTGTTGCTGTTCCACCATCGTCCCTTGCCAAAACTGATTTTGCAACATGTTTTTTAAGCATGTCAGCAATATCTGGGAAAAGCAGAAACTAACTCCCATTGATCAGCACTGCTGCAATATATGTATGCATATTTATCTATCGTATGCAGCTTATTGACCACAACACAGAAGGTGATGAATAAAGCACAATGTGCCCATAGCAGTTTTTAAAATATGGCAAATTACATTTGTATATTGATTGTTTATATCAATATCAGTGTAGCCTCACATAGGGCTTACTTCTCAATAATCCCACAACTTTTTGAAGAATGTATTACTGTTTTTTAAAACTCATTTTTCTTTGAATGGTGTGCACTCCCTGTATCTACCACCTATGTTTATCTTAAATATAACAGCAAACCAAATTGCTCCCTTGACAGAAGCTATGGGCTCCCTTGATGTTGGCACGGGGAGTAACCACATGATCTGGATGACCCACAATATCAGAAGGGCATGTTCAACTTTAAAAATGCATGAGTGGAACAACTTCCCCTGGAGCATATACCACAGATCAGGAGGTACCTTGGGGGTCAAGAGGACCCCATCATGGTTAACAAGTAGACTCAAAGCAGCTTTAGAGGCGAGAAGGCTTCCTTTAAAGATGGTGGTGACAGACCAGAAAGAAGTTATTGGGGTCATAGTAGATGGCTTGATGAAAATGTCAACCCAGTGTGCAGTAGCTGTGAAAAGAAGCAAATTCAATGCTAGTGATCCTTAGGAAAGGAATTAAAAATAAAACTATCAATATCATAAAGCTGTTATACAAGTCTATGGTGTGACCGCATTTGGAATACTATGTACAGTGCTTATCGTCTCACCAGAAACGTAATATTTTAGAGTTGGAAAAGCTCAGTCCAGATAAGTATGAGGCATTGTTAGTGGGTAGTTCCCTAGACCAGGTGGCTGGGAGGCTACACTCTCTGTGCAGGAACAGGTAAGCAGCTTGAAGGTACTTCTGAATCCCTTGCTGTCACTTTAGGCTCAGGTGGCCTCGGTAGCACGGACGCCACTTAGAGTGTTTGTGGTAAGATTCTAGCCATGAACTTTCTGATTCATAGTTCAGTTGCTTAGCTTCTCGTTTTACATCTAGACGGTGTACAACTGAATAGTTTCCTTACCTTAATTCATTTATAAATATATACACTCTTGACTCATATAAAACATCAAGGTGATATGGAACAATATCTACAAGTACAACAAAACATGAAATACACAAAAAGTATGTTGTGGCTTGATGCACTATGCACTTTTTATGAAGAGTCACAATTGGCCATAGAGGGCATATCGGGAGTTGCCTAGCAACTACTCATGATTCTTTGCTATTCTGTCCCATTTCATGATGAATATCCCCGACTTTTGCCAGCATGAAGCCACTTATAATGTAACGATAGAGACCATAGCTTTTGCTTCAGATTAAAGGGCATGGCAGAATAGCAGCTTCTCCCCCACAACTCTGATCCCCTAGTGAGCCGACTTGCAACACCAGAATTCACTCAAAGAAGCACCTGGGAACCAGGAGGAAGGCAAGGGAGACTTCCTGGAGTAAGGAGTCACCTGGGGATCTTCCATAGGCCAGGTAACTCAACAATACATATTTTATTACACTTTGGATTAAATGAATTTGTATCTGTATAAGGCACACATGCGCAAATGCCACTGTGTATGTACCAGAGTGAACAAATCAAAAAGTGAAATCATTTTGAGTACCCACTGTGATCTCATATCAAGCATGTACATTGTGCAACAATTGATTCATTCTGTTCATGGGGCATTTGATCTCATAAATGAGGAGAGACCAAATCATTCCCTCATCAGGATGTATCACCTTTGGAGGTTTTCATTATTAGCAGCTGAAAATTGTGGTTGACTTTTATTAGAGTACTGTGAATGTGTCTGAGATAAAAGTCAAGGGCCACTGTGTCTTTTTAGTTGCCTCCTCTTAAACTGAAGAGGGAGAGGCCATGTGGTCAGTAAGGTGTTAAGGAGTTAAGTACCTCCTCTACAGAAATAATTTTCAGTTTTCTGAGCTGATCAGTTGTCAAGAGGTCAGAAGTGCAGATTGTTCAGCTGACTGACCCAATGGAAGAGAAAGGGGTGACTTTGCCATGAGAATATTGAGGAAAGGGATTCACTTGTGAGGTCTGACTTTGAATGAAAAGCAAAGGCTTTTGTATAAAATGCAAATACTTAGAGCTATACTGCCAGCTACAACAGTAATCTGAGAAAAAGGGTGTGTGTTCATAGCTGGCACTGAAATGAAGGGATTGCTCTGATTTTACCATTTGGTTTTGACCATGAAACTTGTCATAGGTAGGTAGATAGAAGGGCTGGTGTCAGTGTCCTCTGTTATTGATGATGACACAGGCTGAAAGGTGGAAGGGCCATAGCTCTGTCATAGATCATGTGCCTTGCATGCAGAAGGTGTCAGCTTCAATCCCTGGCATCTCCAGGTAAAACTGGGAGTGACTGTTCTCTGAAGCCCTAGAGAACCACTGTCAATCTGTGTAGACGATACTGAACTAGATGGACCCGTAGACTGACTCAATGTAAGGCAGCTTCCTATGTTCCTAGGTGATTTGCCTAAGGCTATGTTCACTGAGTCCTCGGCTGAGCTGAGAATTAAACCACATGTTCTTTACTGCTTAACTATATTTCATCTCGTGTGGGACGCGGGTGGCGCTGTGGGTAAAACCTCAGCGCCTAGGACTTGCCGATCATCAGGTCGGCGGTTCGAATCCCCGCGGTGGGGTGAGCTCCTGTTGCTCGGTCCCAGCGCCTGCCAACCTAGCAGTTCGAAAGCACCCCCAGGTGCAAGTAGATAAATAGGGACCGCTTACTAGCGGGAAGGTAAATGGCGTTTCTGTGTGCTGGCTTGCCAGATGCAGCTTGTCACGCTGGCCACGTGACCTGGAAGTGTCTCCGGACAGCGCTGGCCCCCGGCCTCTTAAGTGAGATGGGCGCACAACCCTAGAGTCGGACACGACTGGCTCATACGGGCAGGGGTACCTTTACCTTTACCTATATTTCATCTCACCTCTTCCCAGCTTATAACCATCCTATACTGGTGATGAGGGACGCGGGTGGCGCTGTGGGTAAAAGCCTCAGCGCCTAGGGCTTGCCGATCGAAAGGTCGGCGGTTCGAATCCCCGCGGCGGGGTGCACTCCCGCTGCTCGGTCCCAGCGCCTGCCAACCTAGCAGTTCGAAAGCACCCCCGGGTGCAAGTAGATAAATAGGGACCGCTTACCAGCGGGAAGGTAAACGGCGTTCCATGTGCTGCGCTGGCTCGCCAGATGCAGCTTTGTCACGCTGGCCACGTGACCCGGAAGTGTCTTCGGACAGCGCTGGCCCCCGGCCTATAGAGTGAGATGGGCGCACAACCCCAGAGTCTGTCAAGACTGGCCCGTACGGGCAGGGGTACCTTTACCTTTACCTTTATACTGGTGATGACAATCTCCTTCCTTCTTTAGATTTAGCTTTCTCATTTGCCATACCATTACCTTGCTTTTTTTGAGCACATTTGCACATAAACTCTGCTGCCAAACCCATTAGAGTCTCCAAGGAATCTGTGTGGACCACTGGGAAAAGTGATGAAACCATCCCAGCAGTGAATGCTGGGCTCAGGGTGTGGCAGCAGACTCTTGGAGAAAAGAGCTGCATGTTCCCCCCCCCCCCCCGAAAATAGCCTATTGAATGACCTCAGGAGTGAAGGAGTATGCTGTCCCACTGTCAGAAATGCAGTAAGATTAAAGTGTTCTATGTGGAATAGGGATGCAAAGGTGGAGGATCTGAAGTGGCGGTCCTGCCAGTGTAACTTCATGGCCACAGCTTCACTTGTACTGCCACTGCCACCACCCCAAGCCCTATCCAGGAAGGCAGCTCTGCCCTACCACATGCATCGCTTACTTCTGAGTAAAATATATCTGGCCAGCCCTGAGAATGTACTTATAGCAATGATGACTGCAGTGAGCTTAAATATCTTGTTTTTATATTTCCCAAAGTTTGTAGTTCTGCTATCTGGATTGAATTTCAAAATATGCATTCCCATTACAGTTAGAGTATAAATCTGCTTTGGGTTTTTGGACTGCTATAAAGAGTAGTTGATTCAGGTAAGAAATTATTAATTTGATATGTGTTAAACGCACTTGTTTTGGCAGATCTCCATTTAAATTAAAACATTCTTCAAGGACGAATGACATTTAGGATTGCAATGCTTATAACCTACCTGGCAAGATAACGCACATGAAACCTTTAATCTAGGCTATATTCACACCATTTGTCTGAAGCACACATTAACAGAATCTGGAGAGCTATAGTTTATTAATGGTTCTGCGAATTGTAGCTCTGAGATCTGCTGCTTAACAAACTACAGTTCCCAGGATTCTTTGGGGGGAACCATGGCTGTTAAAGTGGCACAAGAGTACTTTAAATGTATGGTGTGGATGTCATCCTAGTATTTAAATACTAATTCCTTTTAAACTGTTGGTTTCTTGAGTTTGGGGGCTTGATGGTGGAAGGATTTTGGATCAGATGAGATGTCTGATTTTATTGTATATGAAATTGTAAGATTTAGGAATTTGGCTACTATCCCAAAACACTGACTCCAAGCACAGAGGAACATGCCTCCAAATAAACACATAAAGGATTGGGCTTCACATCTCTTAATTAAGAAACATACAATTTTAATTGGAGGGTTGTATATCAGTCATAATCACACAGATCTTAATATACACCCTTGGAAATTGTGCAGTTCTACTCTGTTGATTTGCCTCCTAATTGCTGTATAATCTTATAAGGACCCTTGCCTCCTTCGAGTGATAATCAGCTGCGATAGCTTCAAAAGGAAAATGGCCCAGGTCAGTCATGATTAGACTGTGAAACCAGATACTCCAATAAAAAGAAGTAGGTTAGAAAAAGAGCCCTGACCTCAGTGCGTTTGTGCAGTTAGACAATAATTCATGATGAAAGGCTCCTTCTATTTGCTAATTGAGTTGCATTACTGAGATAGTAAAACATTTAATTTGAGTGGCATATAGTTGTCTTACAAAAATGACAGTTCCTATTCCAGTATGCTATCTGGCGTGTGTATAATTTGTCAGATGCATTGGCCTTAAAGCTTTTTTAAGATAAATGTTTGGAAAACATGAGGGTTGGATTAATCAATGGCATTTGCCATGTGCAGAGCTGGCTACAGGAGTTTAAGGATCATTGGACAATGCACCAGTGTCCTACTTTATCTGGAAGAAGTGGTATGTGCAAACTGACTTTTCCTTTACACTTCCTCTGTCCATCTTTGGTGCTCCATGGAAAGTCAGGGTGTTGGGACTGTTGGCGTGGTGGGCCTTTTGCTTGTCTTGAAGCCACCACAGATGTTTCTCCTTTTGCCCAAATGACTACCCAGTGAGGTACATCCTCAACATCTCTCTCCATTTGTTTACATTTTGAATTTGGACCCATTTTGTGAGTTTGTCATTTAGGATTATTTTGCACACGTGGCTTTGCTCACAGTCCCACACACGGCTTGGTGACTGATTACGGATGCAAATCTTCCTGCAAATAATAACTATAAAAATTTAACACACCACTGGCCACACAGAGCCAGCTTTACAAGTGAAGGTGAACTTTTTTCAGTTTGATTTATCTCCAAAGTGGATTTCTGAGTAAACAGCCTGTGACAAGCACCTTCTGAACCTAGTGCCCCAAGCAGTCACTGGGTCTGCTAAACTCAGCCCTGCCTGACCTCAAAACCCCAATCACTGGCTTTCCATATTTGAAATTGTTGGCTCTTTCCCATGTGGAATGGAAGAACGAGTGCACACAATCAAGGACGAAGTTCAGGGAAGAAGTAGGTGGGTTTGATTTATTCATTGATTGGTTACAGCCAATTGAATCCTGGGTTCTTCCCTTTCTCCCTCTTACCTTAACAGTAACCTTTGCAACTGCAATTTTGAAACTTGTGCGGTTCAGTGCTTTCACAGTCCTCAGGATATGGAGATAATTATTTTCTCCTTATCCATCCCCTGTGCCTGACCTCTGTCTGGAGAAGGAGTTAAAATGGATTCATCTTTCTTGAAGTGAGAATGGATCCTGAGATCCTGTGTATTATAAGTACTTCCCTGCCACCTCATATGTCCTTGGATGTATCTGATTTTCTGCCACAACTCCTCTGACTTTTCTACCCTTCTACCGCCTCACCTTGTTTCACACCACCTCCTTCTTTACTTCCATTTTTTTATTTTTTAAAAAATGATTCTGTTCTTAGACCAAGGTAAAGTTCGCAAACTAGGACACTACTTCTGGTTTTGCAGAGTTTGTAAACCGAATAATTTGTAAACAGGACTGTTCTTAAACCGAGGTACCACTGTTAATTATAGGCTTCAGGTCTATGGTCAGCATGCAGTTGGAAATAAAATGAAATGGAAGACACCAAAACAATGTCAGGGAGAATTTGCCTTTCTCTTATGTACTTACATTTTCCGAAAGCAAATCTGTGAAGGAGATATGCAATAGTCATGCTAGAAGTTATTTTCCAAGTGTGGGGAAAGAGTTGCATCTGTGTATAACGTTCATTCTGGAATTGTTTTTGTAGTGCTTAAAGATCTCTCAGTGCTTTTTTAAAAAAAAATAAATGCTTGTGGCTAAGGATGATTTTTTATGAATCAAAGTTAGAAATGACTAGCTGGGAGGGAATAGGCTAAAAGCTGAATTATTATGCACGAATGTAGCTTTTTTCAAGATTTGGTTATAATTACTTAATGTGACTATCTGGTGACACACCTCCATGGAACTTTCAATGTCATTTCCCCAAACTTTCATATCTAGCTTTTTAAACTGTAGCTCTTGGTAAATGGATTACATTGCTGAGGCTGAGAACAAACAAAACTCCCATATTCAGTGGGCTGGCTGAGTTTTGCTTATTAATCCAGAGGTGTCAGCTGCAGTGCCACATGGTAATTTTCATAACACTGTAGGAGTAGCTGGAATAAATTTATGTTAATTGTGTATGACTTTGGGGAAGTGGGTTTGTTTGCCTGGAACACTATTTCCATGTGTGGTGGTGGTTGGAAGGCAAAGCCTTTTGGAACACAACGACAACTGCAGGTTTCAGTTTAGATCAGCAGGAAGTAATCACATTAGGCATTTGGGAGTCAGACCAATTTGCCTGAACTTTTAGTTCATGACAGACTGGAGTCAGAGTGTCTTATTAGCTTTTCCAAATATTGGTGGAAAACATCACTGGTTGAAAAGGGTTTTGTCCCACTAAACTAATCCTTGTTCAAAATGATTGCAACAGATCAGAACTGGCATCCCAATAAAGCAACATGGCATTGTTAAGGCACAATGCTATGAAGGTTTCTTATAGCTTCCTATTTGCATAATGAGAACCACGTCTTTGCCTCAGCATTAACAGAACATATTTATCATTGTCAGCTTGTGAGCACTGCACATTTTAAATGGAACAAAATTGCTGCTACTGCATGAAGAAGATATATAGGAAGAGCAGAATGGATCCCCTTTTCAGTCTCTTTTAGATGTTAATCCCCCCCATCCCAAAACACCTAAACTATGGAGTCTATCAGCCAAAACCACCTGCAATTTGAATTTCCAAAATCATAGAGTGCTGTGACAGTTCTTTGACTTTAATTCTCCCTTTCAGGCATCTTTTTGCCCCCAAAATGTTATTCAGATGACTTAGCATTTCAAAGCACCTTCATTTGTAAATTTAATTAACCTTGTTAATTTATGTATTTGTGTATTCTACCAGTTTCCCTTTTCGTGTTGTCGCACTAAAACTTGGCTGGGCTCCAAGTATGTAATTAAATGGTTAGGACTTGCATTTTGCATGAAGCTCTTATTTATCTTTTCCCCAACCCCTTTACTGCCGATCTAGAGAAGGTTATTATAACACTTTTTAAAGCTGTCATCAACCTTTATTAGGGACATTCGTTTATGAGGTCAACAACTATGAGCAGTTTTGCAGGGAAATTTCTAAATGATTAAAGGAATATATGAATTGAGAGATTTCCTTTTCAGCAATAAAAATGAAACAAATAGTTGACATCAGTGCTTTAACACTCTGCGGATCTATTCAAATGGTAAAAATCCGTTCTAATGGTGCGATACAATTATATAGTTAAGCTGTGGGATTTTCTCCCACAATATGTGATGTCCATCAACTTGGATAGCTTTAAAGCAGGCAGTGTGGTGTAGTGTTTTAGAGTGCCTGTGAGACCAGGCATCAAATCACCATTCATCCATTAAGCCAACTGAGTGACTCTGAACCAGTCAACCAAACCTACCTCACAGGGTTGTTGTGGGGGGGGGGTTACATTGTACTGCTTACATTCAGTGCACGAAGGGGGCTGTGTGTCTCTCCCTTCCTGTGTTATCTGCAAGGAAAAGGCGGCTGCTGTTGCTCACACAGTGTGGGGCTCACTAAACCTTGTACACTTGGCCAGTATGTAGAAATACCTATCAGAGATCTAAGTAAATGGGATTATGTAATAGTTTTTCAAGAAGCTGGTTATGATAGGAACAAACAGACAGACAAACGTGAACTGAAGAGCCCAGTTTGGAACCAAACTCAACAAGTCGTGTCATACATACAGTCTTCTTACTCAAAGTGGGCTTAGGAGAAAGCCATCTTTATTATTTGAAAAGGAGGACTTATTGGCCAGCTCCTGTGTCAGTCATAAAGCCACCTACCCTTCTCACCAGGCCTGTGAATAATGCTAACAATCATTGTATTAGTTATGGGGCCACCTCCTTTCCCCGTGCTTTGTTGAAGGAGTGTGTGTGTGTGTGTGTGTGTTTTAAGGGGGGTGTTTTAAAAAAGTGCCTTCCAAGCACATCTGTAATTTGATAATTATACCAGTTGCTTTGAAAATGAAATAAAAAGCAGACATCCTGCATGAAGCATGAGGAGTGTTCAGAAAGAAGCCGTCAGGAATAGATTGATATGCTGTATATATGTCTCAATTCAGGAATAAAGGCAGGTGAAAGCACATCTCGCTGTCAGCAAACAGCCTTTCTATTTTCAACTACATCAGTATGCAGCCTGATAGATCAGTATTTTTGTAGGTGTCATGTCTCTGTCTGGTTCAGAACTGAAATTAGGGAGGCTCAGAAGTGGAAGAGAAGGGTGAAACTGACTCCCTTCTGCACAATTTTAGAGATAGGTGTACAACAATAGTGGACTGTGTGGTGGGATGGAGGTTCTTGCATGACCTTCCAGCAGATGACCTCCCAGTTGTTTCTGGGAGGGGAAAGGTCAGTGTGGAGCTAATTTGGCCCTCTTGCTCCTGTGTTTGCACCCCTCTACCCTCCCTGCTGCCTCACTCACCCCCCTGGCACTCTCACTAAGTAACAGCAACTTTCCTGCCAGGAGGTCAGGGAAGTGTCTCAGGTCCACCACACCGGCACCCGAAGATGCTCTGGAACATCTTGGGTTAAGTGACCTGCTGCTGCTGCTGCTGCTGCTGTTCATGCATTCTATAATGTAGTTTCTGCTTCATCCTATATCACAGGGTGTCCATATTTCATTCATGATTGTTTGATGCCTCACACAGAAAATAATCTCTTTATTTTGGCAGCAATTGAAATTGGGTTTCCTGTCATTCCAGCAGCAACCCTAAGGGGAAACAAAAATTAAATTCTAATTTTCAATTGCAGCTCACTGCCATGGATGCCGATGAAGGTTCAAATGGGCGGATCACATATGAAATCCTGGCCGGAGATCCGGGAGACTTTGTGATCAATGATCAAACGGGCCTTATCACTATTGCTCCAGGAATTGAATTGGTGGTAGGACGTTCCTATGCCCTCACTGTCAAAGCATCTGACAGTGCTCCTCTTGCACAGAGAAGGTAATTAATATTATAATTAAATATTTTTCGCCATAGCTGAGAAATTAACCTTTCTGCACTATAATGAGTAGAAGGTGTAAAGGATCGGTCATCAAAGAAACATGACGCCCGTGATTTGGTTTCTTTAGAAAAGGCCCTTCAGTCGGTTGTTTGCTAAGCATCCTATTCAAAAGAAGCCTTTATATCTGAACTGTTGTGGCTCATTCATGAAATTAGTATATATCCGGCACACAGATATATGCACCGTAATATGTTGATTGGGCATTAGTAGTAGTAGCATTAGTAGTAGCAGTAGCATTATTATAGTAAATTCTAGTATGTTAAGTTTGCTCCATCCATATTTGTAGTGTGTGCTTGTTTAAGAAAGTGAGAATGAGAGAAAAGAGAAGAGAAAGCAAAGCAATGAAGGCAAAAGTAGTTGTCTGTTCTGTAAATTGCCAACTATCATGCAAAGGTAGTATCTCCAAATGTCCTGGAATGAAAGGATCGCTGAGCTGGAGGTAACCTTTTATCCAGATGATACAATCTTATAGTGTGCCTCAGCTCAATTTGGAGCACAAATTGCAAGCTGTGCAAACACCGGACAAGCAATGAAATACACTCCATGGAAACCTACATTTGCACTAGCAAAGTCATTCAGTTTCTAATCTCCTACTTGTTAGATCTGGGAAGCGTAGAGTAGAAAGAGACGATTTTCTCATACCAACTTGGCAGAAGCAAAACAAAACAAAGGTTGATTTTAACTCACAGAACACTTCAGGTTTGATTAGAATAGCTGAGAGGCCTTAAGCCTGATTTGCATGTCATAATTTGCAGGTGTTTCCCCACCTTAAATGTGACAGTGTATGTACCTGAGGGGAGACATTACACATAACCGGGCAATGTGTGTATTTTAAGTGAGGTCAGATTCATTTTGAAATTAAATGAGATTTCGTTGTCAGCCCAATCCATTCTGGAATGTGTATTACATGTTTCTGGGAATGTATATGCCAAGGTTACCACTGTGTTGGCAAAAAGATATAAATTGGCCACATCTTAGCACCACAAAAGTTCAGAAAAGCAAAGATGGAGAAACAAATAGAGACCAGTTAAGGAAGTTTGGCCACTCAGTTGTAAGACAAATAAAAACAAAACACAACAGACTAAAACAGATCCTCCTAATCCTTTCCATGCCCTATTTGGGTGACACTTCACTCCTGCCCTTCACCTCTCCATGCAGTGTGAGAGGCAGGAGAGGGACTTTCTCTCCTCCTGGTTTGAATGTTACCTTTCATATTTAGGGAGAAGGATGGGAAAAACCAGGTGAGACAAAGAACCATTCTAAAGACCATCAGGCATAGAGGTGAAATATCACCAAAATAGCCCCTAAGTGGGCAAAACCAAACTATTCACCCTATGGAGAACGTCTTCACTCTTTAATTGCAACTGTAGGGATGTTTGGTCATTAGTCCTGTATGGCTTATGGGTGGAGGCAGGAGTAAAACTGTGGATGTCACCACCTTCAACAGCCACCAGAAAGGAGAGCCAAGATACGTAAGCCATTGACCTGATTGGGTAGAGAACTGAGGCATGGACAAGTATATATACATAGGCTATCCTTTCTGATGGTTCACTGAATGTGTTAACGTTGGTGGCAGAGCCGGTGGACATAGGGATTGGGACTCACAAGTGCAGGCCCATTTCCCCGTCCATGTGTTTAGTATACAGTATTCGCTAAAAGCTATCATCTGTTCAGACCTACAGTTGCATTTAAATGTGAAGAACTCTGCATTATCATTGGGAAGTTGTGGTATATAGGCTCAAAATCCACAGGCATTTAAACTTAACTCTTAGCTTATTTTGATGTTGTTATTGCTGCTGCTGTTCCCAGTCATTTAATATTGTTGCCATCACATTTTCTAATGTATCGTTGCAAATGCAAGGGCCAGAAGATTTAAATGAAAGTCATTGCCCTCCGGGTTCTATAATAAATTCATAGACTATGACAAATTCACTGAGTGTGGTACACACGTCCTTCAGGCTTTACTTTTTCCATCCCTGCATTTATAAGACTATACTTTATCTGTTTTGTTTTTTGTTGATGCCATTTAAGAAGCAAATTTCAATATTCAGCACGGCACTCTAAGGCATTGTGTCACCCATACTATTCTTTTCTAGCCTTAAGAAAATATTCATGGTTTTCTTTAAAAACAAACAAAAGTGTTTCCACCAAGTTGGTCAGATGAAAGGAATTTTCAAGTCACCTTTTTTCTCCCTATCACTCCAGAGATCTAAATAGCCTATTTATTTTTGCATAATTAATAGCTTCTTAATCCTTTAGATCTATAGGGACGTGGATGGCGCTGTGGGTTAAACCACAGAGCCTAGGACTTGCTGATCAGAAGGTCGGCAGTTCAAATCCCCGTGACGGGGTGAGCTCCCGTTGCTTGGTCCCTGCTCCTGCCCACCTAGCAGTTCGAAAGCACGTCAAAGTGCAAGTAGATAAATAGGTACCGCTCCAGCGGGAAGGTAAACGGCGTTTCCATGCACTGCTCTGGTTCACCAGAAGCAGCTTAGTCATGCTGGCCACATGACCTGGAAGCTGTACGCAGGCTCCCTCGGCCAATAAAGTGAGATGAGCGCCGCAGCCCCAGAGTCGGTTACGCCTGGACCTAATGGTCAGGGGTCCCTTTACCTTTTTAATCCTTTAGATCAGTTAGATGTTTATTCACCCCACCCAAAAGAAAAAAGTAAAGAAAAACCATGAAGTGAAATCAGCTAAAGTGACCAGTATAAAAAGGAAATAATTTTTGAATATTCTTTATAATGATTATGATTAAAATTATTTTTAGCCTTCCTTTTTCCTAGTCCAGGACTCAAGGTAGCTTACACAGATAAAGCAGAGCAAGCTAAAAACATAGAAAATACAATAATTAAAATGTAATTAAACACTAATCTTTCTGCCCTGTTAACACCTTGTGTCAGATGCATCAGATGCAAAGAATTGCAGGGATGTAACCCAAAGGTTCAGAAGAAATGTTGAGTGCTTATTACCAAAGTGTACAGTGTGGTGTAAAAAAAATTCCAATAATAATAATCATAATAATAAAGATTTTGACTGGGTTTTGTTTGTTCCATTGTCTTTGCAGGAGCTCCATCACTACTGTTTACATTGAGGTTCTTCCTCCAAATAATCAGAGCCCACCCCGCTTTCCCCAGCAGATGTACAGTCTTGAACTTAGTGAGGCCATGAGAATTGGTGCCATTTTGCTTAATTTGCAGGTACAGAATGCTTCAATGTAAGCATTTACAGAACTCTTTCTGCTTATGGATGTGATGGTCTTGATCGTAGCTACTTTTGCTGTTTTCAGGGTCTGTTCTGGACAAATATTACTTTATAGCACGGGGGGGGGGGGCGTAGTCAATCTGTGGCCCTACAAGTGATGGTCTTCAACTCCCATCAGCCCCAGACAATGCAGCTAATGGTTAGGGTTGATGGGAGTTGTACTTCAACAATGGCTGCAGGGTCACAAGTTCTCCATCATTGCTTTATAACATGGGTTTCCCAAACTTGGGTCTCCAGTTGTTTTTGGACTATGATTCCCATCACTCCTAGCTAGCAGGACCAATGGTCAGGAATGATGGGAATTGTAGTCCAAAAACAGCTAGAGACCCAGTTTGGGACCCTGCTCTATAGTATGGGTTTTCTGCTGCCATTTAACCCTTTCCTTATTGGTTTCCCTGCTGAGAAACCTCTGTATGTACATCTCAGACACTTCTGAGGTGCATGTTCACTTCACGTAAAGTGTTGGTTGGGCTTCTTGGATCTCATAGTTGCCCATCATGGATTTGAAAGTGTCTCCTGAAACACAGCCAGTCTCCTTTGGCTCCATTTTGTAGCAGACAACAGCGATGGACTAGTGGACTTTTAGAGTAGTTTGCCCATCATTATAGATATTTTTTCATTGAGGAATCCTTGCTAAACTTCTGAAAATTGTTGCTCTAATTTGTCTTCAATGAAATTCATTCATTCAACATAACAGCTTTTATCATACAGATGTTCAGGATCTTCATTTGCAGCTGTTTAAAGGTGTGAAATGTTAATACGTATGCAATAGTAGATAATGTTACACAGTGTTTTTAAGCTTCCTGCTCCATAAAAGTAATACGTATGAGGTGTACATTTATAATTTTACAGAGATTTGACACCTGAAATTAAAAAATAAGTTTGGACGTTTGGGGGTTGAGGAGAACCACTGTGTTCTTATTTATTTGTTGTTGTTTTTAAACAACTGTGGAACCAAAACATTTCTTTTTTATACTTAGAAATACAGCCAAAGTTAAGCACTGCTCTATCCCATTGATTTAAATGGGTGATAATTAAGCACATGCTTAACTTCAGAACTGGATTGTGTATTATAATGCTTAACTTCAGAACTGGATTGTGTATTATATTCTTAAATCAGATACAACTTCCTCTGCCCTGAGGAATCCCACAGTGAAGGCTCAGTTGTGCTGAAAAACAGTCCCCCAGTATCACCTGCTGAAAATGACCATCCAAATAGGACTGGAACTACTGCAAAGCAGTGCTGCCGCCCCCTTCAGATAGCCTCTCCAAGAGGGTATAGTGGTTGATGGTATTGAAAGATGCTGAGAGGTCAGGGACGATTAACAGGGACGTATTGCCCTGTCTCTCTCCCAGCAGAGGTAATTATATAAGGCAACCAGGGCTTTTTCTGTGCCAAAGACAGGCCAAAACCCTGATTGAAATGGATCTAGAAAATCAGTCTTCAATACCACCTGGATCTGTTTTATTAATGTTATTGTCTAATAATCTCTTCATTCTTTTCAAACTTATTATTGTCCAGTACAATTTTTAATACTGCATATTTTAAGAAGGGCCCAAATAGGTGCAATATTTAAATGGAGCTATCATATTTGTTTTAAGGAATGCAGTAATAAATAATCCCTACTGAGTTATTTTGAAAATTAGCTGGAGAATTTACTGCCCGCCGAAAACCTCTTTATTACCTCTCGTTCTGTCAGTCATTGTTGATTAAAGCTTAAGTATGCAAATACTCTAATTTCCTGAAATTCCAATAAGCAATTACCATGCTTATGAGAGCACACTCTCCATGAAGCCAAAATGCAGACACTCTCTAGAGGGGGACAAACACATACAATCAGTTGATCTAGAGTTAAAGCTGTCAAATGTTTAATTGTTATGAATGAGTTGATTAGCATTTAAAATGTGTTGCCCATCACGACTCAGGATTTGTTCTTTGTTTTTGTTTTTTTAAAAATTCCTAATAAAAAAAAGAAGCCATTGCAATCTGTAACATGTCACTTTTTCTCTGTTGTTCTTCTGAAGGCAACTGATCGAGAGGGTGACCCCATAACATACGTCATACAGAATGGAGATCCTCAGCAAGTATTTAACCTTTCTCGAACGTAAGTAGAATAACCCTTATGGCTGAATTTTCAACTTCCCAGCAGATTGTGAATATGCAGATTGTGTGCAAATAACACAGCTTCTAATCAGAGGTATTCAGCTGTTTGAAGTTGAGCTCTCAGACACTAATGGGAGCTCTGTGAATGGTAGTGAACTTTGAAATTGTACACCCGAGACCATTTATTTATTTTAAATGTTTGACTAGGTAAAACCCACTGAGATGGAAACTTCCATTATATGAGTGACCTGGGATTAATTAGAAGCCTTTAGACTTGCCAGGTTTCTCCTAATGACAGTGAGTTTTTTTTTTTGTTTTGTTTTTTTTTTTTTTTTACTTACCATTTCTTGTCTGGAAAAATGAAATGTACTGTAATGAAAAGGAAGACCTTTTGGGCCCATTGTCTGAATTCAGCACCAGACATTCCAGGCATTACTAACTGAGAAAGCTTTTAGCATTCTTCCTAAATGGATGCCACCTTAATTAGTGAAAAGAAAAGCCCTGGAACACTGAAAGCATATGTACCAGAAATAGTGAAAACCTTTCCTTTAAGGGCCTGTCATTTGCAAAGCTATTATTTGCTTGAATATTAATTGCAGTAAATGGAGAAAGAAGGATATATCGAGGGAAGGTTTTCCCCTCTCAGAAATTAGGAAAAGAGCAAGCAAGAGTCTTATCATTATGTTCTCAAAGCTCATGTACTAAGACATTTGTTCACCAGTGTGAATGCGGGTATAAGCAACATACTAAAAACAGAGGATGCTGCAATAATCTAGGAACTTTTCCACTCCTCAGGTTGATGGTATGCTTCTGCCACTGCAGATTGTTATCCTGAACCTGTTTTCTGTTATTTCTATGCAATTTACTTTCCATTGTAGGGGGAAATATATATACATATTGGGGTCTGGCTGTGGAAACTGTTGCACCTGGTAGCTGGAGGTTTGCAAATGCATAAACCATCAAAAGTTGAGGGCAGCATCTACTTTTGAATGAGACTGGGCTGAAAATGCCTCTCACTTAACTGGCAAAAAAGATTTCTTCGAGAGATAAAGGAGCTGCTCTAAGCAGTAGCATCCTGACAGCATTTCTCATTGACAAAATAGTCCAGTAGGAATTACCCAGGGGTATTTTGTTTTTGACTTCCTTTACAAAAGGAAAGATGTCTGCCTCCGTGGCCAGCTTACTTTTTTTACTAGATATTTTAAAAATGAGTGACTGTAGCTTTCTGTCTTATATCTATCATGGGAAACTCTTTCCCTGAAAAACGCTAGAAATTTCTTTCTCTGCAACTTCAGAAAATTTAACCAAAATGCCACCCCCTCTCCACCCCTCTATCAAAATGTCTGGGCCAACTAACTTCCAGCTAGCACTACTTTATAATATGCTTTTCTGTGTGCACTCATTAAAAGTTACAAAAGGCATTCATATTTCCAGGTTATTCCAATGAAAGTAATGGGCAATATTTGCATTTGAATACATACAGTAGTTATTCATGCAGTCCCTAGAAGCAAGTATAGCAGAGATGCTCTGCAGAGCATCCATGTTCAGAACATGCAGTATAATATTTTGACAGGTTCTCTCTAGTCAGCTGTAAGAAAACAGAAGTACTCCATTTCTGATATGAACCAACATAACTACTTAATCCATTTTATTTATTTAACAAAATCTCTAAGCAACTTGATTGTAATGAAACCTCTAAGTGTTTTGTTTATATTTTACATGAAATAATTTTAATGCCAATCAAAACAAGTCATTAAAAACTTTAAAGAAATCAGTAAGGCAGTAAGGCATGAAGGCAGTAAGGCATGACTGAACAAAAATGTTTGAAGCAGGTGCTGAAAAGCTACCAGAGAAGTGGCAGGGCTAAAATCAGGAACAGGAGCCAAACATCTAGGTCTTCCCTGATATCATGCTCAGCCCCTCTGATCCAGCTGCATTTTCGCCTGCCCACTACCACTGATATTGGGGGCACATCTTCACAACTTCCTGCTTCTTTGCCTACCTAGGCACATTGTAGCACCATCATATGCCATCACTACATGCAATTGGGAAATTAAGTTCATGGATGATATACTAAGGCCTAGTAGTAGGAGCATCGTGCACTGCCAGGCCAAAGGTAATAACCACTATAACACTCTGTTTCCTCTGTCTCCCTCAGAAGAAACCCTACCAAACCAAACTTTGCGAGAGCACAATCTTTTACCTTGGATAAGGGTCACAGGCCTGTCTGTCACCCACAGTACCTGGCCTATGGGGTGGGGCAAGGGGAAATCATCAGTCAATATATGGGACCTCCTTGATGTGGCCATTTCAAGGGTGAGCTATGGCAGAGTCTATACTGAGGCAGGCTCTGGAGGCACACTCAGACCCCAGCTCTATCTACTCAGCCAGGAATCAAACAATACCCCACACTGCAATCAGCACCTTACCTGCAGGCAGGTATCTTACAGGACAAAAAAAAAACCCAAAAACCTACCCACTCTTATTGGCTAGGAAAAGCAGACCAGGTAGGGGTAGGATAGTACCAAGCAGCCCTTCCCTGATTAGTCCTCCTGTAGGTCTAATATTGTAACTCTGGTACAGTGGTACCTCAGTTTACGAACTTAATCCATTCCGGAAATCCGTTCTTAAACCAAAACCATTCTTAAACCGAGGCACGCTTTCCCTAATGAGGCCTCCCACCACCAGTGCCCTTCCACTGTTCAGATTCCATTCTTAGACCGAGGTAAAGTTGTCAAATGAAGACACTTATTTCCGGTTTCGTGGAGTTTGTAAACCGAATCATTCATAAACCGGACTGTTCTTAAACTGAGGTACCACTGTATTACTGATTAATTAACTAGCACCTAATTAACAGCAAAAAAATAGAAATAAAATATAAACACAGCACTGCTCTTCTCATTTCAAGGGTTTCTTCTGATTTCAGAATAAAAGAGTTTTAAAATGCCCTGTTGGTAATCCAGGGCCAGTGCTCCCTTTAGGAGATGGCAGCTGTTGAGTGGTATCGTCAGAAGAGCCAGGTCATGTTGTAGGAGCCCAAATGGCATCTCCGTTGCACTTTGATGTTCCTGGGACAGAAGGGCAGGTCTATGTTATGTATGCAAGCTTTTAGAATTGGAAGAAATTTGGTGGTGAAATGGTGCTGCAGCATATACATGCCTTAGAACTGACTGATGTAGAGCAGTTTGTCTCTGCTTCCATTGAACTCAGATGATCCTAGGATAATGGGAGCCATTGAATACAAAACAGGAATGGAGAAAAACAAAATACTTAATTCTAGTATTTGGATGCCACAACCGATCACTTCTCGAATGATCAAGCAGATCGGAGAGGCTTGAAATACAATCCCATGTCCAGGGGCGTCCTTTAAAAGCTAAAATGAAGTTGGAAGTAACTGGACATGCTCTCCACCTCCAAAGGCCATTCTGGCATGGCACATCAGTGTCAGATAGCTCTTAAAGAACCAATTACGGTTTTCCCATGCTGTGCCAGTTTCTCATATCTTCTGCAGATAGGGGTTGAGCAAAATGGAACTATGGGAATAGGGAAACCCTTTCTCCATGTATAGCACCATGTGGAAATGTTTGCTAGCCAGTAATACAAATAACTCAGTATGTAGCTGCACAGAGAAAGTGGATTGTTCACATCCATTGTCTGCTGTGAACCTTTTGCCTGAAGAGTTGGTCATGAATTCAGATTTCTATTGTGACTGGTTGTGTGTGAAAGCCACAATTGTTTTGCTGCTTATATTGCCAAATTAGGTAAGCTATAAGGAAAGAATATAGTTTACTCAAAATGGTATAATAAAGATGTCCCTGAATTGAGAGTTCTGATCTTCTGCATCAGCAGAAGTTAATGAAAAAAACATACTTGCCTTGTAACTTCCTCCGTGAGAATAGTTTTGGTCTATTCCTAGCACTTAGTGGTTTGTGGTTTGTTTTATTTTTTAATGTGAAAACAAAGTACTTGTCTGCAGTTTTTACAGAGGAAAATCACAATGAGAAGTATTCACTAATGCAACCAACCCAGCAGCATATATATATATAGTGCTTGTCAATTTTTAGGAGCCATATTTTTATGTAACATACATGTTTGTTTTATTGCTAGATCTGGACTTCTAGCCTTAGGAAAGCCTTTAGACAGAGAAAGCACCGATCGCTACATTTTGATTGTTACAGCCTCAGATGGCCGGCCAGATGGGGTAAGTTTCTTGTAGAAATATAAAAACAAGTTTCTGAGACCTAAACAACAGGGCACTGAGAGCAGCGCAGCCAAAACAGGGCAAGTCTTTGTTAAACTGTCTATAACCCTCAGTAATTCCCCTTTATGTTGGGAGGTTTTGTGTGAATGCCTCCAATGTGCTGTTTTGGAAATAGAGCTGCAACTGAAATGATTTGTGTCACATCCTCTGACCTCCCATTGGTTTTTTTTTATGGCCAGTACAGACACTGCACACTGCGAGGGACATCCCATGGGGGACATCTTATGGCTGTTCCAGCTCCCTGGGGCCAGGACACTGCCCAAGTCTCTCACATATCATTTTTGAACATTTTCCTTTGCACTCATAACCTGAGATACTTGTTGTGCCATATAAAAACATTTTACCAGAATCTCTACAGAGACTTTGCACATGGCAGATATAGTTGGTTCAATTTCCCCCCTAGCACTGGGGAAATCATTTTGAAAAGGTTGTGTGACAAATCATAAGGAAAACTATATCAAATGTTTTCTTCCACTAGCTATGGTATAGAGAACATTTTTTTTACAAATTAGGTTAGCTCTTGAGATGTTAGGAGGTTTTGCTTTCTTACATTATTTGTTATCAATGATGATGTAATTGACTGCTAGTGACAAGTGATCTTTCTTAATACTAAAAGGTAATCTTCCATTTACTGCCTAATACTACATTTCTCTTAAATGCTGTCAACATATCCTGGATAGTAGTCTTTCTTTGGATCATGGTTCCACTTCTTCCACCTGAAATGTTCATACTTGCTACTGTAAATGAAGCAACATTTTGGGGAATTGAACTGTTGCTTATAATGTAAGATTTCAGTAGTGTTTATAGTGCTAAAATTAAATAATGAAAGCATTTATGAGCAATGAGTTGCTACTAAACCGATACTATTCTCTTAACAGTGAAATTCATGTGCTGCGTTTAGATACAAGTGTCCATAAGGAGGCAAGCTTAGAGAGGAATTATATATTATGAATGACAGAGGACTGCCACAAAAAAATGGCAATGTTGTGTCTTGTTCTCCTCTTGAAAATCAAGGGATACTCAATACATGATATTATGTTTCCCTATCTCACAATGCTGCAGCCAGTGGAGTGGACCCAGGGAGGATTACAGCATGATAATGTCACACAGTGCTGCTGTTTCGAAAGTACGCTTGTGTCTGCCATAACATTTCGTTCCGCGCTTTGGAGACTACAGGCTGGCTCACATGCGTAATATTGCAAAGGTTCTATGCCACCCCCAATCTCTGCCGAGAAGTAGCAAGATTCCAGGGGAGTTCTATGCACTCACTCAGGGTCATGCTTCTGTGGGGAATTAAGATGTGGCAGAGACTGTCCCTCCAGGGAGGGAATGCAGAGTTTACAGCATTCACAATTCAAGGGGGTCTTGTTTCCCCAGCAGTGCAGCACTGGCTTTCCAAGGCATCTCTGTGCCTCTGTCCCAGCCTGCCAAGATGGTTTTCTGACCTTCAGCCCCCACATGGAGTTCTACCTATTCCCTATGACTCCTTCTACCTATACCCTGTTACTGAATGCAATTGTGAGAAAATGTGAAAGCTCTTTCCATGCTGTAAGATCTGTGATGTCTTATCACACGTTGAATTCACCACTTGGTAAAGGATGCCTGGGCAAACCAGCCTCGGGCAAAACTTCCTGGCTGACAAATGGCACAATCCTTTACCTAAACCTTTCATCCTTAGCTTTGAAATGTTATTTTTTCTCCACTGGCTCTACGATATAGTCTGGGGGTCCCAATCTACCAAATCCCTCTTCTGTGCCTGTCTGTGGAAAGCCCATAAGGAAGATTATTTTGATGTCTTTTCCCCCCTCCCTATCTTTGGGAAGATACTCCCCAGGGTGGGAGTGGGGATTGGAATACCAAACAACTCAAGTAAGGATTTTGTCAAGTAAGCAATGAGCAACAGGCTAGATTCTGTCCTGTTGTTCGTTGAACTTTCCTGCAAAGTCCATGTAGATTTCACATTTTTATTTCATTATTTTCTTGTGGATATTCTTGCGGAAAGGAAAATGCTACGTGAGAAAAACAAAAATAAACATATCATACAGTATATGCATCTTCCATCTATGGACTTTGCATGCCTTCTCTGTTTAGTGCACAGTTTTCTCTAATGAAGATATAACTCAAGGGGTGGGGGGGGGGGCAATCTGTCCAAGGTGCAACCTTCCGTATATTAGCACTTGGATTTTAGTACTTTTACCTTTATTTCATTTTAAACAGAATGTTTGGTGAGCAGGAAAAAAAATGCAAATTTCTAAGACTTGCAGTTGCATTTATAGGAGCATCAGCAAGACTGTAATGAGGTACAGAATGGGAGCTCCTGCTTCAGTTGCTTCATCTTGGCTAGTTAACTGTCACTGTGGTTACACCTTTTCATGGGAAAGGTCACATTTGCATCTTTGCTTCTAATTACTGCACTCTATTTTCAGCTTGTAGCTCCAATACATAAAGTAAAAGAGGAATGTATTGAGCTTTCCATCAGTAGGATGTAGCATCCAAGTGTACAAATTCAGGATATTCCCTTTCTTGAACCCCCTGGAATCTCATATCGCTTGGAGATTGGGGTAATGGTATAATAGGACTGTCTTGTTGTTGTTTAGTTGTTTAGTCATTTAGTTGTGTCTGACTCTTTGTGACCCCATGGACCAGAGCACTCCAAGCACTCCTGTTTTCCACTGCCTCCCACAGTTTCGTCAAATTCATGTTGGTAGTTTCAAGAACATTGTCCAACCATCTCGTCCTCTGTCATCCCCTTCTCCTTGTGCCCTCCATCTTTACCAACACCAGGGTCTTTTCCAGGGAGTCTTCTCTTCTCATGAGGTGGCCAAAGTATTGGAGCCTCAGCTTCAGGATCTGTCCTTCCAGTGAGCACTCAGGGCTGATTTCCTTCAGAATGGATAGGTTTGATCTTCTTGCAGTCCATGGGACTC
Source organism: Podarcis muralis (assembly GCF_964188315.1). Classification (NCBI taxonomy): domain Eukaryota; kingdom Metazoa; phylum Chordata; class Lepidosauria; order Squamata; family Lacertidae; genus Podarcis; species Podarcis muralis. Next base: position 66,644,339 of record NC_135660.1, on the reverse strand, counting down.
TCAAGAGTCTCTGCCAGCACCATAATTCAAAAGCATCAATTCTTTGGTGATCAGCCTTCCTTATAGTCCAGCTCTCACTTCCATACATCACTACCGGAAAAACCATAGCTTTAACTATACAAACCTTTGTCGGCAAGGTGATGTCTCTGGTTTTTAAGATGCTGTCTAGGTTTGTCATCGCTTTTCTCCCAAGAAGCAGGCGTTTTTTAATTAGCTAGTGGCTCTGAAAGGGAATGCAGATCCCCATCGTTACTTCAAAAGATGATCCAGTTCATTCAGTGGGGTCCAAATGAGCACTGTGGTGCAGATGTAGATACACATCCAAGTGTGCATGTTTGGAAACCATATGCATGGCAGATCTTCCTTGCTTGATCAGGGTATCATTTATACAAGGCTATCAGTGTATGTAGACAAAGGTGCTGTATATTCATAGTTTCTTTTATACTCTCATAGCTGAACATTTTAGGCTTTGCCTAAAATTTCCCCTCCCAGTTTTCAGGTAATTTCTTTTCTGTGACTCAGACTCTATTTAAATCCATACATTTTACATTTCAATAGCAGTAGCACATTGCAAAAGCATCCTGTTTATTGTCTTCTTCCCTTGGGGAAAAAAAAAAAGCTCATGTTCATCCAGTTGCTCTGTAACTGGGATATTTTACTTGCACATGCACAATTACAGCCTTTGTTGAACTTTTAAATGACGACATAATTCATCCACAAAACAGTTTTTGAGTCTTGTCTTCTGCCACTGCAGTTGGGTAGGAGAGCCGGGGGGGAAATCTATCTGGCAACCAACACGCACCTTTGGTTTCAGATAGTACACGGGTAGACAGGTCTAAAAAGCCTGGGACACATCCGACAACCAATGCACCCCTTTGATACTGTCAAAAATAATCTACAGTGCACACTTTGGGTGTGTGTGTGTGTGTGTGTGTGTGTGTGTGTAAATGTATCATCTCTCCTACCCTACTAACGCAGTACCTTCTAAGTATCACCAGGTACAATGTAATTGTGATAATCCAACTCTGTAGCATTCATTTTTATAATGGTTTTAGATAGTTTAGTGTTTTGTATGGTTTCTAATTTGCTTATATTCTTATGGATGTTACCCTTATGGTGAATGGTGGAATACAAATTTCAATAATAAGCACTAAGTATCCTCCTGTAAGGTAAAAACATCTGCTTCATAATTTTATTTCCTTTTTCTTGCAGACATCAACTGCTACAGTGAATGTGGTTGTAACAGATGTAAATGACAATGGGCCAGTCTTTGACCCTTTTCTGCCTAAGAACCTTACAGTACTAGAAGAGGAAGCCAATGCATTTGTTGGTCAAGTGAGGGTAAGTCTGTTGCTAGCAAAGGTGAACATACTGATTTGAAATTGTCTCTAAATGAATTAAAGCTGCCAGGTTGTCCAGTGGATGGCACCAATTTATGAAGTTGGTTTTAACCACATTTTCGGTAAAAAAATGAACTTAAACATATCTCAGTAGATATAATTTGCTAATGACCCCTCCCTGCCTCCCAACCCACCATGAGGCAAAATCCATGCATGAACTGTTGGGAATGTGAAATGGAGTGTTGCAAAAGGGACACATGGATACTAAACCCTTCCTGTTCACAGCTTTCCTTGGTATCTGGGTAACTGTTCCCCATGAAACCAACTTCAAACCTCTCCTGTATTGCTCTCATAGTACTTGGGTGGAAATGAAATATGTTTACAAACTTCCCTCTAAAATTCTTTTCTGGCCCACATTGTGATTAAGGCTGCAGTCCTAAACACTAAAGTGTAAGCCCTATTCAATGTAGTGGGATTTCCTTTGGAGTAAACATGTGATGTTAGAACCACTTCACTTTGTGCAGAAAAATAGGAGGTACCCGTTTGATGACATCTAAAATGGAGCCTTCGTTTCTCATCTGTGGAGAGATGCTTTCCACAAATGTGCAAATCCAATTTTGGAATATTAAGTAAGAAATGTGAAAACAGTGTTCATAAAATATTCCAGAACAAAATTTGAAGTGAGCCTACACTATTTGAAACTGGGATTAAATTGTGGCTGGTGGATTTTTTTACATTCTATAGGATATAGTCATGTCATTTTAGAGTAGCAATAAACATCTTTTTCAATCCGTTTTATGTTCTGTCGGGATGCTGCCAGTGTGTCATTTCAAACAACAAAATGCAACTTATTCCTTAGCTTGAGTAGCAGAATAGAATATATCAGTCCTCCATCACATCTATATCTTCTGTGTCATTGTAATTTTTAAATCATGCAAAGTGCTGTCTTCACTGAAGCCAGAATTGTCATCTAGTAGTAATATGGAAATAACAATAAAAGTGTTGGCAAAACGTAACTCTTCTCTCTTCTCTTCTCTTCTCTTCTCTTCTCTTTCTTTCTTTCTTTCTTTCTTTCTTTCTTTCTTTCATCTTTCTTTCAAGAAGCTTTAGAGTGGTTTGTTTCCCTCCCAGTTTAATTGAGCCATACACTTAGCTGTGCACAAAGAAAAGATAAATAACAATGCAAATAAAAAACTGCCTTAATTTGAAAATGTTGGTTGCAATTTGAGTTTGACTCCTTCAGTTGCTTTGTAGATCTAACAAGCAAGGAGTAGCCATCATGATTTGTAACTCATGTAGCATGAAAATCTTTAACATTGTCAAAAGGAACTGAAGTCTATAGTCTTACTGAGAATTGGGTCCTCACCCACCCCAACCTCCACATGTCCAAGTGTTCTGTTGCAGACAGCTGAATATGCATAAGCTCCCCAGTGCAAGATATGTCTCTTCCGTGAAGGGATCTGTCCATACCGAAGACTATGCATGTTTGTATTTACATCCACAGGTTTTGTGCAAACAGGACACTTGAAGGTAGAGTAGTGATGAATTACCCTTTAATTAGTATTCAGTTCTCTGCAGGGCACGAGACTTTAATGACTGGTTCTATTAAAGAAAATTAAGAAAAAGGAACAAAAAGAATGCAGTAATTAAAACCAGCATGACTGGGGGCATAAATTATTAATTCCCCACTAATTGTTCAAATAAACTGAGCAGTTAAATGGAAATACATCATTTATCCGCTACTCATGCTGAACAGGAAACAATAAAGGGAATGGCAAGGAGGAAGCTTTTAATTAAAGGCATAGTAGTCTTTTGTTCAGGAGCCTCAGCAGAGCTTTGCCAGTGCACACCTGACAGTTTAAAACAACAACAACAGCACACCACAAATCAGTCTGAAGAAACACATGACAACTCAGAAAACTGGAATGGAACTATTGTTAGCAGAGTGTTAAACATATCTTTCCCACCTGAGTATGGATATCCTTCCTTGAGTTTTCGTTTGAACATGCTGCTGAAACCAAAACAAGATAATTTTCGACTGCATAGTTCCTTGGAAACTCCAAGCTACATCAATAAACCTCATTGCATATTCAGAGCCAATAGAAAGTGTTAATATCTTATGAAGTAAAAGAGCTCACAGCTGGTATCCTTGTAGGTGGTGGCATAGGAAAAACCCCTGCTGGGAATGGGGGAAGGCAAAGAAGATTAAAAGAAGAAAAACTAAAAAGGACAAGTCTCAAAGTGTTGTGGATGCATTTCATATCCTTTAAACTCCACACAGTACTTACTTGACTGTGGAAATTGGAGTTGTACCAGATTCCCCACTGTTCTTTTAATTTTATCATTGGGATCCCCCAAAGTCAATTTTTGAATGCAATTCCTTTTCTTCTTTTTAGAAGGCCACTGTGAAGCAGAAAGATTTGAGAGTTCAAATGCATGAAGCTGACAGCGAAGTTCAACCATATCAAACCACTTTTCTTATAGCTATTGACTTATCTTCTGTAGAACATTTAAATATTTTGATCAAAAATTATATCCGAGATGTCTTGCGAGATCATATTTTAATATTTACAACTAATCCATTTTTAAGAAACATGAGTGTGGATCACACAATTCCCTGGGTTCTAAGCAACCATTTATATTGCTGGTGGGCAAGGGGACATATTGATGCTGGAGAGGCCCAGTACATTTCAAAACTAGGTTGAATTTAAGATTCTTATGACTGGAAATAAGAAATACTATTATTTCAGTTCCAGTTCCAGTTTACAGAGCTGTTTATTCTCAATCACGTTAACAATTTATCCTAAGTCCATTCAGTAACAGCAGTGACTAGGCTGTGACCCACAAGTCTCTGCTCTCAGTCTTGATGAGACCTTCCCTGAAGACAGGAGGGGAGGATCCTGTGGTGAGCATTTGAGTGGGATCTGATACCCCTGTGCCAAAACCAGAGCTGCTTCCCCAGAAAATGTGTTGCCCAAAGGAAGGGGCCACAATACTGGGCTTCCTTACTTCCTGGTGGTGGTTTCCCATCTCAGCTCTGGACCATTCCCATCATCACGGAGGCGAGGTTATGTGGCAATGGCTGGTCTGGGCTGATGCTTCATCTCCTTCTTCTTGGTCCTATTATTTATTCTTTGAATATGCATGATCTATTTTATGCTAACATTGCGTGGCTCTGTCTGTCTTCTTTGGCCATATCCCACTGGGTAGCATTTCATCTTCAGGTTAAATAATCTAAAACTAACGCTACTGGTCCACCGCCCTCCTTTGAGTCAAAGAACTCCAATATTTAAACCCAGATTCCTTTTTGTTTCTGATTGTGACTGTGTCTACATCAGTACAAATTGGAATGATTGGAAATTGACCAGACTCCTCTATCTTCTTCCAGTTCACGATCCTTTCCTATTGTGATTTGAGAGAAATGACCACAATCCTCCTCCATTCTTTATTCTGTATTGGGAGGGGAGAACCTTTGCTCAAATGCCAGATCCCCTTGTGGCTCACCTTATGGAGACCACATGCCAGCAGTGATGGGACTAACACAAAGTAGATAGGACTGTGCACTTCTCTCACACATACATATACACACACTTTTCATACATTCTCTCTCTGTTTTCAAGTCTAATTGCTAGATATGGGTATGATCTTCATGGAGACACTCTTTTGTTTCCAGCTGCAATCCACAAAGATTCTCCCCACCCCACCCCCCATTGTGACAATTAGGCTTAAAAACAGTGCACCATTAAGGCTGGTAGGAGCTTTTCTTTCCCCAAGACTAAGTACTGCATGGAGAGTGATTTTTGGTGGTGGCACCTGCAGTGCATGGGAGACTCAACCCTTCTCTTTTCAGCTGTGATCCCTTCCAGGAAAATGACACCCCACGGTTAATGGGAGCTTCCAGTTACAGCCAATTGAAGGCTTCCCTCACCATCTTGATTGCTGCCTGGGGAAATTTGGAATGTGTGTGCTGTGGATGGCTAACCACTGTGGCAATTAAGCTTTAGAAACTTCCACTGGCACCAGTGTAAGCTGCTTCAATTTTATTTTTAATCAATCCTGTTTGCTGTGTGGAGTGGGTGGGACAAAGTGGGGAGATGCTGTGGCCAGCATTCAGCCCATTGGCTGAGAATTCCCAACCACTTTCCATACAGTAACCTTGGGAAATCTACCAGGCTTGTCTGCTTACACTCTCCTTCCACACACCGCTTCCTAAGTTCTTTGGTTCTTTTATAAGCCTGCAACAGTTTATCACATCATAAGGGCTGGATAATAAATATATAATTGTAACCTGCAGGTGATCTTTTTATTTATGCCTTAATTCAATAATACTCTTTGACCACCTTTGGAGAGAGAAGCCTTAATTTATGAACTGGGCATCAAACTCACAGAGGGATTAGTGGGGGGAGTTGTGATATTGTGCAAAAGGGGGGGGAGGACAAAATAGCAGTGTGTAGAGTACAGAGTACACTCTCTGGCTTTGAAATGTTGACCAAATAAACTGAATTTATAAGAAAATTACAGCATATTCCCTAATGTTCTATGAAATTGAACTATTACTTCCTAGGCAGGGATCATCCCGTTCCTTGGTTATTTTTCTTAATGTCACAGTGGGAGTCCTTGAAGGGGGAAGAGAGGAGAATAGATTATGTCGGAATTAACTTCCTGAATTATTCATAATTACAAAGTTTGAAATATTTTCCATTTTTAAGAAGCTACTTCACACAATGGGGCACGGCATGTTACATATTCTGCTCTGACATGTGAAATGTAAAAATGCCTACATCCCTTTGCACTGAATCTCTTTCTCAATTAAGAATCCATTGGCAAGTTTAATCTTTGGGAAATAAATAGAAATGGCTAAGAGCTAAGTGCTCCCTTTTGGTATGTGTGTAACATTCCTAATCCTTCCCTAGCAGGGGGTTTTCAGAAAGGCACTCCAGAAAGAGGTACTGTAGGTGTCATGTAGACAAAGGACGCAATACCAAGTTAAAATGCATTTAAATCCCAGTGAAACTATTGGGACTTAAAAGCACAATAAAGTTCTTACATTCTTATGCTTAGGTACGTTAATGTGAAGGTTCTAAGAATTGAAATATACACCTTTACATGGATTTTGGAGGGTTCTTGTGTTATTTTAGGTGGTTTAGTTTATCAAGCTACACCTTAAAATAACCACCTGTGATATCTTTTCAAAACTAATTTATGTGAGTGCTTTGCTGGGAAGTGCATATTTTTCTGAGTGCCAATTTCCCTTGGGTGATGGAGGAAAAAATGTTTCTGTAGTGGAAGATCTAAGTTTCCCTCCACCCCCAAAAAACCCCCTTATTTCTAAGATAATTCTCACTTTGCTGAGCTTAGTTATGCTGCATTCTGTGACATAGGGGTTAGAGTTTTGGACTAGGACGTGGGAGATCAAGGTTCAAATCCCCATTTGGCCAAAAAGCTCACCGGGTGACCTTGAGCCAGTCACTCACTCTCAGCCTAACCTATCACACAGGGTTGTTGTTGAGGTTGTTGAGGAGGAGGAGAACCATGTACGCTTTAGAGGAATGGTGAGATATAAATCTATTAAATAATAATTAAATTATGATCTTCCCATTCAAATGTGTGTTTTTTCCACTAGTTGAAAGGTTTCATTAAATATTTAATTCCACATCACTATTTAAAAATCTGCAGCTTTGATCAAATGGCTTTAAAAGAAAAGCTAATTAAACAGAAAACTGGATAAGTGCCTGATTCATTGAGTTCTCCTGTTGACACAGAGATTTATTCAAGGAAAGTCCAGTTTAAGAAAACATCACCGGCACTTTAGAGAACATGATTTCTGTACTACACACTAGTTTGCAGTTGGCCGTTACTTTGGATCCAGTAATTTTTACAGCACCATGCCTCATCAGAATTTTGTGGGTGATTTATGTTAGCATGATGGAAATTGCCTGGTCCTTGCTACATGAGCGACATTTCAAAAAGATAAGTGCAGCAGTGGATGTGTAGCTTTCTGCACCCACAGTTTTCTGGACTGGGCTTCTTGGTTTAACTGAGGCCTCCATATAGTTCCCCTGTAAAGGAATGCAAGTGTTATTCTTGTAATTCCTGTGAATAGGTTTGAATTCTATATTTTAAACTTTGTGGAAGAACTAAATGTCATTCCATTAGCCTTTAGGGCAAAACAGATATGTTTAGAATGGAGTCAGTTATTCCAATTAGGATAATGGAGAAGGTGCAGACTGTAGGACAGTGGCAATTTAATATTAGTATTTGGTTATCAGCATCATGGAAATGACTAGTTGGCACACATTCAGGTTCCTGTTAAAATATGTGGTCACACACATGTCTGGTTTACAAGTATACAGTTGTACCTTGGAAGTCAAACGGAATCCATTCCAGAAGTCCGTTCAACTTCCAAAAGGTTCAGAAACCAAAATGCAGCTTCTGATTGGCTGCAGGAAGCTCCTGCAGCCAATCGGAAGCCACAGAAGCCCTGTCAAACGTTTGGGTTCAGAAGAACGTTCACAAACCGGAGCACTCACTTCCGGGTTTGCGGCATTTGGGAGCCAAAATGTCTGAGTACCAAGGTGTTCAGGATCCAAGGTACGACTGTATAGAGATAGCAGACTTCAATCTATAATTCTAATTATATATTATTGCTATTTATTAAATCTCTATCCCGCCCTTCATCCAAGGATTACGGCAGTTTACAAGATAAAAACACAAAAATATACCATAATAAAAACTAAAAACTATATACCCCATGCACCCACCCACAGTTTAAAAGTCCATAGATCATTAAATTAGTCAAAGGTGTGGGAGAAAAGGAATTTTTTTGCCTGGCATCTAAAGATATGTAATAAAGGAGCCAGGCGAGCCTCACCAAGGAGAGCATTCCACAAATACTTTAAACTAATAAACCTGAAGATTTTTTCTGCATTCAAACTTCCTGGCACATTTTTGCTCCAAATATTAAATTCCAGAGCTTTAAGAAAGGAGAACTTCAGTAAATTTTCAGAATCATACTGCTGCATCTCTCTAGGTATCTCTGTTTGCTTAGTATCTGCTTAGTGTAAGGTCATTTTATTTTAAATTTTTGTGCTTTGCTGCAGTTTGTTTTTCATGCTGTGAAAATTCCTCATGCCTTGCCTCTGAATCCAAGGTATTACACTATGTACATTACAAAAAATGATAGTCAAATAGATCAGGCAGTAGCAAATACTGTAGAAACTTCAAAAGAACTGGCTTGTTACAATTCTGATTGTGTATAATGAAAGTACAGCCCCAACAGCACATATCATCACCCTCTTCCTTTGTTACAGTCATTGACAAGATGCAGCTGTTGGCAGAGAATAAATTTAAGTTTTTGCTTCTAGAAAAAAAGGGGGGAAGAACCCTAATTCATATTTATGCAGAGTTTCATTCTAAACAGACAATGTATTGATTCAGCATTGAATATAAACAAGCCCGCCTCCAGATAGGTGTAGATAAATATTAGCAGCATTTATCTGTTCTCTTATGTGAGAATTCTGTGAATAGATATTACTTTAATGATACTGATCTGTAGCCATTATGGACAGTGGCCTGCGAAATCTGGCTGCATTGATGGTGTATGATCTCAATCTGTCTTTCATGCTCAATATCATGGATCTCTTCTCATCTTCTGCATATAATGCTGCTACTCCTCCCTTCCTGTTTAATCTACTCCTTTTGAATAGTTTATACCCTTCAATTTCTACATTCCATTCATGAGTCTCATCCCACCAGGTTTCAGTAATGTCTGTTAGGTCATATTTGTCTTTCTGTATTAAGAACTCAAATTCTTCTTGCTTAATGCACATACACTGTGCATTAATATAGAGACAACTTAAACCCTAAGTTATCCTTCCACACACAGCTTCCTCCATCCCTCTCCAAAGGGAGTCACATTCCACTACCAGATGTCTCTTCCTTTTCTTGGTAGTGGCAGGAATTGTTCTGTGCACGGTATCTTCCTTCTATTGCCACTCCAGTTTGTTCTGAGGTCTGAAACTACTGTTTCTTCTCTGGCAGAGAATCAGTGTCCAAGGGGATGGAATGGAATTGATTTTACAGCAGCATGCTTTTTTATGTCACGTTCTTTCGGGAATTCATCTCCTGCACTGGCAATCTCCCTTCCCCCTAAGGGCACCCCACCTGCATTCTGTTCCAGTACCGCCCACTCTGGTCTACCAAGAAGTTCCTCATCTTGCCCATTAGCGCCAAGTGTGGGTAGGTGGGCCTCAAGTTGCTGTACCTTCTCTTCTCTTCCAGCAAGGCAAACAGTGAGCTAGACTTGATGGGCCCAGCAAGGCAATTGGGAATATAGGAAACAGACTTATCTGAAGTCAGTCAATTGGTCCATTTAGTTCAGTATTGTCTATACTGATTGATGGCGGCACTCCAGGGTTTCAGAGTGGTCTCTCCCAGTCCTACCTAGAGATGCCAAGGGTGGAACCTGGGAGCAGGTAAAACAGATGCTCTACCACTATGGCATTTCCCAACTCTGATGTTCCTATATTTTTATCTCCTCCCTTGAGCATGAGTCTTGATTTTCTTTCTTTCAGCTAATTCAGGATATGTAGTGTAGTAATAGGGTCATAGGCTTCTTCCAAACCTTCATTTACTTTTATAGGCTTTTCGTGAGGGCTTATTGGAGCAAAAATCGCTTTGAACTTTTCAAATGAAGAAAATGGCAATAATAATAATGCTTTTTGTGTGTGGCAGTGGCAGTGTTCTTTTAACAAATAAAAATTCTCTTGTTACTTGGGGGCATTTCCGCTTTCTGCTCCCCTGATAAATTAAGAGCTACATGTTTATACAACTTAACTTGGCTGTTGAATTTTAGACAGCGATAAATCTTTTTTAATTTACTATTGTCTTAATGGGTGTTGGTTGTAATCCAGTTAGCAGCTGTTTAATTGCTTTCATGTGGCCCTTGTTTAAAGCAAAACTATCTGAGCACACACATTGGCTCCATGGATTAAGGCTTTGAAGATATAGTGTTCTGTCACTACTCCCTCAGCTAAAATCCCCACAATGCATTCTGGCTTAAAAAAAAGAAAGCAATATTTTGCAACAAGGTTTTTAAAAAATGTTTTTAATTTGTACTCTCTATGACTAGCTACCGTTAGCAACTTTTATTGCAAAACTCCAGTGCAGCCAGTCTTGGGAGGCCTGGCCTAGATTTCCAATCGATCTGTGCATCACAAACATACTTACCCAGTAGCAGCTGGCAGGGCTGCGTGGTTGGAACTGTGTTGCTCTCCCAGCATCCCAACACCACACCTTGCTGCTGATTATCAAGAGGGAGAGGTGCGAGGAAGGGAGCTTGACATGGGCAGCCACAGTGCTGAGATCATTAAATTCTCTCTGGCCCTGAGACTGCACTGAGCCAAATGGCCTTCCCCCCTCCTTCCCTGTCTCCCCCTTCAGAAATGGCAACAGCAGGTGGTGTTTTGAAGACAAGAGAACACATTTCCCCATCTGTGAAATGAGAATAACAGAGATCCGCCATATTATATACACTTTTATGACAAGACCCTGTTTATATGTGTTGCTACCATATCCAAATACCTACTAGGATTGCTATTTTTTGCCCCTGATGACAGGTTACTCTTAAGGAGGGCAGAAATCTAATACAGTGGTGCCTCGCAAGACGAAATTAATTCGTTCCGCGAGTTTTGTCGTCTTGCGATTTTTTTCGTCTTGCGAAGCACGGTGTCGGGAAAGTTTTGGAAAAGCTTCAAAAATCACCAAAGTCTTTAAAAACCTCAAAAAAAGGCTACCACACCGCGTGCTATGAGTTGCTCCTCGAAGTCAAGTCGCAACTGTATTAACGGTGTTAAGAAAAAGGAAACAAACTTGCAAGACGTTTCCGTTTTGCGAAGCAAGCCCATAGGGAAAATCGTCTTGCAAAGCAGCTCAAAAAACAAAAAAACCTTTCGTCTAGCGAGTTTTTTGTCTTGCGAGGCATTCGTCTTGCGAGGTACCACTGTAGATCAGTGTTTCCCAACCGGTGTTCCGCGGCACACTAGTGTGCCGTGAGACACCGGCTGGTGTGCCGTGGGAGGGAGGCGGGCGAGTCGGGCGCCTAGGAGAGAACAAAACCAAGTGAGCAGCGCGCGAGAGGGAAGCGACCCGAAAAAGAAGCGCGTTCGGAGTCCGGAGGCACTTTTGGGGCTGCGTACGAAGGGAGGGGGGGGGCACGGACGGCGGAAGGGGGCGGGGCGCGGTTGCAGAAACCCGCCAATGCTTCCACCTCATTGGGAAAGGGAAGGGGTTGGGCCACCTAAAACTCTCCGCCGGGGCCACATCCTGCCTCCCAGCCCCCTTTCCTCCACCCACGGAGGGAGGGATGTTTTTAACACCCCCCCCCCGCTCACAACCCTTTGGTAGCGTTTCTCCAATCTGAGGCGAGCGCCCGCCGACGCCCCCTTCCCCTGCTCAGTCGCGCAAAAACCGAAGTCTCCTCCCTACCCCTTATTCCCTCAAACCCCGTTTCCATAAGGGGGGGGGAATAACCCCTTCCGTCGCGCGCAAAGCCCAGCTCCCTCCGCCCTTCGCGGTCTCCTCAGCACTTCAGCCAGCCGTTTACACTCTCGGAGCCACTGGGCAAAACTCGCTCTCAGAAGCGCGCGCGCGGAGAGAAAGAGAGAGGGAAACAAAGTTAACTTGTGGGGAGAGAGAAAGAGCGAGCGGGAGCTAACTTGTGTCCAAAGGCAGATACAAAGTAGCCCCCCCCCGCCCCGAAGGCGACCTCTCTTGCTCTGCTCCTCTGGGGTGGGGAAACCAACTCCACCACGCGGAGCAGCCCCGAGGCGGGGAATTTCGCCCCTTCGTAATGTATGCATGTAAATGAGGCGGGCGCAAGGGGTGGGCGCGGAGAGGAACTCGCGCCTCTGAGGCCGCCGCCTCCTTCTCCTCCTCCTCCGCCCCCCCCCTCAAACCCAGGCGGCGGCGGCGGCAGGAGGCAGCAGCGGCAATAACAGAAGCAGCTGCGCTGACAACAACACGTGTTCGCTCGGGCACCATGGAATTCGAGGAGCTGGGGATTCGGGAGGAGTGCGGCGTGTTCGGGTGCATCGCCTCCGGCCTGTGGCCCACGGAGCTGGACGTGCCCCATGTGATCACGCTGGGGCTAGTGGGGCTGCAGCACAGGTAGGGGACACGGCGGTGGGGGGGGGAGACGGTCTGGGGAAGCGGGGGGAGGGTGGGTTGCTTGCGAGACAGCGGAGGAGGAGGAGGCCGGCATGTCCGGGCAGCAGCAGCAACAGCAGCAGCAGCAACTCCCGGCAACGGCTCCTCCTCCGCCCGCTATCGCCGCCGCCTCAGCTGCCGCCGTCCCTCAGTCCCTCGCTCTGCTGCCTCCTCCCACCCCGGCAAGGGGAAGGGAAAAAACTTTCACTTTTGTGCGTCCCTCCCGGCGTGACGCTGCGCGCTGACGTCACGGGGCGGGGCTTTAATGGTGGTGTGCCGCGAGATTTTTTTCCGGTAAACAGGTGTGCCGTTGCCCAAAAACGTTTGGGAAACACTGCTGTAGATGTTGGATGGAGAAGCAGATAGTCTAGTAGTAAATGTTGCACCTGCTGAATGTGTGTCTAAAATAGTAATCTTGGGGCACAGATCCTATTCCTCTAGCAGCAGCCTATCAGGCAAAAATATCCTATTCCTCTAGCAGCAGCCTATCAGGCAAAAATGTAACCTGTGCAGCATATGCTACTATTGTACCTGAGCCCCCCATCCCAGTGAAAGCAGCTTCTTTCAACTCTCTAAACATTAACACTTATATTGCAGAAGCCACCGTAGGCACCACATAGGCACCTTTGATAAGGTGTTGTTTGCAAGGATGTGTTAACCTGAGACACAAATAAAGCTGAAACCACCAATGTTTATTGTGTTGATGTAGTACAAAAGAGAAACAAGTGTGTGATTTTTATTAACCATTTTAATTAACTTTTAATTGATTTCCATGAAGATAAATGGTTTCATTATTATGCCTCCCACTGAGCACCATGGCAGGATATTAAATGTCTTTGGAAACTTCCTGACAGTAGTGCTGATAACCAGGGACTTTTATGTTATGTAACAACTTATGGGGTGTTATCTGCAGGCTCTTAGAAATGTGCACAAATGAAATTGCCTTACACAAGCAGGCATTCCCTTCTCTTATGCAGCCAAGTTACTTAGGCCTTGATTTATTTAAGGTAAAGAGAAGAGGAGGTATGGTGTCACATCTGCTGATATTCTGAGTTCTGTTCCTCTTCCATGGTTCTAATGGAGTAATGGAGCAGGGCTGGATGTGGGTCCAAGTAGGACTGGCAGCAAGTGACCAAAGGAACAGAGTCGAGGATTTCATTCACCCTGGCAACTAGTAACACCCAACAGAAAGTGGAAGCAAGCAGAGTTTCTTTCTTTTCGTTATAGATATAATTCAAGAGATTCGGGGAAAAAGTGTAGACTTTGGGAAATGGGTCTGTATGGAGTATTGTACCGGCTACTGTTTATTTATCCTTACTGCTTAACTATTCGTTGCAGGTGTGGACTTCCTAGCCGCCTTCTTAATTCCTGGTCCCTACTTGAATTTAGCATTCCTGCATCCAGTTTTAGAGCAACCCCAGGCAGCTATGTAGGCTTATTTTTGCACCTTCCCACAACCTTCAGGGACCTTGCTTTCTTGAAGCTGGATTTCTGTCAAGGAGGTTTGGATTAGTGGCCCTGGATGCCCATGCTTTCTTAGGGTTGTGGGGCTATGAATCTGATATCAAAGAATCTGAATTCCTTCCATTAACCTGAAAAGGGTCTATTTGTGCTACAAACTCCTGATTTCATGTTTCTTCCCCTCCCTTATCTTTTAGGCTACTGACCCAGATGCTGGAGTAAATGGTCAAGTCCGTTACAGTTTGGCAAACTTCAACAATCTTTTCCGCATAACATCCAATGGCAGTATTTACACTTCAGTGAAGCTAAATAGAGAAAACAGGGACTATTATGAACTCATTGTTGAAGCAACAGATGGAGCTGTGGATGCCCGCCGTACAACGTTAACTCTGGGAATCAAAGTTCTGGATATTGATGACAACAGCCCTGTGTTCACGAATGCCTCCTATACAGTGACTATTCCTGAAAACCTGCCCCCAGGCACTGTCTTCTTACGTTTAGAGGTAAGAGAGCCATGAGTTTCCTGAATATTCTCTGTGAAGAAGAATATATCTTAATCGTATTGCATCAAAACCAGTCCACCTAGTTGGCGATCTCTTAAAAGAAAAAATTAAAATTAGTTGAGAGAGTAGGGAACAAAAAAATAAAACTTCTAATCATTTATTTCTGGGATTTATATTAAGTTTTTAACCTACAAAAGGCAGTCTATAACACTGGCAGTCTTCATAATAAATTAATTAAAAGAAAGATCATCAATATTTGAAATTAGATTAATACTAAAATATCTTGAGGCACCATTAGATCTTCTTCCCCACCCCAAAATGGTACTTTAAAAAATTGAATTCCTGAATTATGACTCCTTATTAATCTCAGCATCTCCTTGAATTTAATAAAGTCTTCTTAATAGAATCTAACTCCTTTCTTATGGTGCAGATACAGTAAACTACAGGAAAAGGGAACCTGTGGCCCTCCAAACACTGTTGAATTTCAACTTACCCACAGCCCCCAACAACATGTCTAATTGTTAGAATGACACAATCCAGAAACAGCTGGAGGTTCCCTACCCCTGATTGCACCTTGAAGACTTCTTGAAATTCAGCAACTTGTTTTAGCTTCCTTACTATTTTCATGATTGTAAAGCAAAACTTTTATACTAGCAAGAGAAAGCATATGCATTATAATTTGGGGGTCTGAAGGTACTCCGGGATTTGTTCAAGATGTGCACAAACCCATTTGTCCAAAGGAGAAAGAAGATCTTGGTGTGCCAAGAAATTCACATGTGGTCATGAAATGGCTGAGAAAGCTGTTGCAGCCAGTAGAGATCTATGTGCATCTTCAGACTCTTGCAGTACAAACAGGTTGCCTGTAATCCAGTGCAAGATGCTTTCTCCCTACCTCCTATCCCATTTTTCATGCCAAGTCACAAAACTGAAGGGGGGGGAGAATGCAGTGGCCTTATAAACACAGGGCAAAATAGCTGACCTCCTCCTATATAGCTGCACAGTGAGCAATTGAAATATGGTTCAGTGGCATAGGAGTAATTTAATTCTCAGGATCCTGGGGAGGGAAGAAAGCACTATATATGTAGGCATATCAGCCTCCTATTCCAGGTAAAGGACAATGCACACCAAGGTGTGTGGGGCAGAGAAAAGAGCTTCTTCTGTCTCTGCGTCTGTCTCTGTGGGTCTGTGTTTTCATGGAGGTATTGTGCCTACAGTCTGGAGTTCAGAAGAACAGAAGTGCCTGTGTTAGGATTTATTGGATCCAATATATTGTGTCAACGGATTTTTTAATATATTTTTAAGAAAAAAACAATTTGGGGAAACGTAATTACTCAGATTAAATTAAGCAATAATAATTTTTGGCCTCCAAAGTGGTGGTGGTGGTGTTTTTAAATGAAATCTGTGTATACTGTCTTTGCTGGAAGCCAAAATAAAGTTCTTTATGTCTTCTAGGCTAAGGATATTGACCTTGGAGCCAATATTACCTATGGAATACGAACCCGGGAAGCGTTGCAGTATTTTTCGCTGAACAGATTTAACGGGGACCTGTCACTTATAAAGTCCTTGGATTTTGAGTCATTTCCTGACCCAGATGCAGCATTCACTTTTTTAGTGGAAGCCTTCGATATTGGGGGAACAATGCCTCCAGGCCTTGCTACTGTCACTGTGAGAATAAGGGTAAGAGTTAAAAAATTCCTATCTTCTAACTTAATTGGCTGTATAGTACCATTAAACAGAGACCCAAATGTATTCTTGCAGAAGCAGAGGCACCCAAGAGAAAAACTCTTCTTTTCCCTACAGTTTTATAATGTTCATTCTCTTTCATTTGCATATATCTGCAGACGTTACAGCAGGAACTTGTTCACATTTAAAATGTACAGTACTAACAAATATAATTGCTTTGCAAATGTACATAATTACAGAGCTATGCCTTGGCTCCTAGATTTGTGAGTTACAAAATTAGATTGGTGAATCCTTTAAATTCCCCCAAAGATTGAAATAAACACTCAACAGAATTGTTTGCCAAAGTAGCAACATCTATATTTCAGTTTAAGTTTGCATAAACCCATAGTTTTATGAGCCTCGCTTATGGAGCAACTGCTTGTACATGCTGCATTAGAATTTCAATTTCTGCTGTCAGAAGCTCCAGCTTTCCAAAAGAAATGGCCGTGTGAAAGCTGCTTTTTCATTATAAATATTTCTTGGTCATAATTTAGTGCGGGATCCTGTTACTTTATTCTTCCTGCTTTTTAAAGACATTAAATTACCGTATTTTTCGCTCTATAACACGCACCTGACCATAACACGCACATCGTTTTTAGAGGAGGAAAACAAGGGAAAAAATTCTGAATGAAACAGTGGATGTATCATTTTTGTGCTTCATGCTGTGGCCACAGACATGTGATCTGATGGTGAATTTGGGGTAGCTCAATGCAAAGATCCTGAGGATCCATGTGGATCCATGCTTTTTAACCACATTTTTGCACCATTGCAGCCCCAGGCAACAGTGGGTGTGTGATTTTTGGGGGGCAGGCTGCTATGTGATCTGATGGTGAATTTGGGGTGGCCCAATCCAAAGATCCTGAGGATCCATGTGGATCCATGCTTTGTAACTACATTTTAAGTGGGGAGGGAAGGAAAAACACAGAAGGGACAAGGAGCACGAGAGCGGTGTGCAGAGAAGCAGCTGGCTAAGAATGCAGGAGAGGGATTTAACGGGAGGGAGGAAAGAAAGGCAAAAGTTTCCCCAAACCGAAGCCAGCTCTCTCTCTCCTGCATGTTTTCTGGCTGCCTGCGAGGAGCACGGAGAGGAATAAGAAGGAAAGACCTCTGCTTTCCCCTCTGCTTGCCTGGAGGGGAGGGGATTTGCCTGCTCTTTGTTCCATTTGAGCAAACACAGCAATGAAACACAAGCGAGTGGGCAGTAAGATCCTGAGGCAGAATGCAGGAAAGCAGCAACTTCCTCTTTTCAGGTTTCCCTCTCCGAAGCAACGCACGATTTGATTTTTGCTGATTTTTGTTTCTGCGCTCCCCTAATCGGCTCCAGGGACCCCCCCCCCCACATTCGCTCAATAACACGCACAGACATTTCCCCTTCCTTTTTAGGAGAAAAAATATGCGTGTAATAGAGAGAGAAATACGGTATTAAGTGTACAATCAATACATTTTAAGTGTAATGGTAGTGATGTAAATTGTGAACATGACACAAACACATGCTTGAAATGTATGCTCTTCAAGGGATTGTGATTGGCTATTGTTCATTGCTAAATGCACGTTGGTGGCCCATTCCACATTTTCTTGGAATGGGGAATGACCCAGTAGTGGCACACATGGGGCAACTGCAGAGGTGCTTACTAGATTGCCTGCAGCAGGGCAGTGAAGACGTGTTTATCTGAAAGGGGCAGTGTTTTAGCATCTTTCATCTCTGCAGAAGATATAGTGGTACCTCGGGTTAAGAACTTAATTCGTTCTGGAGGTCCGTTCTTAACCTGAAACTGTTCTTAACCTGAAGCACCACTTTAGCTAATGGGGCCTCCTGCTGCTGCCACGCCACCAGAGCACAATTTCTGTTCTTATCCTGAAGCAAAGTTCTTAACCTGAGGTACTATTTCTGGGTTAGCGGAGTCTGTAACCTGAAGCGTCTGTAACCCGCGGTACCACTGTACAAGCTTGACTTCTTTCTTTTTCATTTGTTCAGTGGTTTTAATCTAAACTATTGGTAGCTGGGTTCCGTTTGTCAATCTTCTTGCTATGGAATGTTTCAACTAAACGGTGGTAAATGCCTGAAGTAACCACAGAAGAGTGAATATTATCTCAGCCAGAATATTAACCTAGTCCGATGCCAGAGTATTTTACATACTCTGTACAATGGGAACATTAAACTGTTCCACATGTGAATAGTACCAGACATACCCCCCCTCTCTCTCCTCTCTCTCTCTCTCTCTCTCTCTCTCTCTCTCTCTCACACACACACACACACACACACACACACACACCGTTTTCAGACATTCAAAAGAAAGTGTAAGGGCTCAAACTGTGTATGGTGTTTCAGGGGCACACACCAGCCCTGCCTCCCAATATCACTATCTGTTCTTTTTTGTACAGTGAGCAGAAACCTCTGCGGCAAGAATCTAACTGCTATCAGCCGAACACAGTTAGAATTGCCCCTTCAGTTCGGAATGCTGATTGTATAGGATTCCTGAATTCAGGGAGGATTCTGGCCACATTCAATGGGCTTTGGTGGTGAACATACAGATCTGAAGTAGAGCCAGGGTATTAGAGGCAGGGCTTGTTTGAGCAAGACACACACCTTATGTTTATGCTTCTTATTTTTCATCATTTAGCACAGTTCACCCTGTGCATCATTTAGCACAGATTACTCTTCCTTTCCCATATGTTCTGTTCACTGATCATACTTTACCTCCTTTCCCATCTTCATTTTGGGTCATTTAATGGTCTTCTGTGCAGTGAGCTTTTTTCCCTATTTCTTCTGTTGTACATGAGACACTGTTGCTGTTGGTTAGGGTTATGTTGCTATTATATATCCTGTTAGGTATCCAACTCAGAGTAGACTCGTTGAAATTAACATGGCATGCCTATTGATTTCTCCGGTTGTACTCTGACATATTTACATACAGTGCAAAAAAAAAAACCCTCTCTAGTATCTGAGCTGAGACAGTTTGTATTTTCATTTGTGGGTTTTTTAATTCTCTCTCTTTAAAAAAAATGATTTTTTAGCATCATTTGAATGCATACTATTGCTCTCACATATTTTATGCGATCTCTATTAATGTACATATTGGTGTGTGCAAAGACCTATCTCTCAGGACCAGTAAGCGACTGAATTGTCTTAAAAAGAGTCCTTAACAATACACCCAGTTTGGACGTACATATCTCAGCTTATTAAGCCAAAACATGTACTAGCTTTGTGCAAGCAAGTTCTGCCTTCATGCCACCCCTTCTTGGCGTGCCATGATCGAAAACTTCCTGGGTTAAATAACCATAGTTTCCTGTAATATCTGAACAAAGAAACTATAGATAGCAGGTTCGGGGCAAACCAGGAATACAAACTGCAGTACCTTGTAAACATAGTATTCTGGTTACATAGTAACAGAAAACTATGCTTAGTTAACCAAGTAGTCTACAATTGTGCTGCACGAGGAGGAATGAGATAGTGCTAGTGGGGCAAGGCTTGTGCATGCAAACAAAGCCAATGTTTTTTATCAAATGAAAACATTGGTTGTTAGCACCTTAGAGACACTGTAGATAAAAACGTTTCCCCAAAAAAGATTAAAGTAAAATATTGCTTGCTATTAAACTAAAACATTGCTTGCTATTAAAAGTAATATATTGCTTGCTATTAGCAGTTGTATTTAGTGTTTGTGGTCATAATTTGTCTTCGTAGTTGTACTAAGACAACAGGATGTGGTTGTTGGGAAAAGTTATTATGTAGCTTTCTTTAGAAATTATTGTTCTGACATTTGTGTACATGCCAGACCACTTTTATCTGATTTTTACTTTGTAACGTTGTACAAATGAACATGGAAAAAAGAAGTCTCACTGCCACATGTACTATGGGATAAGCATCAAGGGGGAAAGTATGTCAGGATGCTCATATCCTTGTGCATGTATGAATTTACATATTGACAATCTGGAAGGTGTTGAGAGAAGGGCAACCAGGATGATCAAGGGCCTGGAATCAAAGCCTTATGAGCAACAGTTGAAGTAGCCGGGTATGTTTAGCCTAGATGTGAGGAAACTAAGAGGAGGTATGATAACCATCTTCAAATATCTCAAGGGCTATTACATGGAAGATGAGCAAGCTTGTTTTCTCCTGGCCCAGAAGGTTTGACCCAAACCAATGGAATCAAGTTACAAGAAAGGAGTTTCTGACTAAATATCAGGAAGAACTGTTTGACAGTAAGAGCTGTTTTGACAGTGGAATGGACTCCCTCAGAAGGTGGGAGTCTTCTTCCTTGGAGGTTTTAAAGCAGAGGTTGACTGGCTACCTGTCATGTATGCTTTAGTTGAGATTCCTGCATTGCAGGAGGATGAAGTAGACGACTCTTGGGATCCCTTCCAACTCTGCAAATCTGTGTTTCTATAAAAGTCATTTTGGGGCATCTTTGCAGTAGTCATTGTGTTGATATCAACTCGAACTAGACTCTAGTGCATATAACATGACTGGACAGCTGAAAGCCATGTGGGGATGTTGTCATGTGATGAACCACACGTAAGTTTATCTCAAGGCACCGATTGAATTGGTCCGTCCCCCCATGTCACTACAGATCTGGATTAGAAAAAGCTACCTAGTCTGGATGATGATCCACTACACCTGGACTTCTCATCACATGGTGGCAAAAGCCATGTAGATTGACTTAAAGTAGTGGTATGTCAGTTGTGACATGGGCCCTAAACAATATTTGTCAAGGCATGGCTTGCTAAACTTGTGAGGGATGTGGAAAATATTATCTGATTGCTTCACCATGAGCACAGATCCTCTACTACTTTGACTTTGTGCCAGCTCCTAAGGTGCATGAGGCAACTTCCAGATCGTTCTCTTAAAGCTGGATGGTGGATGCAGAAATAAAACATGGTACAACCCTCTTGGGGAGGATGCACTTCAGACTACAGGTGGGGGTATCCATTTTTGACTGCTCCCACAAGGGAGAATTCTTATAATGGATGTATTATATATATATATATATATATATATGCAGGTTTTGGTGTCCTCGGGTGTCTTCCCGTGTAAAAGTTGGGGTGTCTAGGCGACGTTTCGACGAGGTCTCACTCGTCATCTTCAGGCTGGTGCTTTCGGCTTCTTGTTACTGGAACAGAGCAGGATCTCAGTGTTTGAGTTCCTATAAATACTGTTGAGGGGTGTGGTGTATAGCCTCCAATGTTCTGGGCAGAGAGGAAGTTCCCAGGCTAGTGTGCCTTTTCTTCTTTTGTTCCTTAATTGCTTGAGGGATATCTTGAGTGATTTCTTGAGTGATATCCTGAGTACCACTTAGGTGGGTCATTAGGTGTGGATTAGTTGCTAAAGCCTTTGTGTCTTGACCTCTTGAACTTTGTGAAGAGTTTTTCTGAGAAGATGGCTGTACTGCATTTAGTTGTGCTCTGGCTTGGCTTCGTGTATAGGGGCGAGCTGTGGTTTTGTGGCCTGTGCCAGCCAGATCTGTGTAGGGATTGCAGGGGGGTGCAGCATCCGGAGGTGCCACCATGGTTTGGCTACTGGATGGTGTCTGTAATTTATCTGTGGAGAGGGTCTGGGTTTGGGTCTGGTGTGGTTGATTGGTGATGGCGTTCTGTGTGCCTCTGGATCTGGTGTCAGTTTTTGTGGGGAGGGCTAATTTCCAGATGTCTGGCAAGCGGGATGTGTCGTCACGCTTGTTCATGTTGTGAGGGTGTTTCTCTATCTCGATGGCTTCCATGATTATTCTCTTGTGGTGATGTTCCATGTTAGAGAGCAATTTGGAATCTGCA